>NW_024067566.1:1461483-1898689 GCF_015533775.1 Penicillium roqueforti | reverse complement strand
ACGTAAATACTTAACTACTTTAATTGTTTTTTTTGGTTTTTCTTTTTTATAGGTGTGTGGCTGCGCACCATTTCAACCCCCCCCCCCCCCCCCGGGCGTCATCTTCGAGATAACACAGGTGAAGTAGAGGTCTCGGCGGCTATAGGAAGACCCAGTCTAAAAAGGCGGGCGAGATCGTTTCTTTTATGCTGAAAGGTGGTTACATATGTACGAACGGCGTATTTGGGCACTAGGTAAACCCAAAAGGCAAAACTAACTCGAAGCACAGGTTACAATCCAAATGTCATAATCATCGTAACTTTAAAATACATCAAACCAACCGTGCATCCCAAATTACTGTGGAACAAAAACAAGAAAGATCAAATATAAGGAGGGTAGTTCAAAGTTCTTCACGCAATCTCTCCGTGTGCTCGGAAACCTTCTTCTGGACCTTTTCAGCAGCTTCGGTGCCTTGGGCGCGGCCGCTAGCAGCGCCGATCTTTAACTGATCGGCAAACCACTGCAAAACACTCATGACCTTGGCGTAGATCGTAGCTTGCGGGCTCGCAGTGCCGTACTTATAGTAATGGGCGTTGCGCCGGGCCGCAGCTCGAAGTTCATTGATGCTCGAGCCCTGGTATGTCGGAACACCGTAGTCGTCCAGGTATTCCTTGAGCTCGGAGTGCGACCATTGGTCGAAAGTAGCATCCTTGGCTGTGTCTGTTGCATGCGCGATGGAAGAAGTCGCAGAGGCGTACTGTTCGCCGCCAGCCTTGGAAGCCTTGGCGTAGGAGTCCTGGGCACTCTTCACAAGCTGTTCGCGTGAGGCATCGGCCTGCTTAATCGCCTTGTGGTTCACGGACGACAAGTAGTTCCTAGGAAAGGTAAGCCAGTGAGATCATAACCAGCAGACAAGTATGTACTTACACCAGGTGTTCTTTATCCCAAGTATCAAAGTTGTACTGGTTCCATCCTCCAGCAGCCTTGTGCGCATTGGCGCGGACCTTGGCAATAAGTTCATCACGCTTACCATTCTGAGGGACAGGGACGCTTCGAGCATCAAGGAACGCCTTCAAGCGGGAGTCAGACCAGCCATTCAACGCAGTCTCGAAAGCATCGTCGATCTTCAGCTTGGCATAATCGGTAGCCTGTGCATATTCGTTCCCAGCCTTGGTGGTAGCAGCGCCAAACGCACCCTCTACAGCGGAGGAGGCACTCGACACCTGGTCAGAAAGGTAGTGACGGTTCTTCCGAGCCAGAGCAATGAGTTCATTGCGCTTCGAGCCCTGAGGCACCTTGACATTGTGCTCGTCAAGGAATTCCTTCAGCTTCGAGTCGGACCAGGCATTGAAAAGCTGATTACTCAGTGTCTCCTTAACAGCCTCAGCCTCAGCGGATGCAGATGCAGCAATGCTCTGGGTCTGCAGGCTGAAAATGCGCGAGTTGCGGCGAACCGAGGCAATGAGCTTGTCACGCTCGGAAGGCTGAGGCACCGGCCATCCACGCTCGTCGAGCCATTCCTTGAGATCCGAGTCGGACCACTCCGCATAAAGCCAGTCTCCGGGGTAGGCAGCCGTTTGGCCAACCTTGGTAGCGATCTTCTCATAGTTCTCACGCGCGGTTTTGACTAGAAGGTCGTGTCTGCGGGGCTGGGGGGCAGGGATGCCGTGGCGATCGAGGAATGCCTTCAACTGAGAGTCAGACCAACTATACTGGTTAGCTATCATTCACAACAAGGAAAGGTAAGCACCCTACCTATCAAAAATCCATTCTCTGGCATGGTGTAGCTCATGATTGACGTTGTCGACAGCTTGTCCAAGGGGTGTTTGCACTCTGCTGTCCCAGTTGGTCTTGACGAGGTTCTCCAGATCGCGGCGATCGGCAGGACTGGGGTAGGGAATATCTGTGTGAATTGTGAGTAATTGAAGCTGCTAGACAGAGAAGTGCTCCATACTATGGTCGGAGAGCCATCGCTCGAGCTCAGTTTCATGCCATTTGTTGTAGACTGTTGATGATATTAGCTTGCGAAGGGTATAGTTGTACCCAAGACAACATACGAGCCTTGTTCCACCAGCTAGAAGCTGCCACTACTTCAGTGGAAGCGAGCAAGCAGATGAGGCCAGTGGCCAAATTCAACTTCATGTTGTAGTATGTTTGACAAAATAGGGGTATTTTGGTGGCAAGTGAAGTATGAATATTTCAGTGAAGAGAATAGAAACACAGCAAGATTTTAAAGAAAGAAGCAAGAAAGAGCCAAGCATGGATGATTGCGAAGTGACGTAGTTGGGGAATTTGCCTTGGATTGAGCTAAGAGTGCATGAATCATCAATTCATTATTCCAGGTCGGGAACAATTCCTAGCTTGTTTCTGTTATTTAATGTATAGAATGTGGATATGTATACATGCTACTTTTGTATCTATATTTCCAGCTCTATACAAACATCCATTGTAGTATCTGATGACGGTGAATTACAGAATACGGTCAGCGTGCCATAGTTATTGTTTTGCCATTCCCGTACGGTAGTGACATATGACAGAAATGAGTACACATATAACTAGTTAGACAATAGCGATAGGACTGTGAACTAATAAGATACTGACAAAAGGTATGAGTGTAATTGTCTAAATGGGCAGATGCTCAACTGTGGGTTACATAATCAGCTAAAGGTGCTGACTAAAGATGCGTACCCCGGATCAGACAAATAGGTGATCGATAAGTAGCAGCTAGCAACGATTCAAGGTGGCATATGAAGTCAGGGGAATGTCGGGAGATCGTGAATATCCGACAAGAATGATGTAGTCCAACACTCGGGAAATCAATTCTGGTGGTAATGAATCCATGTTATATTCCCCAGATGTACATAAGGTTGTAGACATTTGACACTAATCCCAACTAGGGATAGTAAAAAGACTAACACCACCTATTTAAGGCACCAAGGCACCAAGGCGTCAAGACAACAAGGCAACATGACAGAGAGGAGTGCCCAACGAGGTCCTCAAGTTTATGATACATATCTTAGGAATTCCTTTTCTGTCTTTGAAAATAGCAATTCCACTTATCTTGGTGAAGTCGAGAGCAGAATATCCGATGTGACGAACTGGTGCAATCAATTGTGGTAATCAGCGCTGTCGTCACAAGCTCCCGACAACCGACCTCCATCTGAACTTCATCCTTTTATAAAGACACAACAATGGACTCATTAACACCCTACTGCCGCGAGCTGGCCTCGCCAGGCATCTTCCAAACTGCTCTATCTATGTACGTGCCCCTAGAATTAAAATCAGTCCCCAGTCACTGACGTACCATAGCCAGATTATCCTCGGGATCCTCCTCTCATACCTCCCCCAACACATCCGTATCATCGCCCGGCGAAGCTCCTTCGGTATCTCACCATACTTTATCCTCCTAGGTGTAACATCAGGGACCTCAGCTTTCGCCAATATCCTGGTATTCCCATCCACCGCACAAGATGTCGCCTGCTGCCGGGATATCAGCGGATTCGCTTGCTTCGCAGGGCTACTGGGTGTATTCCAGATGGCCATGCAATGGCTTGCTTTCTTTTCTATGTGAGTCGAACGCAGCGCTGATTTATATCTGATTCCGAATTCCCGATTGAACACCCACACCCATACCATACCATACCATACCCACGCGAGCTTGTCTGACCATATCTACATAGTCTTTTGCTATTCGTGATCTACTTCCCGCGCGCTACATCCCCCACAGACCCGGTGGGCAGTGTGTCTTCCACCTCCAGCGGACCGACGTACCGCACCGCGCTCATCGTAACGGGGATATGTCTACTGCACGCGCTCGTTACAATTATAATTTCCCTAGCGGTTGAGCTACGCTACCCGGCCGCTGTTGCGACCTGGGCTAACTTCCTCGGTATCCTGGCTGCGATCCTCGCGTCGATCCAGTACTTCCCGCAGATATACACTACCTTCCGGCTGCGTTGCGTGGGGAGCTTGAGTATCCCCATGATGTGCATCCAGACGCCCGGAAGTCTTGTCTGGGCTGCTAGTTTGGCTGCCCGTAAGGGTTGGAGTGGCTGGAGTATCTGGGGCGTGCTTGTTGTCACGGCTTGCTTGCAGGGTACCTTGTTGACGATGGCAATCTATTTTGAGTACTTTGGATCCAACAACAAGGGGAAAGCTGGGCACGTTGATCAAACCGGGGAGCCCGATGAGTCGGCTCCTGCTGATGAGAGCGCTCAGCAAGAACCTGTGCATGAGGAGCGACCATCTGAGGAGACGCCGTTGCTTCAGAGCCAGTGATGTCCGTATAACAAATGTGCTATGTGTTGCTTTTATACCGTGCTATATCTTAGCTTGATAGAAATGAAATGCTATACAGTTCTAGAATGATCGATGGTCCAAAAAAATAAATTCTTCATGAATCCTTCAATGGGCATATCGCAAGTTGAGGGGAGTCACTTGCGACAAAACGACAGATGTCTTAACCCGGCCACCGTCAAGGCATATCCTCTTCACAAGAAAGCACATCACCCTGTCGTCGCGTCGTGGTATTTGTTTCGGGGCCCATAATTTACTGGGCGCTGTAGATCAGACGGAAGACATCGTTGAGCACGAAGTAGCTTCCGGCACCATCGGGCTGCAGCTTGAAGCACTGGGTGTAGTTCATGGGCTTCTGCTCCTCATCGACCTGTTGGTAGAGAAATTGATTAGCCAAGAAAATAGAAGAAGTCATAGGCATTCAACATACCAGGAGGGCACCGGTAACCAACACAACAATGCCATCTCCGCTGGAGGGCTGGGCATCGAAGGTAGCAATCTGGTGCTGAACCTTCTGGAAGGGCAGAGTCTAGAGTCACAAAAGTCAGTCAGTATTGAAATATTCTTCTGCTATTCCTTTGGGATTGACGAACGCTAAGCTTCTCGGTGATGGCAGTAACACCCTGGACCGAGCTGGTCTCGAAGGTAAGCATAGACTGGTCACGCTATTAATTGATAATTGCTATTAGTCCATCAACACACTTGGAAGAATATCTCGAGAGCGGGGCTTACGTAGAGACCAGCCAGGCCAGCGCGGTTTCCGTCAAAGGTCTGGTAGTAGAACTGCACAAACTGCTCTGTACAGGTCGATCAGAGGTTAGAACATGGTTATTTGTACACAATATGACACCCATCCCTTCAGGCATATTTCCACCTAGGAGGACAGGCTCCGGGGAACAGGCGCATTGCTAAATCCTTGTGGATGAACCAGGAAAGTGTGGGTATAACGTACGGGCAATAGCGTTGAAGTCTGTATAAATTGCCCAATTTGTTAGCCAGTGTCTCATATGTATGTTTGCAGTGTTTCTTTCGTCTTTTCCATCGCATTGCGCAACTAGTCACACACTGCTGTCTGGATCCAACCAGACCCCTCCATCCCCTTCAGGAGGGGCATATAGGAACCAAGTGGAGAGGAAGACATACCAGCCATTATGAAGAACTTGTGAATTTGGAATACAAGAGAAAAAAGCCGATGCGATTGTATTTAAAGGTTACAGGAAGTTGAGCGCGAAAGGAGAAAGGTATTTGTTGATGAGGGGTTGTGGGGCAGGAAATGTTCTGCCGATGATGCCTGGCTGCCTGATACGTTGTACTGAAGAGCCTCCAACTGACAGGTCTTCAGTATAACTGTCTCTATCTACACAAGTCTATAGAGAGAAAACATTTCAAGTACTCATTCATTGTTCATTTATGTTCATTTGTATTCATTACAAGTATCTTGGTATCGTTCGATGCTAATCGGTATAATTACAATGCCCAACCTTACTCCGAATCCGAGGCGAACATGTCCTCAGCTTTGGGCCGTGGCTTCCGTCGCCGTGTTTCTGGCTCCTGCTGCCCAGCTGATTGTTCGGATTTATCAGGTTGGGTTGGGTGCTGAGGTGAGTTCTGAGATAGTGTCTGGGGAATCTCGGTTTGGGTATCTTGATCGCCCGATAGTGGCGCCTTAAGCATGAACTCCCCATCAACATTCTTCAGCTCACAGATTTCCATAGCAGTTCCGTCCTTTCCATGCACCGATTCGTCCACTGCGTGGGCAGATAGAGATAGCTTGTTCTCGTTCGCAGGGCGAGTAGGGTCAAACTTCCCACCTCGCTCATCATCAACTGTCTTCCATCGACTCTTGCTCTTGGCAAATGCAACAGCAGCTTGATCTGCATTGGTCTTCTCTGTCTCCTTCTGCTTTTGTAATTCTGCTTCCGTAAGCGGTGGCTTTTCAAACACTTGGGTGAAATGCTCCTGGTTCAATTGCGTAAAACAACACCACCCTTCCCACAGATGTAAAAGGGCGCCAACGCTGCGCTTCCACTTCTCTGCTTTCAGTCGTCCCCATTTCAGGTCCTTATCAAGTCGTCCAAGGTGTTCAAACACCTTGCGTGAGCGGAGAGCGTTTTCAAACAGCTGGCGGTATCGCCATGCATGGCGAACGCCACTAGTTGCCGACGACGAGAGAATATCAGAGATGATATAGAGACCGACCAGCTTCGCAGAAGACATATCCAATTGTTCATCGGATGGAGTTGCATTGTCCTTATCTGTGGTCGCTAGTCTAGCGGCACTTTTTTCCATTTCCCTATTTGGGTTGGCGCCGGTGTAAGCTAGTGGGCGGAAAACGTTTCGAATAGCCATGTCGACAACCTCGGGCGCACCCACTGCCGCGTGGTCGATGGCGAATGCCGTGACTCGCGCAACATCTCCTCGTCGGAGCTTCGAATGGGTCGTCGGAAGTCGTGCAAGAAGATGAGTAAGCTTGGCCATCTTCAATGGGTTCAAGAAGTTAGGTTCATCGCTGCGTGTGTTGCTTCCGTCCTGAGGTGCTCCACCAAGATTCCGTCTTTCATTTTCTCCATCCGAGTGTTCTTCGTCAGAGGAGTCGTAGTCAGGGTGTGACACAAATTGGTCCAGTCGAGTGACGTTCTCAAATTTGAGATGCTGTTTTGGGGGTAACCAGAGCGGACCACCTTCGAAGATCATTGCCGGCTTATCAATATTCTTCTTTTTAGGGTCTGTGATTATTTGCCACAATTTCCACCGGTAGTATACACCACCAGGCGACCTCGGATCGAACAGCCAAGCCCACTTTTCGTCCATCTGAACTTCTGGCCGACTCATCAACAATGCCTCAAATCCAGGACCTTGTTTCACGAGTTTTTCAATAGTCATGTGTATCTGTCTTAACTGTCTTATATCTGTCGGTAGCTCCACCTGCACCTGAGTGGTTGGGCCATTTCTACCAACGCTTGGTCCATACGAGCTTGGGGGTGCGAACCCTCCGCGATGTGGCCCTGGTGGTGGAGCTCGACTCAAGCTTGTGCCCAGACTCGGCGGAATAGGCTTGGCGCCAAACGGAAGAGAAGTAGTAGTCGACGAGAGGCCGGAGGGCAAAGGCATGTTTGAATTGATTGCAATGGAGGAAAGATGTCGACAGAGGGTCAGGTAGTACCCCCAGCCAAGGTATTTGTTCTGCAGCGTGCTTACAGCTGCGTCGATGGTAGAAGCAGCCGAGTCGCTTGAGAGGGTAACGAGTGCAGAAGAGGACTCGCGGTGGGTTGGCAATTGTCCGGGTGGGGTGATGATCTTGACATTGTCCACGGTCAGGGTCGAGGGGATCAATGCCTTAATCACAGACAGAGATGTCCCGGGGGGAAGCGATGCGAGGTATAGCGTGGGTTTTGGAGCTGCCCTCTCCTCCTCGTCAAGTGCTCTGTCGGTTTCAGATGGGGTAAGTACGTTTTCAAATTTGAGATGGTCACGACGGGAGGGGGGGAAAGTTTCGTGGGAACGTTTGTGTGAAAGTGACGGCGGCGGGGGCCCAAGAGATCCATGACCACTGCCGCGTGAAGAGGAAGTTGCGAAATGACGCCTGGGAGGACCACCACCCCTGCCTCTAAATGTATTGGATCCTCCATCCCATGACTGTGGTGCAACTGAATCCTCGTCTTCGAAAGATTTGACAAATTCTTCATAGACAGCAGCTGTCTCTGCTTTTTCCCGGGCGCGTTTGGCCTCTGCTTCGGCTTTTTGACGCTCAAAAAGTGATTTCTTTGGAAGCGCGGAGAGTTTCGCAGAGACGTCGGGGAAGCTCTTTCCCTTCGACTCGTCCGGCATGATGAGAATCAAGTGTAACTGCAAAGGAAGTAGCCAGCCTCAAATACAATTAGGATGAAGAGATTTGATAAAAATCATGAGTGACAGTAGTGCTGGAAGAGCTAGGAAAGTAAACCTCATAATCGCCGGATACCTTAGTTGCGCTATAGTAGGCGGTGGGGCTTTACCCAATCAGCGGGCACTATATACTTCAGCACGTGCACGGTAGTACTATTACTCAAGGGGTAGGCGGTGAATACCCTTAATTTAGTACTTATCGATAACATAACTATCTCACTGCCATGGCCCATCACATCCATAACTACAATCTCATATTTCAACAACCGCGTTATTGCTTAATTTCCATTCTCACTAATTGGTTGTTGATAAGGGACTCTACCCCTATATATCAAATTTAGGAAAATTGAAAGTTAAATTATTATGGTACTGAAAAATGTTGCTCAAAGCCAGAGATATGTACAGAGTACATCGGAGTTGAAGGGATGATATGGATGGGAAACATGGAATTCATTTTATGTATTCGCAACCTGAGTAATAAATTCTAAGGGTGCTCCTCATTCAACTCATCACTCTTTCTCTTTTGAGTAGACTGGCCACACTACCCTTTCTATTTCATTTAGGATCCGGTACGTACTCTTTCTAGTTAGAGGCCACACTACCCTTTCTATTTCATTTAGGATCCGGTACGTACTCTTTCTAGTTAGAGGCCACTAATACCGATCAACTTTATTGCACTCTCCTTTTGCTATCTTCCATCGCATTCGATCAATTCACGCCATCGACAACACTCGATTACTAAGTTGCCAAGTAAGCCTTGAGTCGGCAACAGTAAGGTAAAATCCTAGGATGGTGATATCTGTGTCACATCGCCATGATGCTAACAAAGTAGCATGAGACCTAAAACATAAGAAAACTATTCTTAATACCTATATGATTTCAATCCCTTCTTTCTCACTTCTTGCCCACTCACGAGTTACATCTTAGCACCTTCCAGACTCACACTACCTCGAGTGCCTAGATAACCTATTGCTACTAGTATAGATAGTACCTGTCCCATCTATAAATACCGACTTTGTTGATTCTGCTCTCTGATTGCTCTTCTTTTCCCTCTCATCTACATCAAAAATACTGCTTAAGTTACAGTATATCATTCGACATGTTTTATTGTCTGTAGCTTGGCCAGCGTCACCAACCCTGTCGACAACTATGAGGAACGAAAAGTATGCCTAAGCCAACTCCTGGACAGCGAGGGACTTTCGCCTGCAGCTGTAGTTAGCCCAACGAGAACGATCGACCAGTTTTTAATGGAAATGAAGAGGGCTTCTAAGCTGTCCAAGAAAACTTCGGCACCCCTTCTCCTCTTTATCTTTTGCCACGGACTCTCAAATTTCATTTGCTTTTGAATTATGGGAATATGAAAAAGGGTCTATGCATCGTGAAGCTTAAGGTATGTTTAAGCCTGGTGTACGAGTCACCCTCATCACTACGGCATATCTCTCTGGTATCTCCCAAATTTCAATCACACTACTATGGCAGCCGACGCGGTATTCGTCGTTGTTCACCGGTTAAGCAAGAGACCCGTATCTATCCCATGCCATAAGGATACCAATGCGAAGCAAATGGCCCGTTTATTCATGGACAATGTCATACGAATCACTGGAATCCCCGAGACTATCGTCTCAGATTGAGGCGGTCAGTTTATCTCCGAATTCTGGACGGAATTCTGTCGCATCCTAGGAATCAAACGAAAATTGTCAACTGTCTACCACCCGCAGACGGATGGCCAGAGTGAGATCGCGAATCATTGCGACGTCCCGCGAAATATGGAACACATGTGGAGTCTCCCAGAGTATTGGCCGCAGTTACGGCTCCGTTAAGCACGACGGTGGTCTGGTAGATCCCGATGGTGAAATGCAGGTCCTACTTGAAGGTAGGGCTCTGTAATCGAATTCGGTAAAAGAAGTATTGATGCAAAAGGGACTTGAAATAGTACCATGGATTACTACAACTCTCGGTATTCAAGGGTCAAAGGAACCAAGAGTTCAAATAATCGACTTAGAAGGTAGGTTTGATGATGATCACTATACCAATGCTTAAAAAACATCGCTAATCAGTTGCCTATAGATGGGTGATAG
The DNA here is from genome assembly GCF_015533775.1 of Penicillium roqueforti. Taxonomy (NCBI): domain Eukaryota; kingdom Fungi; phylum Ascomycota; class Eurotiomycetes; order Eurotiales; family Aspergillaceae; genus Penicillium; species Penicillium roqueforti. The sequence goes on along the minus strand of NW_024067566.1, from coordinate 1,888,451 downwards.
CACAATACGCTGCACAGATATATTTTATTATCGCTAAGTACCGGGATTAGAAGAAGAGTAAGGAGGATTAGATAGGAAATGAAAGATATATTTTTCTTAATATAGACTCCCGGACCTTGAAATCAAAGATATACATCCCCCTGATTTGTGTGAGTAAGCCCTCTTTAGGAAACCCCATTGGCTAATATACGTGCTTCCGCGATCGAGGCAAGAAATGTATCGGCTCCTAGAGACTCCCGCAGATAATGTTGTCTGCGTCTAAGTATTCGAGAACGAGATAGGAGAAGCCGGACAAAAAATCATAGCGAGAGCGAGGAAAGGAACTGAGACGCGAAGGCGTAGCAGGCTCCGTAGATCAAGCTGGAGAAGCTCAACGCGATGTGCTTCGTCGACTGGAAGACTAGAATAGTTGAAGCTCACGAAAGTAGATGCGGTGTGCTCGATATATAAATACTACGCCTAAGATGGAGAAGAATATAATTACGTAGAGAGGTGCTTTCACGTTCACTATTAGAGATACGGTACTGACCGCGAGTTGTGCTGCGATGCATAGAGGATGATTTGCGGCAATGATGGCAGTGACAAAAATCCACAACTTCGAGGCTGTAAGCCCTGTGGAGTTTCTTCGGGGACTGATATATAGTCTGTCCAGCGTGCTTATTGACATTGGGGCAATAGCCCTGTTGTAATACTTCGCCGGCGATCCGTTGGAGCTCTGTTGGTCGAAACTAGACATATCGTTCCTCTAAACGGTTGACCTCGTTGAATCTAACTATATTCAGGGTTTGTAATTAAAGCCCTTGATAGGCTTCACTTACATCCATCATCGTGATGTATTTTGGAAGAATTCTTCGCGGAATGCTTTTGGACTGGTGGACAAATGATGGGAGGACCAAACATGGCAGACTGCCCGGAACAGACCGATGGTTCGCGGATACAGAGAATTTGTGATACGCTTGTAGCAATGGGGAGTCTCCGAAGAAATTCGCCGTTCAAAAACAATAAGGAAAAGATTGAATGAAAATGTTGGCTGACCGAAGGAGGGAATAGATGAGGTCTGTGCCACCTGGAGACGGCCAAGCCCATAACCGGTCTGTGGCTTGGCGAACCCACAGTGCGCCAAAACTATCACTAACTAGTTAACACCCGGGTGCTCTAGTTAGTTAAGAATCATGATTCTTATGTCAATTGAAGTATCTAGTTAGTTAACTATAATGCTAGTAATACGATAATGACTGAGGATATATACTGAATCGAGATATTGAGTTCTCAATGTACACCAAGTCACAGGATTCACATACTCCTAGGACGAAGAACATGTGTAGATATATATCTCCGAGAGGTCCTACGCTGTTCGGCTTGTGTCAAGCTGAATATGTCATGGGATGTAGCGACGGATTTCCTGAGTCATGTTGATGTATCGGTCTGATAAGATGCGTCGGCTATTAGCCGATAGCATATTGACCCTATGGGGCCGAAAACCTTGTAGACCGATCAATCACCCATTGCATGTTTTTACATCCTTAAGCATTTGAATCAGGTTTGTTTCATTGGAATCTAGCTGATTTGTACTTTGCCTCCTCGCGATATGTTATGCAATTCTGGCAGGGAAATATGGTTGATGAAGGTTTGTATAGTATCTACGTAGGCTATCAATGATCATTCCATTAGCTACACAGTATCGAATCAACATATGTCAATTTATGAAGTAAATTTCTGGTATCTGCTGATACAGAAGGAGAACATGGGGAGTTCTTTGATGTCCCACATGACATGTGACCTGCATACCGAATTGTACGATATTATAGATCTAGATCAAGTCCTGGAGGCTTATGATCAGTCCAAGGAACCATCTCATGTTCTCTGGGATGTTCTTACATACATAGGGACCAGACGGAAATAAAACCCGATCTCAGTATCAGATGGAGTCAGATGGAGTCAGATGGGGTTGGCCCTGGATGGATCCCGTTACGCACGCAATCTCGTTCCAGAGGGGCTGGACCGAAGAAGCCCTGAACGGCCCTGAAACCGTTGATCCATACGGTCATTGCTCGGGACATCTCTGTTGAGAGCGAATATCGTAACCTTTCTGGGTGGGAGTCTTCCATGGATGCGGTGTTTGATAATCTGCAAGTCCTAGGTAGAGCCAAGATACTCCAATCGAAATTATCCGAGATCGAACACAGGTATTTACCTACGCCAACATCGTTACATTCAAAGAGACCCTTGTTTTCGCTACAACATCTGTCCATAGGAGACGTCCTAGGACCATCAGCTCATATCAAAGTCATGATGATGAGCAATTGTGCATTTCCCGGTTTACGATTATAGTTTGCAAGTCCGAGATATCCGCTCAGCCCTGATGTTTTAAACCTTCCGTATTCTGGAATTTTTCGCGAACCCAGACTGGAGGCCCTGAAGGTGCAGTTCTCCAGTTCAGTGGATTCCATTCCAGACCCAAACACACAAAGGGGTTTCTCACGTGGTTGCGTGGCGAGAAAGAAAACGTTTCAAATCCAACGCATGCAGAAGCAAACAACCTTAGAGCTTTGGTCTAGAACAGGGACCTGGAACCCTGTATTCTGTATTCTGTGTACTGGCAGATACTCGAGAATATCAAAATAGCACACTATACTAGCATGCAGGGTGGCGAAGCCCATTCAGGCCCACCGTAGACGGGAAGTGCTCGCTAGTTGGTCACCCTAGTCGTAGTAGCGCAAACAGAGGAGTCCCAGGCACGGAGTAGATCGTAGGGTATGTGATACCAGGATACAAGAGAATGTTTGAGAAGAAAGAAAAGAAAAAGAAAGAGTCCATGGAAAAAAGCCCCCAAGACGGTGCAAAATCAAAAAGCCAAGAATTTCAGTTGGCCCGAGAGTTGACTCTCCCCCGGCTCCCCTCAGTAAACTGGTCACACTAAAGTCTCAAACTCCTCCCTTCCCTTCCAGGGTTCCCCAATTTGAAGTTTCTCATCCTACATTCTATCTCGATCATCTATCAACATCCTCCTCCTCCTCCTCAACATCTCGACAGAGTCTGCTATATCTGCTTGCTGCCGCCCATTCTTCGCCCATCCTCGCCCGGGTAGCGAAACGGATTGATCAAACAACGAGGTGGCCCGACAGGGCTGCCAGACCGATAGGGAAATGTCTGGTCATATTTCATCGGAGCATTCTCGCTCTATTTCACAATCCTCTCAAACGCCACAACTCTCCAGCGATTCGACACCTCGCCGCTCCTTCGGTCGCACCTCCACCTCCAATCCAAATGTCTTCGCCGACGAATACTCATTAGAAACCATTGACTCCGATCGCATCGAACGCCCCCACAGTCCCTCTTCCATTGCATCCTCCTCTACTCTTCGGGAAAACACCCAGCCAAGGGCTGTTAGCACGGGCCCGACCGAGAACGATAACCCGTTCGCTGATGACGCTCGGGTGTCCTTCGATGAACCTCATCGGTCAAGTCTGCCTCAAAAGGGGTATGCTTTCGCCAACAACCGTAACTCAACCTCCTCTCTCAACTCGACGCCTTCTATGATCCAGCGCAATCAGAGCGTTTCTTCTCGTTTCTCGATTCCCCGCGCTCTGAGCCCCTACACCGGAGCCACCGGACCCAGCCATCCATATGGTATGTATCCACAAGTTGGGGTTAGCCGGTCGCCCAGTGTAGGTAGTACTTCGACGATCCGCCCAATTGAACGCCCACTTGAAGGGTCAACCGGTCCGCAGCACCCCTACGCGATGTACTCGCAAAATGTGGTCGAAGAAGGAATGGATGACGATATCATCCCAGTCGGATTTCCAGGCCATAACCCACCATATCAACCACCCGCTGGTCGCCAGGCTGATGATGTGGGTGATATCATTGGACCGGATGGTCACGCAGAGCCGCTACCACCGTATTCACGCTATCCAACTGGTGTTATACCGAAGCCCCCAGGGCCTGAGACGGTAGTCGATCTCGATCCTCCGCCGGAGGAACGCCGTCTCAACAATGAAAGTTCAAGAGCGGCGCCGATTTCAGAAACCTCATCAAGGGCTTTGGTGCTTGAACATTCTGGTGATGGGAACGATAATGGGCACGGGGAGGAAAGAGTCGCTGCGACCACAGGCATCATGGCCTTCGAAGAGAAGCTTAAACGCAAGGGGAAACAGACCGCATGCTGTGGCCTGCCAGTATGGACGTTGGTCCTCATTGCAACTGTTATGCTCATTGGAGGATGTATTGGAGGCGTCATTGGTGGTGTTCTGGGAACCAAGAAAGCCGCAGAAGCTGCAAAGCAAGAACACCAGGAGGCCCAACAATCCAGCCCTTTACCAATCATAACGGTCACCGCAACCCCTCAGATGGATGCATCAATGATATCCACCCCCACAGGTCTCAAGGGAGTCCCTACGGGCTACTACACGGTACCTTCCGGTTACCAGAATGGATCTGGGCTTTGCGTGGACGAATCGAATTACGGCAAAGCCTGGAAATGCATGCAATCACCGAGCACAATCGATATTTTTATCGGCGAATCCAATGGTCACCATTCCATCGTTTTCGACGACGGTGTTCCGACCCCGACCTTTACATATGGTGCCCAGGCGCCGTATTGGTCTTCTTCGCCTACACAAGCATTGAGTATGGCCATTGATACCACTGATATTGGCATGGGTCCTGCTCTGTTCTTCCTTGCTCCCTTCGACAAGTTGGTCATTGTTCCGGACGATACATTCTCTAACTCCATTTCTAAGCGCACATTCGTGGAAGACGGATGGGCAAATGCAAATGCCTACAAGAATTTGAAGCAGACCGCAGAAATTGGCGACAAGCCGTGGTTTTGTTGGTGGAATAACACGATGATGGAGTTTTTCTTGTACGTCAACCAGTCGACGTCGAGTTCCTTGAGCACCACTGCTTCTATCAACAGCAACATGGCAGCAAGCACAGCTGGCTCCACTGCTGACGCTAAACGCGACTCCTCCGCCACCTACGCTTATCCACGCAGGATTAAGATGGAGGAGCGCCGAGACGACCCATCACGAGAATCTCCCTACTGTCAGCAAATGCAAGTTCGCAATGACGGGGGTTTGGCGCTTCTTTCAGGCAGCATCATCAACATCAAAGAGAACGAGCCCACGCCGACTACTACCTACACCAATTATAAAGGCGGCACTGCCCAGACATACACTGCCCAGGCATCTTACGCTAGCCCGTGCTACTGTGTGTCTCTGACTGACTAGCCGGACTCAACCTGAAACAATATCATTTATTCATTGTGGTCTCTTCTGCGGTGGACCTAGGCGTTGGCGTTGGATTGGCCAGCGAACTGGTCTCAAACTCATGTGCACATGATCGTATTCCTTCTTGACTGTGTGATTTTATCTTCCTTCCGTCCCCACAAGCTACTGGCCTTGTGGGATGCTTCGTTTCTTGCATCATCCGTTCCTATGCCCCCGCCATTTTTGCTGACTGTCATTGCGGCATGACATGACTCTGATCACTTTGCGGGTTATTCTTTCATATTTTTCTGGGTTATATTTGCTCTATCTGTTGATCGGCTCTTCTTACTGGATTTTAACTCAGGCGTTCATTGGATTGGTACGGTTCAGGTTCTGCGATATGCTTGATCATATATCGTTCTCATTTACTATATTCGTAAGATGCTAGGTTGAATTTTACCTATCTTAGCATTAACGACGAAGCAGTTCTATCATCATATCCATCATATTGCAGGATAGACAAATTAGCTTGCTGTGTAGGATGACATAGCATAAATCATTGAAAACCCCTTGCTCACTTTGAAGACATATTACATGCTCCTACATTGTAAATACATACATACTCGAATATCCTCGGGCTGTGTTCAGATTACTCTCCATAGCACCTGCTCTAGGTCTTGCTTCATTAGGGTACATTCACGGACCCGTGCAGCGGCAGGTGGACCCCAGAGTAGATGACTCAGCCATACATCACGTGCTGGGGACATTGCACGTGACCATCTCCAAACACCAGCATGTAGGTGGGAGAAGGATGGGCAATGAACAGCAAGGGGAGCAAAAACCACACATTCATCAAGTCTTAAACAGGTTATAGCTTCAGCAATTCTTCCACACTCGAACGACCGCAAGGCGTACCTTGTATCGCACTTTGGTGCCTGATTGGGAGCTCCCACTCGACACCTGAGGCAGGCACACTTCCGACAACTCGCACCTTGCACCCCATTCCTCTCGCAACCTCTCCATCTCATCGTTCCCCCATCCATTCCTCTCCCACAGTGTTATCCTACTTTCCCGACACCCTCCCTCTCTCGATATCGCACGATCTCGCGTCTATTTTATTGATCTGCTTTATCGATTTCCCCCCGTTTATTGCGCCTGTGACTTAAAAATCTGTCTTTGGACCTCCAGATCAAATGATCGCGTCTCCTAGATGACCTTCCCTCCCCCTCACCCTTCCGCCCAATCGTCGATTGCTTCTGGCACCGATAAATCTTCTTCGACCAGGACCGATATTGGTGCCTGGGGTCGGTCCGTGTCGCAGTCCGGCGCACGTCGTGGGTTGACTCCACTCGCGACCAACATATCCTCCGCCGCTCCCCCCACGGCTTCCCGGGGCTTGGACGCAGGCCTTGGGGTTTCGACACCATCTTCTTTCTCTGCCGTGCTGAGCTCTGCTAGGGGTCTCTCCGGTGGAAGTCCCAAACACACGTCTTCGCCCTTCACATCATTGCAATCTGGCTCGCAACAGCACGCAACAACCCTTTCGTCCCCTAAATTCCGAGCTCACACCCCTTCTATAGGGTCCCATTTGGCCTCTGCTACAGGCTCCGCCCCGGGTGGAGGAGGAACTGGGGGAGGAGGTGGTGGGCCGGGATCTTCCCGAGGCGTCTTTTCGCCGCTCTCGTCCGGAACAACCGTGAATTCTCCCACAGGTTTTGCTTCTGACAAGCCGGGTTCCACAAACGCCCACTCGAGCCAATCGTCGCTCACCAAAATATCTATTGCCCAGGTGTTCTTGTTACTGGATTCTATTACGGAGAAGGAAGGAAAAGAGAAGTGGGAGACAAAGGCTGCCCAGATACACAAGGTTGGTGGTCCTTCCGTATATCCCAATCCAGTCGATTCTAATAACCGCAGCTTGTGACTTCGAACGGAATGGAGGTCTTTTCCAAATACTTTCGCCGCCTCCTAACAGGAAATGCGCCACAAATCTTCCCCGGTGTTAACAAATCCGTTGAAAATGCGGGCAACTACCCTCTCCTTGTCCAGGAGATGCAGAAAGTGTCCTCGGACATGGAGCAGTCTCAGAAAATCGCTGAGACAGTAGATACTTCCGAAGGAGATATCTTCCGCGACTTCGACCTTTCCACTTTCCTAGATCATTTCCGACTCGATCCAGTTGTCAAGGTTTCCCTTGCATTGGCCTTCAAACTGACTAGCAAGTCAGATCTTCGTGCTAAAGGTATGTTTGCTCCTATCTACGCCTCTGGGTCGATCTAACCATCCTCATTAGCCGATGCCATCCTCTCGAATTCCATTGCCCCTTTCTTACAGAGCTTGGCGAGTCCTACCGAAGTGACTAAGGATTACAGCAACTCCTTCCTTGGCATGACGATTGAACGTTTTATCTTATACCCTCCCCGCAATTTTACCGACGATGTCAAGGCGAAGCTGGTTTACGCAGCCAATCTGCGATTCCAAAAACTTGGCTTGGATATGCCATTCGAAGTTTCCTCTGCTTTACAGATGTTCAATTTTGTGAACCCTCAATATGTCCTTGTACGACAGCTTCATGCCAAGGGAGCTCGTGCCACTGCGAATACCGAGACAATAAGTGAATTGCTAAATTCAGACCAGAGGAATTGGAGCGAAGAACATCTAGCCAGCGCCCTTCTCTTCATGATCTTGTCGCAATATTGGGAACAATTCTCACTAGAGACATTCTTAAGTGCATATAACGACAAGCCAATAAACTGGCCCCTCGTGTTCCGCCACTTCGATCGTGAGGGCCTCAGAGTGGATCCGAAACAATTCACCAAGTTGTACAATGTTCTTTCCGCCATGTCGGTCGACGACTCCTCTTTGGATGTTCAAAAGCTTTGGGGTGGAGACTGGGAGCATCGTGACACGCAGATGTCATTCCTAACAGCTTTTGTGGCCTCTCGGATCGACCCATCGCACATCCCTAATCTTCGCGCAACTTTCCCCACTGACTTCTTTGAAGATGCCCCTGAAATCGTCAAACTGCAAGGCGAGCGTGCGGCAAAGTCACCTCTTCGGTCCATGGACGCTATGAAGGCAATTTTCGACCTTGCCTTGTTCTCCCAGGCTTCGTGGGCTGCGACAGAAAGCCAGCTCCTTATAAAGGCGGTCGTTCAGTTTGATTTGCCAGTTTTCCTCGTTTCTGCTCTGGCTATTCCGCAGCCGTGGACCAGTGTCCAGCAGAGCTTTGTCTTGCGCACATTCATTGTCTTCATCTCGAAGCAAGAGGATGGGTACCAGCTCGCTCTCCAAGGTGCTTGGAGACAAGAACGACAGTGGGTATCGGAACAACTTTTCACCACATTCACTCAGGATCCCACCTCCACCGCTGTGATCTATGAGCACGCTGCAGCATACGGATGGCTCGATTATCTCCTTGGGTTCACTAACGGTCTTGCCCTCGATCTCGCCTGCTACTCCCACCGCAAGAGTCCCTTTGATCTTGAGCAGTGGGTTCGGAATGCCGCACAGAAAGGCGCTATTGATATGGGTGGTCTGCTCTCTAAGTTCCTGCGAATCAAGGCCGAGGACGAATTGCACGTCCAACGGAAGGAGCAGTCTGCTCATCAAATGGTCAGCCTCGCAGTCAAAACTGTTTATACGCTTTTGTCTGTATTGGAGGAATACGTCGGGGACCGCGAAAATCTCACCCCTGTCCAGCGCATTTGCATCCAGACGTATCCTCGTCTGATCAACTACGGCGAAGGATTCGATGATGTAATCGACGCCAATGGCGAGAACGGCAACACGTTGCCTGAGTCAATTGACAAGCAAATGCAAGAGCTCTTTGGTAAAATGTACCACGAGGAACTCTCGCTGCGTGAGATGCTGGAGTTGATGCGCAAATACAAGTCTTCGCGCGACCCCACAGAACAAGATCTGTTCGCCTGCATGGTGCACGGCCTGGTTGACGAATACCATTGCTACCATGAATACCCGCTCGAGGCTCTCACGAAGACTGCGGTCATGTTCGGTGGCATAATCAACTTCCGTCTTGTTGATGGCATCACGCTGAAGGTCGGTCTCGGTATGATCCTCGAGGCTGTCCGCGAGCATGAGCCTCATGACCCGATGTACAAGTTCGGCGTGGAAGCGATTGAACAGTTGATTAACCGTCTTCCCGAGTGGGCTGGTTTCTGCCACCTGCTCTTCCAAATCCCCTCTCTCCAAGGCACACCCATATACCAAAAGGCAGAGGAGGTGCTCCGTGAACAGGGAAACCAGATTGGCGAAGCGGAGGCAGGACCATTCGATGGTCTTGCTTCTGTGCCTTTGACCAATGGCAATTCTGTTGACTCCCCCATCGCTGATGGCTCCGTGCGCAAGTTCCGTGCTGTTCAACTCGACCCACCTCTTCGATCTGAGCTCTACGAAGAACCGGATGAAGACATTCAAGACAAGATTCTTTTCGTCCTTAACAATGTTTCCGAGCAGAACATTGACGAGAAACTTGAAGATCTACGAGAAGTGTTGCGTGACCAGCACCACCAGTGGTTCGCCGCATACCTGGTGGAAGAACGTGCCAAGTTGCAGCCTAATTTCCAGCAGCTCTATCTTGATCTTCTTGGGCGCATTGGTGACAAGATCCTCTGGGCTGAGGTCCTACGGGAGACCTATGTTAGTGTCGCTAAGTTGATTAACTCAGAAGGCACCTTAACCTCGTCTACCGATCGCGGCCACCTGAAGAACCTTGGTGCTTGGCTTGGCTCACTGACTATTGCCAAAGACAAACCTATTAAGCATAAGAACATCTACTTCAAGGGCTTGCTCCTCGAAGGATACGACACTCAACGCCTCATGGTTACAATCCCCTTCACCTGCAAAGTTCTTGTGCAGGCTACCAAATCCACAGTCTTCAAACCACCCAACCCCTGGCTGATGGATATTTTGGGCCTGCTGTTGGAGCTTTATCATTTCGCCGAACTGAAGCTCAATCTCAAGTTTGAAATCGAAGTTCTCTGTAAAGATCTTGATCTCGACCACAAGACAATTGAGCCGGCAATCGTCATTCGCGATCGTGCTGCACATGCCGAGGAACAACTGTCAACTGTTAACGCTCCGGAAGGTCTTGAGCCATTTGAAGACTTGTCACTCAGCGCTATTAACCCAGCCATCCGGAATGAGAGATTGTCCCCCGCCGCCATCATGTCAACACTGCCAAGTCTTGACAAGATCCTTGTCCTGCCCTCATCGGCGAGCAGCATGGTCGATCCTACAATTCTTAAACAGATTGTGCATACTGCAGTCGAGCGCGCCATTGCCGAGATCATTACCCCCGTAGTCGAGCGTTCTGTGACCATCGCATCCATCTCCACCGTACAACTTGTCTCCAAGGACTTTGCCATGGAACCCGATGAGGAACGCGTGCGCCACGCCGCGGGCATCATGGTCCGACAACTTGCTGGTAGCCTGGCACTCGTCACCTGCAAAGAGCCTCTGAAGGTTAGCATGACTAACTATATCCGCATGATTCAGCAAGAGTACTCCGAGCAGCCTATGCCCGAAGGCTTGATTCTGATGTGTGTCAACGATAACTTGGATGCTGCCTGTGGCATTGTCGAGAAAGCTGCAGAGGAAAAGTCCCTGCCCGAGATCGAGAAGGTGATTGAGCCTCAATTGGAGGCTCGTCGTCGCCATCTGGCCAGTCGTTCTAACGATCCTTTCATTGATCCTTCAATGAACCGTTGGGGATTGTTCATTCCGGAGCCTTACCGGCAAACGCCTGGGGGTCTCAACAAGGAGCAACTCGCCATCTACGAAGAGTTTGCCCGTCAATCCCGAGGCCCGGCGCCATCCACTGATGCATCGGCCGGCCGTCAACTCCCCGACGTGCTTGGAGAATCCTATCCTGCTATTCCAAACCTTTCTACCCCGGCTGAGCAGCCAGCCATTCCTCACAGAACTCCCCAGACACAGCCTGCTGTTTCTCAAATGCCCCCAGTCCAGACTAATGGGTTCCTTGATGCTCAAAGCCCCCGGGAAAGAGTGGAAAGCCTCGTCTCCGATCTCCAGCAGTCTGCTCGCAGCGCCCCTGAAGAACACGTCAAGGATCTTGGCAGAGATAGTGCAGTTCTTCAAGAATACAACCAGGCACTGCGCAGCATCCTTGCCTCGACGAATGGAGAGGAGTTGGCGCGACTAACCTCTTTGAAGGTTTGCACCCTTTTGTATTCCCAGCCACATGGATCCCTCGAGATTGAGGTCCTCGTGCACCTGCTTGCCAAGCTATGCGATATGTCCAGTCTCATTGCCCGGTACACGTGGGCACTGCTTTCCGAAGTTGATGATGAGCACATGTTCAATGTGCCGGTCACCGTTGCTCTCATCGACGCAGGCCTCCTAGACATCCGTCGGGTCGATACGAACCTGACCCGACTCATTCTATCTAGGAATGTTCCTGCTTTGGAGTTGCTGGGCAACCTGATGGATCGCGTTCTTTTCAACGAAGAACCATCGGCACTTCGATCAGACTTCTCCGGCAGTCTAGATGCTATGAGCCAATGGCTTGCTGAGGATGGAAGCGTTACTCCCGGTCTCGAAATCGTGCGAAAGCTGCGCGAGTCCGGTATTCCCGAGGTCATCAACTCTCTCCTTACAGACCAAGCTAGGTCCAAGCGAGACCAAATGGAGTACATCTTCAGCGAGTGGATCGGTATTTACAAGGCCCCCGGTGCCACTGACCGCACCTTCCACTCTTTCCTGCAGGACCTCCACAACCGCCAAGTGATGAACAGCCAGGAGGACTCAGCACTATTTTTCCGTCTCAGCATCGACATTTCCGTCGCCATGTTTGAGCATGAGTCTCAGAACCCCAACGGCGGCAGCCTTGATGAGGCCTTCCTTTACATCGATGCCCTCGCTAAGCTCGTGATTCTTCTCGTCAGATTCCAGGGCGAGACCGCTGGCGCCGTCAAAGCTAGTAAGGCTACGTACTTCAACTCTATTCTGTCTCTCTTGGTTCTGGTCCTCAATCACCACCAGGTCATGAGAGGAGAAGCTTTCAACCAGCGTGTATTCTTCCGTCTCTTCTCGAGTATTCTGTGCGAGTACTCTATGAACGGCCTCCAGCACACTGAGCAGCACCAGGGAATGATCTTCGCCTTGGCCAACAAATTCCTCTCCTTCCAGCCCCGTTACGTGCCCGGGTTCGTTTATGGCTGGCTTTGCTTAGTCTCTCACCGCGTGTTCATGTCTGACATGCTCAACATGCCTGATCGTGCAGGATGGGCGCCTTACTGCGAGATCATCCAAGCATTGCTATCCTACATGGGCGAGCAATTAAAGGCTGCCAACATTATTTACGTTGCCAAAGACCTATACAAGGGCGTTCTCCGTATCTTGCTGATTCTGCACCACGATTTCCCCGAGTTCGTGGCTGAGAACCATTTCCAGTTCTGCAATGTGATCCCGGCTCATTGCGCTCAGCTCCGCAATCTTGTTCTCAGTGCCTACCCCTCGTCGTTCCAGAAACTTCCCGATCCTTTCCGCGAAGGATTGAAGGTCGAGCGTATCGAGGAGATGCGGGAAATTCCCAAGATCGCCGGTGATATCGTTGCTCCTTTGCAGCTTGCCAACATCAAGGACGTTGTTGATGATGTACTCCAGAATGACAACATCTCCGATTCTGCTGTTCAGCAGCTCTGTGACGCCATTCTTAACCCCGAATTCAAGGAAACTGGCCTCCTCTTTGTCCCCGTCGACGTGGATGTCGTCCTAGTCAACGCGCTTGTTTTGTATATTGGCCAACAAGCTGCAGTGGAGCATGCCTCCAAGGGCAATACCCGCAGCGCCTTTGAGAACTCGACTCACGCTGCTCTTCTGGAGAAGATCGCCCAAGTTCTGCGTCCTGAAAGTCGCTACTACTTACTCAGTGCAATGGCCAACCAGCTCCGCTACCCCAACAGCCACACCTACTTCTTCAGCTTCACTATTCTCCGTCTGTTTGGTGTGGATTACTCTGAGCAAGATGACTCGGATATCCGCCAACAAATCATTCGCGTGTTGTTGGAGCGACTGATTGTGCACCGCCCGCATCCATGGGGTCTGATCATCACCCTGCAGGAGCTCCTCCAGAACCGGAGCTACTCATTCTTCCGCCTCCCCTTCATTCAGGCGGCACCTGAGGTAAGCTTACCACCAATCTTCCACAGTGTCGCGATACTAAATAACTCTCTAGATCGGTCGTCTTTTCGACGCTCTTCTCCAACATATCCAACAACAGAGCCCTCGGCCCATCGCCTAAGCCCCTCCTGGCTTCTCCTCCTCATCCTCTCCATTCATGTCTCTCCTCAAGTTCTTTCTGATAACTCGGGCGGCACAGGAGTACTTTGTTGCATGTAATTTTCACGGGTTCTCTTCCGCAATTGCTCTTTTGCGTTTTTTGCCATTCTATCCTTTCAGTTTCATGTTACGGCAGGGGTTAGCCGTGGTGATGGCATGCATATTTATTTTTCTCTTACGATTTTCGCATGACTTGAGGTTCCATGATATTTTTCGCGTCTCATGCTGCCCGCGACCTGTAATGATTAAGACTGTAAAAGCTGGAGTTGGCGGTGTCTTCATTATCTGCATGGGGCGATGCTAATTTACTATTCTTATGATCATTGTAGCTTCTTTTTGGGCCTTCCGTATGGCGTTTTCTAGTATAATGAACCACATCTTCTTTTGTCGCTTATCGTCAAACTAGCACTCCGCTCTAGACTTAATCTAGGTATCCCTACATGAGCCCCGAAGGTCTCGTTTATATACAAATGTAGGTATACAACTTTATTGACAGCACAATGAAGAAATAGAACTTCTCTACTGTAAATATGCGGTAACCAGTGGATGTTTAGCTCTGTCAGACATGCCATCACTGGACAATTACTAAATAAAGGGCTAGGAGTTGGTAAATATTATCGTAGGCATATATGAAGCTTGGACGCAGACCTCGGTGTAGATAACGGAGATAACAGGATGACCTCAACTTCCAATTTCGGAATGTTGTTTCTGCCAACTACTCCTACAATGGCGGACTCAGAATTTGGAGACGAGTCCGAATATGGCCCATCTTCTGTCAGGGAAATCATCATGGTGGGTGTATTGATGCATATTTCTCAGCTGCAACTGACACAAGACAGGAGGCGATCCTCGCGCCGTTCCGCGCGCTGGTATCCAAGTCCGCCTTACGGCTATACCTGAACACGCTGTTGTTCATGGGCGCCGCATCATTCCTAATAGGCATCTCCGCAATTGCCTACGGGGTTTTTTATTTTAAATTCATTCCCACGGTCGGACTACAACGCGAAGTCCATCTACAATTTGGGTATAACAACATTCCCCACAAAGACACCCAGCTCAACTAACTTGTGCAAGCGATGGCAACCCCTGGGGTACAGCAACCTTTGACTCGGAATTTGTGGCTCTTCAGCCCTACGACGTATCCGTGACGCTCGAGCTCCCACGCACACCCTCAAACCTCGATACAGGCAACTTCATGCTCGACCTCACCCTCTTCTCATCCCGCCCCGCCTCATCCCTCTTACTCGGCCCGAATAGCGCCCCGATCTCGCAGGCCCGCCGCCCTGCTATCATGACTTATGCTTCGCCGCTGGTAGATGTTGCCCGGAGAGTGGCGCGTATGCCGCTCTATGTTGTTGGCTGGCGCCGGGAGTCGGAGACACTGGAGGTGCCGATGATGGAGCAGCTTGAGTTTGCGAAGGGGGCGCAGAACTTGCCGCAGAGTCTGAGGCTGGAGATCCAAAGTTACTCGGACATGCAGATTTACACTGCCCGGGTGGAGTTCCGTGCTAGGCTTACAGGGCTTAGGTAGGTCTTCTTGGGGATTAGGTGGTTTGTGGGATATGGCTAACAGATGATAGATGGATTATGTATTATTGGAAGATTACGTCTTTTGTTGTTTTCAGCTCTTTGTTCTGGTCGGTCTCTATTGTCTCTGCTGGCTTGACGTGGCTGGCCATGACTTGGATTTGGGGGACTATGCCTAAGAATGAGATCAAGGAGGAGCCGCAGGACTCTATCAAAGAAGAGTCCGAGGACGGGAATACTTCTGATGAATCTTCCGATGTCAAAAAGGAAGAGCCCGAGCAGGAGAGGAGGTTGCTCTCAAGCTATCCGGCTGAGGTTGATGAAGCTGGTACAGGCTCTGGACTAGAAAGCGCAGAAGCTCGTGGAGTACAGAGACGGCGCAGTCATTTGACACAATCACAATGATGTGTTTTCATTGGCCTAGCTGAGCTGAATGGTACTATATGTTGTAATGTCTTATGATAGTGGGAATGACATTGTGGATCATCTGGGCCGATTGCGACAACGCAAAGCGGGGGGGAACTTTCTTCCCTTCCATCCTTCACATCTCAACCACTTCACCCCAAATGCATATCCTGGTAAGCAGATATAGATACTGCAATGTCAGCTTGAAGACTTATCTCTATCTAGGTCACCAACGACGACGGTCCTCCGTCAAACCAGTCATCGCCGTACGTGCATTCGCTTGTCCGCTCGCTCCAGTCCGCAGGTCATACGGTCTCGGTCATTCTACCACACCAGCAACGATCATGGATAGGTAAAGCGCACATGGTAGGCGCCTCTGTCAAACCTACCTACTTCCGGCCCGGCACGCTCCATCAAGAAGACGGGACAACACACAACCTGCCCCGTGGCAGTGATGGTGAACACGACGAAGGCGAAGAGTGGATTTTGATCGACTCAACTCCCGCGAGCTGTGTCCAGATCGGCCTATACCACTACTTCAAAGAACGTGGCCCTGTCGATGTGATTGTCTCCGGTCCGAACTATGGTCGCAACACAACGGCATTATTCGCATTGTCGAGCGGAACCATTGGCGCAGCGTTGGAAGGTGCCTGCTGTGGCAAGCGCTCAATTGCTCTGTCGTATGCTTTCAGCTCTCGAAACCATGACCCTGTTATCATCGCAGAGGCCGCGGGCCATTCAGTCAAGTTGATTGAGCATCTTTGCGCGAACTGGGCAGATGGGGTGCACCTCTATAGCGTCAATGTTCCCCTCGAACCCGGCGTTAGTAAGAACAAGGTCTTATATACCGACATGCTGCAGAACACGTGGACATCCGGGAGTTGCTTCCAGGCTGTCGACCCCACACCCGCAGACGACCCTGATTTGCAAGAAGAGCAACTACGCAACGAAGGCGAAATGGCAGGAAAGCAACCAGATCAGATTGTCGGTAACAGCCAGAAGCCATCCGGAATTCAGCACAAGCATTTCAAGTGGGCACCGAGTTTCCAGGATGTTTACCGAAGTGTGGAGGAAAGTGAGCCTGGCAATGATGGCTGGACTGTTAAGGAGCAAATGACTAGGTTTGTTCAATGCCCTCTTACTTTTGGACATCGACTGACTTTTACAGCGTCACGCCCCTCAGGGCCAATTTCATGCCCGCGCCCGGTATTTCGGGGGAGATTAAGCTGTGAGTGACGACTTTGACGCCATGCATGGTATGGAGGGTTCTATCCGAAATCTATATGTTGCACCCACCTTAGATATCTGGCTTAGCTGTTAGATACTATATCCCCTCCCCTTTGATTTGATTTTCTTTAAGTATTGGCACCCTTTCTGATAGACGGAGATCTTGTAGATCGGCTAATCCGCCCTCGTTGTACTCCCTCGTCGACTGCGATAACTCCTACGTGCAAGAAATGGTTGAACGGGCATTAACATGTCGCCTGGGAAGTGCCTTCAAGCGTGTGTCTTCTGTGTCCGAGCTGCCGGACTCATCTGCGCCATTTTTCCAGTACCGGGAATATGAGCGCCTCGATTTCGAGCATATCATGTCCAGGCCCTCGACGTCTCTTTCAAGCGCGTACATCATCCGGAAAGCTTTAATTCGCAAGCACTATCTCTCAAACACAGTGGCCAATTGGATCTCGAAACACCCAGAGAGCGCTCTTCGACACCACTTCAAGCCCGCCTTCGACTTCGAACTCGATTATGCCGAATTCCTCGACGACGCCCTGCTAGAAGCATTCGAGTTGAACGACAGCTTAGCTAAGAACGAAGATCGACCTGACTCCGAAAAGGAATGGTGGATCCTCAAGCCCGGCATGAGCGATCGAGGCCAGGGAATCCGCATCTTCAACAGCGAAGACCAGCTACGCGAGATCTTCGAGGAGTGGGAAGAAGACTCAGACGACGAGAGCGGATCCGAGAGAAATGGCGACGACGCGAATGACGGCAGCGCCGCCCTAGACACAGGGATCGTCACTTCGCAGCTCCGCCACTTCCTCGTACAGCCCTATATTGACCCACCTCTCCTCCTCCCGTCATCCTCAAACCGTAAATTCCACATCCGCACCTATGTCCTCGCCTCGGGATCACTCAAAGTCTACGTCTTCAAGGAGATGCTCGCGCTCTTCGCTGCGAAGGGCTACTGCGCTCCGCATGAAGAGTACGACGTCGCCGACCTCGCGCGCCATCTGACCAACACCTGTTTCCAGGAAGGCGGCAGCTCGAACAAGGATAGTGTGCGCCGCTTCTGGGATCTCGACCACCACGTCCCCGGTTTCAGTGCAGACTGGAAGGAGAAGATCTTTGATCAGATCTGCTCGGTGACCGGTGAGGTGTTTGAGGCTGCGGCCCGCGGTATGATGGTTCATTTCCAGACTCTGCCCAATGCGTTTGAGCTGTTTGGTGTTGATTTCCTCGTTGACGCTCTTGGGAATGTGTGGCTGCTGGAGCTCAACGCGTACCCGGATTTCGCGCAGACTGGTGAGGATCTGAAGGAGGCTGTTATTGGGCGTTTGTTTGAGGAGGTGGTTGATGTTGCTGTCAAGCCGTTCTTTGGGCTGGGTGACGGGGCTGGTACTGATGATATGAAGCTGGTTGCTGATATTGATCTCGGCAGACATGCTTAAAGCTGGGGATAGATCATGATATAGATATACCACTTGTGAAGCACAAGAATAAAAGTTTTTATTTGCATATCTCATATGATCAGGTCTTTCTTTTCAGTTGTTTCAGCCGGTTATACATGTGTGCATGTACTCTTCCTGCCAATTATATTGTACAATCGAACATCATTCACCCGCTCAGTTATCGTTCTTCCAGTAAATACGTCCCTCGAACAAACGACGTGCTGTACGAAAGACCGTGGCAGAAGTTAACGCGCCATCTGCATCGAAGTTGGCACCAACCAACAGATTCCCACTGGCATGACCAATAGTAAGCCCAGCGCTATCGACAGGATCCTCACTCACAACGCCAGCCACTGTACTCTGCGGCACATGAACAGCAGCAGCAAGAGCCAACGCGACAGTAATCGGGACCGCCTTATGCGGCTGTCCAACAGAAAGCGCACGAGCCAGAAGATCAACATCAACAGACGTCTGCCTCCGCTCGATATCTCTAGAATCGGTAGTAGAAGGAGCAGCCACGATACAGATCTTAGGAATACTACCGGGAACTGCCGCAGTCTCATCCGCAATACCCATCTTAACGCCCGCCTGCCGACGAATGGAGTCCAAGCGCGGCAACAAATCCGGATGAGCAGTGATCTCATCAGGAGTCAAATTCCCACTCACGCCGAGATCGAGCGCCTGCACGAAGACACACGGATTCCCGACGTCGATGCACGTAGCTTTGGTAGCGTCAAAGGTATCGACGACGTTTCCGGTAGGCAGGAGTTTCCCCGTGACCGAGCCGGCGGGGTCGATGAAGTCGAGCTTGATGCGGGCAGCTGTACCAGCGACACCGTCTATAGCAAAATCACCGCTCGCGGTAGCCTCGCCGTCGACAACGGGGAAGGACGAATGAATGATCTTGCCGGTGTTGGTGTTGTGGATGCGTACCGAGGCTGAATCCGAGCTGGGATTTTGTAATGGGAACAGATGTGCATCGACGGCGAAGGGGCCGACGGCGGAACTCATGTTCCCGCAATTACTGGAGTAGTCGACGTCGGTGTTTTTGATACCGAGTGAGACGAAGGTGTAATCGACATCGGCTTCGTCGTGTGTCGATGCGCCGACTACGCATACCTTTGAGAGGCTGGATATTCCACCCCCCAATCCGTCTAGCTGTCGGCCATTGGGATCTGGACTGCCGATGACACTGCGGAATATGGGAGCCCAGTCTTCCTTGTTCGGGGGTAGGTCTTCTTGCTTGAAGAAGACTGCGCGTGAGGTGCCGCCGCGGTAGTATGCGGCTGGTAGGGAGTTTTGCCTTTTGGTCTGGAAATACCGCCGGCTACCGGGTGCTAATGGTGTCAATGTTGACCGGCATGGTAGGCGATATAGTTGTTTGAACATGCTGGGTTTATAGTAGTCTGGGTATTGTCCAGGGAAGATCATATATGGCCTAGATACCTCGGAGTCACTCCGACGGCGGTGTCGGACCGTTCCGCTGGAGCGGACGACTGAGAGAGTATGGCATGCAAATCGTATTTATTATTGCTTTATGGACCTAAGAGTGAAGACTATAGGATATTAAGATCAAAGGCGCATGTGCATACGACATTTCTTATCTTCAACCAAATCGCTGCTTTGCCAGAGCTTGCAAGAAGCCCATCGTCTCTTGCTCCTTTTGTCGATACGCTTGGGCACGCTCTTCTCGCTCCGCTGTACGCGCACGAAGGATCTCCTCTCTCCGGATCTCACGATCGTTCTTTTTACGTTGGTCTTTCTCCTTCTCCTTTTTCAAGGCAGAGAAATCATTGCCTGCGCCCATTAAGTCTTCATCAGGAGCTCCTTCGGGCGAACCACCACGCGCGTCCGCGAATGCACGATTACTCGAAGCAAGTTCTCGTCGCTTCTCGAGCTGTCTCTCCCGTGTGCCTGGCTCAGCCCGCGGTGCAATTTCATCTTCGATCTGGCGCATCGTAGATTTATGTGTACGGATTTCAGCACGGTATTGATCGCGTGACTCTCCGCGGGCAGCGATGGCATTCTGAATAGCAGATTCTGGTTGGAGGTCAGCACACTGGCCATATTTAGGGGAAGTAGAAAAGCGTACCTCTTTTGAGCTCGAGATCTTGCATAGTTGGGATTGCAGGGCCCGCTCGGGGGCCACCTCTCCCTGAGCCAGCTTTTGGCAGACTAGGCCCGTACTCGTCATCCCCATCCTCCTCATCATCGTCATCGCCTATTGGCGGATCCTGTAGGGTTTCACCAGTCGCTCGCTGGCCCTGCGTATAATCGGGCGATTCGCGTCCGCCTCTTGGGCCAGCTGTCGGTTCCTCCTCTGCATGCTGACGTGCTTTGTCTAGTGTAACGGGATCATACCATCCTTCTGCGAGCTCTCCACGATTCCTGCGATGTCAGTAATCATCGCGCCAAGCAAAGAATACCTTCGGCCTACCATTTTTGCGTAAAACTCTTCCACCGCCCTTTCACTTCATCTTCACTCAAGTCTTCGATATATTTTCCTTTTTGGATATCCAAGTACATGCCAAACATGGGTTCATAAACCTTCAGGTCGCGCCCTGATAGCGCACGCGCTTGGTAAGGAAGCACGACTGGTTTCGCTGGAGCATCTCTGTGTCGTCGCTCATGGTGCCTGCGGTCTTTGTCTTCGCTATGGCGGTGGTGACGGTCTGATCGGTGTCTGTCTGATCGGTGCGGAGAGCGCGAGCGCGAGCTCTCGCGATGCCGGTGGCGGTGGGAATGGCTGTGGCGGCTGCGGTGATGGCGGCTTGAGCTTGGTGCAGAAGGAGAGGTAGCTCGGTGCGATGAGCGAGTTGGCGAAGGCATTTTGGCTGTTTCTTCTGAAGTTGAGAGTTTCTGGAAAGTTTGGAGGAGATTATCGTCTGGGGTGATAAGACGGTCGCCTTATCGGTTCGGCCAGTCCCCGGGTTTTCGATTCTAGCGCATTCCAAGGTTCTTCATCCCAATCTCGTTGATTTCGACTACAAATTCATATTGGAATAGAAAATGCTATACTACGGAGCGACCTTCTCATGCAAGGGAAACCCTTCATTGTGATAAATACACTAGGTCGAGAGGTATACAGCATTCAATAATTTAGCAAACCCAGTTCAACTTTAACTAGTAGGAGCGCTCTGCTCCAGGCTCGGGCTAGCGGTGTTTTCAGCAGGTGTGGCAGGTGCACTCGAGTGCGAAGTGGCCTTAGACCGGTTGGCCGCAGCCATTTGCCATGCCGGGATGGAGGCGGCAGACCGACCAAGCTGCGAGAGGGGGTTGGGGCTCTGGATTGTGCTTGCTGGGGCAGCTGCCTGAGTTGGCTCCTGTTCGGCTGGAGTCACAGTAGCAGCCAAACCGTTGGTGGCAGCAGGAGTGGAAGTGGCGGGGGTCTCTTCCGGTGCCGGGCGAGTGCTAGGGAATGGAGTAGACCCAAGGGTCCTGCCAGCAACAGGAGTAGCTCCGCCACCACCAAGTCGGTTGCCCAGAAGGGTCTTCAAGCTCTTGAGCTCGGTTCCGAGCTCCTTCAGTCGGTTCTCATTGCCTTCCCGGGCACCCTCAAGGGCCTTGGGAATGGCATCCTTCAATGACTTCACCTCGTCACTAATGCGACGAGTCTCATCATCTCTTCGGCGAGATGAGTTCTTCAGATCAGCAACGAGACTCTCTACGTCCTTGAGAGCCCTATCCAAGCGCTCGGTACGGGCTTCCTCGGCGGTCTTCAATGCAGCAGTGTCGGTGGATAATTGTTCGATCAGAGTAAATGCACGTGAGAACTGCTCGTCAATGTTTTCTTTATCTTGTTCCAACTGCGGAGGAGTCGGTGGGGCGATCAAGGGTGCGATATATCGCTGGATAGATTGATCAGCGCCATTAATTTAAGAGAGGGGACCACTGGATACCTTTGTGACAGTATACAACCCGTAACCAACCCCACCCACCACTGTTGCCATAATAAACCAGTCACGCCAATCTCTCTTGGGTGGCCTTTTCATGTGATTAGTCTCGAACACCATGCGACAATCGATAGTCAAACGTACTCAGGAGGCGGCTGCCATTGATTATATGGAGGATAGCCATATCCTTGGGGAGGCTGTGGTTGCCGGTAAGGAACTGGCTGTGAAGAGTAGCTAGGCGCCGGGGACGATGCCGAAGCTGTAGCTGCAGCCACGGCAGACGGGTCTTCGCCCACTCGCGATAAGGCGATGTTCACTTCCTCTTGAGTCAAGTTCTTAGATTGGAGAAATGAGACTCTTTTTTCAATGGGTGAGGATGCAACGGACGGATCCTGGAGGACTAGATAAAGTCAGCTATCATTACACATCAAGTTGTGTGCCTCGTAGCCCATACAGGTAATCTAGCGGACGCATGAGTTAGCTGTGGCCCCGAACGATGGTAATAGACATTGTGTCACTAGACAACTTACAGCTGAGGCAATCAGCTCCTCGCGTGGAGCCATTATGAATGATATAGACTGCCAGTCAAGTGCAGAAAAGATGAATTAGGGAGAGATGCGACGCTCACATCGGCAATCGCCATTTGGACCTCGGAACTCGCGCCAACGCCAAGACTTCCCCAGACGGGAGTCTCGTGATCATCGGCTAAACTGTTTTTCCTGTGTCCACACACCGCCTACTTCATTTAGAAGCGGCATGCATTTGTTTACATCGCCGGCCCAAATCCCGCCTCGTGCCTGCCAAACAACAGATTAAACCCCTCCTCTTGGATTTTGTGGTGAATCCACTTGGACGTTGGATATTTGTCAATATTCAACAAAATCCAAAAAAAAAAAACACTTGTCAAAAGAATCGCCTTGTTTATTGCCGCCTTCGCGGCTTGTTTATCACCATGTCGCAAGATACTGGGCTTTTCAGTATTAAGCGCCCCCGAGAGGTATAGATCCCCCCTATCTAGCGCAAGACTTGAGGCTAATTTATATTGCGATCAAGACTCTCGGGAGTGTTCAAAATTTCTCCGCCATCCCTCAACCGCAATCGGCACTGAAGCGCGCAAGCTCTATCGGATTCCAAAACCCCCCGTTCAGCTCTCAGAACCACCGAAGTTCATTGATGGGCTCCACCAGTCGCCCACAGCAGCCAAATTTTACACGCATGTCAATTGGTGGACCATATGGCGCTGATGCCGGTCTCTCATCTGTTCGCCGATCAGTGTCGAGTAACATGTTCAATGGAGCCAGTGCCAGTCGGCAGAGCTACGCGCCAGGGTCTCTTTCCTCCATTCCTGCACCGCCTCAAAACCCACAGCGCAGAAGTAGTGTGTTTTCGCGACCATCCACGGGAGGAGGGCCGATGGGACATCAATCGTTCTTCACTCAAGTTCCCAACGTGGCTGGGGTTCCCAGAGACCCGCGCCCTCTCAGAGACCGATCTTTCCAGGCACGGATTGGCCAGGAATTGTTGGAGTATTTGACTATTCATGGCTTTGAGTTGGAAATGAAACATTCCTTGGGCCAGAACACTCTTCGCTCACCGACCCAGAAGGATTTCAACCTTATCTTCCAGTGGCTATATCATCGGATCGATCCAGGATACAAGTTTCAGAAAGCGATGGACTCCGAAGTACCGCCAATCCTAAAACAGCTAAGATACCCATATGAGAAAGGCATTACGAAGTCACAAATCGCAGCCGTTGGTGGCCAGAACTGGTCGACCTTCCTCGGAATGCTACATTGGTTGATGCAATTGGCACAGATGATGGATCGCTATCAGTCAGGCGAGTATGATGATGCCTGCGCCGAGGCGGGTGTCGATGTCACCGGTGATCGCATTATTTTCCGGTTCCTCACTCAAGCATATCACGATTGGCTACAGGGTGGTGAAGACGAGGATGATGACACCGCCGAGAAGCGGTTAATCCCGCACGTTGAAAACATGTCGCGAGAATTTGCTCTTGGCAACGAACGGTACGTGCAGGAACTGGAGGCACTAGAGGCGGAGAACCGGGCTCTTCGTGATCAAATTGAAGAAGTGGAGAAGAGTGCTCCCGACATTGCCAAGTTGGATAAACACTTCCGTATCTTGGAGGATGACAAGAGGAAATTTGAGGATTATAATCAAAACGTCAAAGGCAAAATCGAAAAATACGAGACTCGCATCAAATTCCTCGACACGGAGATCGAGAAAACTGATACCGATCTCCAGGCCACTGAATCTGAGCGTTCCGAACTACAGGCAAGTGTTGATCGCCAAGGCATCACTATTCAGGATATCGACCGCATGAACTCGGAGCGAGAACGTCTACAGAAGAATCTCGAAGATACCGTAGCTCGCCTCGAAGAGGCCCATGTCCGTGTCATGGAGAAGGAGGCGGAAGCTAGCCAGAAACTGGAAGATCTGGAACAGATCGTGAAGGCTTATAATACTCTTGGCTACCAGACTAGCTTGATTCCCGCAGCTGCTGAGAACGCCAAGGGCCAAGATTATGAGCTTACCCTGAATATTAATGAGAGCAATTTCTCTGTGAGCCAAATTGGTGGCCCTGCCAACCCAATCTCTCCCGAGGGGGATCGCTTATTGGCGGAGCCTTTCACTGGCTACCACCCGGCGCATTTGCTCAATTTGGATCTACGAGGCTCTGTCCGAAACAGCCTGCAATCCCTCCGGAAAGAGATCAATGAACGACGGAAGCAAGGGATCGATGATGACCTTGACCGTCGCAATCTACTCGACAACATTAAAGAGGCAATGGATGAGAAACGGAGCGAGGTCGAGGCTTTGGAGCATCGACGCCGGGCAGCAGAGGAAGAGTTTGAACGAACAAAAGAAATCACGACGACTCAGAAGCTGGCCTCCGATGCCCAAATTGAGAAAATGGAGAAGGAATTGGCAAAGATGCGCGCTACGCTCAGCGACAGTGTTCAATTGATGGAGCAGCGCGAGATGAACACCAATATCGAATACGAACAACTGACGCTTCGGGCAAATTCCCTCCGAGAGGAGTTGCATACTAACGTCGAAACGATGCTTAATGACGTGATTCGCTTCAAAGTACATGTTCAAAAAGGTCTTGAAGACTACGAGAGCTTTGTCGTCGACGAAGTGGAACAAGAGCTTGGCGAAGAAGAAGTTCTTGAGGAGGAGCTTTGAAGTCACTTGACGATTTGACGATTTGACGATTTGGCTTTCAATTTGATTGTGTTGGTTTCATGTACAATACCCCGGGATCAGTTTAGGACGCGCATTGCATATATTCTTTTGGTATGGGTTACTTTCTTTCTTTCTTTCTTTTTTGTAATATGTCTTTCAACATAAAAGACCCCGTCTTCGCCGCTCGTCCTCCCTTCGTCTCATTTTCCATTCTTCTACTTCTCCCACTTACTAGGTATTTGTATGCAAAGTCCGGTACCCTAGCTGAAACTAGGCCATCTGCATAATGGCGGCAACTAGCTATTTCTATCCCTTCAAACTGCACCAAGCCTGAAGCCAGAACTCGGTCTTCTTTCCGCCATTCCTGGTACATGTATGCGCCGGCTTCCTCACCGCATGTTTCCCGTCAAGCCCTATGCACCACGTCAGATAGGCATGGTTGTTACAGGAGATAAAGCCCGGGTTACTTGGGGGGGGAGGGGGGGTCCGCGAATTTGTGGAAGAAGCAGTAATCTAAACCTGGAGCATTAAAGGGGCCCATGGAGAAAGGCCAAGCTTGGTTGTCTTCGACGTGGGGGTCTGAGATGACTTCGTACTTCTCGTTGCAGACGTCCTCGTCGTCGTAGCCAAGGCTGGGGAGGAGGTATCCGGCCCAATGCCATGTTGAGCCGTCGCTTGTTATCCTGTTGGAATCGAAGATGACAAGTTGGATGTCGTCGCGGGATGAAGACAGGCCCGATGGGACGGGTTTGCCTGTGGCTATTGTAGTGGCTGGGGATGTTGAGGTGATTTTGGAAGTGGTGGAAGTTGGCTTTGGATCGGGATTGTCGCTAGGTCTGTTCTTGCTGCTGTCTCCCTGGTCCTCATCCCAGTCTATCAGGTGGCAGACGTTAGCCCCGGTGGTGGTTGTGCTGGCTGACACGTCACAGCTGACGTGTAGCATGCTACTTGTTGTCATGCATGAGGTCGACACCGGCCCCTTGCTCTCGCCATACAAGCTATCGAACGTCTATTTTCTTCAATGGCAGAAGTTGGCCGCGGGGAGTAACAAAATCAAGAATCTTAAGTACTTTATTCGGAAAAATGTCCAGAATCCGGATACCTTGAGGATCATTGATGAGGCCACGGGGAGTGTCGCTAAAGAATGGCCAGGCACGACCTTCAGCATGGAAAGTGATGAAGGCAAGGCACTTCTGCGGACTGCCAACGGGGTTGGGGTCGCATATATGCTTATCCAGCACAAACCCGAGCTGGGAGTGAAGGTTCCAACCTAGGTGCGTGTGTTTAAGACCACAAACAAGAGTGGCTTCGCCGAAAAGCATCTTCTATTTTATATTGGCAATTATAAGGGCGCATGACGGGAATGAAGGTGTGAACAGATGTATAGTTACAAACAAGCGTTGACTGGTCTGTCCATGTTCATCCCGCTGGTCCTTTTACGCTGGTAATTTAATGTCTTCAAACAATCAAGTACGATATCAAGTGTTCTACAGTGCCTTATAGTGCGTGGTTGAGAATTAGCCTGGGCTTGGCGGAGACAACACAGGGTAGGTGAGTAGTACTTAAGGAACTACCTCCCAATTTTGTCTTTCTCATTTTCACACACTTCACTGCTAATATTTCATCCACCATGGACCCATTCGCTTAACTACCCGCAGAACTGAACCAACAAATCCTCATTCATATCGCCGATTTTGCCGCTATAGAAAACCTCACATCCGTATCCTCTCAAGTCCACGCTCTCTTCCGGGCTCAACCCTCCATTATACATTCCCTCTTACTGGCAAACCCTATTACCGGTTTTCCGGAGATACAGAGAATATGCTACAACATCAGCCTTGTTCATATCTCGCATTACACAGATTTTGCCCACAGCCAACAAGCATATGAGGTCACAGCGTTATCGTGATCTCCGCAATCCGCGTTTGGCTCGTAGCCGCAGGTCAATGGGACTCCGACGGCAGCTGGGCCTACAGTCCGATGCTGTGCGTTGAGAGCGCCGAGATCGCTGGAACTCTAGTCGCGCTCTCGGTGCCAGCGGTGAAGCCCGTCTTCGGAAACCTATTCCCACACATGGCCGAGTACACACTAAATCTGGATTACAGGGCATCAATCGGCATCATCCACCTAGCTGCCGGAATACAGCGCCTTGCCTGTGCTTGTCTACCGCTTATGCAGCAGAACTTTGCTTCTACCCTCAGTGAAATACCAGTCGGCTCTCTGAGCGGAACTGAGCGCGCAGAAAAAGCGCGGAATCCCTTCTCATGGATTGAAGAATACCGCACGTACTAGTCTCTCTTTCATCTCCAACACTATTCGGCCCTTCGCAAACTTGCAACGGGAAGCTGGAATTGGCATACACAATCAATACAGGACCTAGACGCATACAATGTCTGGAATGAGATACATAGAGGAAACAACGAGCTGATCTGGACGATTGCCGCCCTTCTTTCAGACCTAGGCCTTACTCCCTCCTATGGCACCACGCCGAGGAGTGAGATCTCAGTGGTTCATAATGGACACGTAGGGGCCCGAGTCCTCCCACGCTGCCTGGGAATTCCCCGAGAAAACACCAATTCCTTTCTTCGACTCTTTCAATCTGCCCTCTAGTGAGTCCATGTCTATCTGGTCTCCGCCGCCTATACCCCCGATAATGAAGCAACAACATCAACACGGTGGTAGCTTACACCCGAATGGCGTTCACAAAGACAAATGCATGTCCAGTACTTCCAAATGATAAACGCGATGGTCTCTCAAACAGGTTCATTGGGCTTAAGGCACTTCAGGCCCTGGCGCCGCCTGGGGCTTGTCATTTGGGACTCGTGGCGGATGTACACTGTTGGACTGTGCTATTTCCCTTATAGGGGTCAAGGGCTTGATCCACCTAGCCTTGACGGTAGCATTTTCGAGGTGAAACAGAGGAAACCGGATTTTGGACCGATATGGTTGGCTTTGGTCGGTCAGGTTCCATAATTAATGGCCACAGGAGGATGACTAACAGTGCTAGTCGGGGCAGAATAGATAACTACGAGTTGGAAAGACGGCTGTCTCTAGTGCCAGAATTGGACATTTCTCTTTTTTACATGTCCTCATATTCTAGTTGTAAATGGCGGACCTGTGAGTGCTTTTTCGAGTTGGTTTTGCCTTGGTTTAACGCCTTAGTCGATCATTCAAAGGTAAAGACATCCAGATTTGGAAATCGAGGGCAGCTTTTCGGAAATTTTACATAGAATTGAGAGCATCTGCCACAACGGATTGAATAAGTTACAACAAAAGCTTGAAGCGTAGGCCCTAGACCACATGGAGTTAGGTATTATTCGCGTAGTATGTAAGCTTTGACCAGTGCATGGCACTATAAGTATATAACTAAGTACCTCCACAATCTAGTTTGTTAACTCTATAAAGTGTCCTATAAAAACGACCTAAACTATATAACTTGTTCTAGACACAAGGAATAAAGCATAACATGAGGATTTATGGGCATGCTCACATCAGACTTATTACAGCACTAATTCTCCGTAAATGAGCGATCATACAATATACGCTCAGGAAAAAAGAAATCCCACAAGTTAGATTCTTTCTGGTAATGTTGCGTAGTGTATGTTTCTAGACCTTCGCCGGCTTGCCGCCTTTAGGGCTCCACCAATCTCCATCTAAACAGGACACACCTCCTTCATCAGACACATAAGTGATCGACAGGAGCTGATGTGCAGAACAAGGTGGAGAACTATCATTCGCCCGTTTTATCGGGGTCTTTTTGTCTGAAACAACCTGCTCCGCACAATATGCGTTCCATCCACTATTTGTGCCGTAGTTCCTGGTTCCACTACAATATGCTACACTCCGGGTGATAGCGTTATTTTTGTATCTATGAAGATCACTCCTGCTTGAATTATTTCGCCACGGGATGAGACCTGGTCCCCTGCAGATCCCACTCCTCTCGCGGAACACATACTCTTTTGGCGGTCTTTTGATGACCTTTTAACGGCTCAATCTATCATTTTGACTCTCAACAGTGAAACGCAAGGGGTATATAACCAGCTAGACCTTCCTGTTCTCGGTGATTTCTTTTCAACTACAGTGCTGTGCACCTTCATTCTTCTCAATTCAGGTCTTTCTTTACATTGCTACCGGTAGCATCCATTCATTTTCCACTTTCACTTTGAATTGTCCAATAACTCAACACTTTATCATGAAATTCACTGCTACCTTTGGCATTGCCGCCCTATTCTTGGCCCCGTCTGTCGTAGCCTGGAAGTTGCCTGTGAGTATCTACACTATAGATCCTCATAGATCTCGTGCTTTATTGACATATTCTCGCCAGCACGCCGACAAGACCTCCGCTGCTACTCCTACCGGTTCTCCTCCTGGTGGCTTCCCTGGCGGTTTCCCACCCGGAACTCCATCCGGAACCCCAACTGGCACTCCAAGTGACATCCCGACTGGATGGCCCACTGGATGGCCTACTGGATTTTCCTTTGATCGCCGAGCAGCTGGTCACGGACCTGGCCACGAAGGACACGGTCATGGATCCAAGCCCACCGGCGCTCCTTCCAGTACCCCTGCCCTCGAGCCTTCTGGATTCCCCGAGTCTACCGGTGCCCCCCTTGGATTCCCGGGTGGCTTCTCAGGCAGCCAGTCCTCTAGCGGTTCCTTCACCACTCTGCCTATCGCGACCGTGACTGCCCTTCCTGCTGGTGAGCAGGGAGACTTTGCTCGTCATCATGCCCGTCAGATGTTGTACTAGATTTCGTGCTTTGCAGTTTCGCTCGCATGGCATGTGAGATAGATCATTACCGTGTTTCTCGTCGCTGCTGGATCAGCATAGAGAAGATATTGTTGCTATCTTGGAGTCTTTTCCCGAGTGCTATGTAGAGTAAGTAGTAAAACGGTAAAGTTGTGAGCAAATAACATAACCATCACAAAAGTAGAAAAGTAGAAGCTAGCCTTAGCGGATGGTCTTGTATGCATGTGATTGGAACGGGCCCGGAAACCTAGATCGAAGCTCCATGGCAACATTTCATTGTACTTTAGGGCATGCACAAACAGCACAAACAGTATCGAATTTGAGAGATATTTTTCATGCCAATATGCCGTGGAAATCCTAAATTCTAAGCTTCGGGAAGAACTTTGGAGTGGATAAAGGCTCTCGACCAGTAACAATGTGGGTAGATGTTGATAGTAATGGCGTTCTTTAGATAGCCGTATTCGTAGCAGTCGCGCCCTCGGTGCTCAGGCATCGGATATCGCGTGAATCAGAGCTCACTAAGCAGAAAATATACTGATTCTACATATCATCTAATCCAGATCTGAATATTCTAGGAGAGAATTCCCTTATAGTTCCAATGTAGGGTCTTATATTGTCAAAAACTCCGCATTCTGTGGCCTCCGATTGGTTCATAGCTCGGCGATGACTCAGCAGTTCCTGATCTCCAAAATTCTCGAAACAACATTTACCTCACCTCCCATCTCTGGTCGTCATTTGCCCCTGTTGGTATGGGGTTCAATTGAATCTCGTGAATATACCGCTATGTACCTGTGAAATCGACATGTATCACGCCAATCCCGTACCCATCGAGATCGCGAAACCTATACACCCGCCTTTAAGCCTCGTTGCGGTACCATGAGCAGGTGCTTGCGCCCCGGCCGCATCCTGCCATTCGGTCGCAGGCCAACTGCTTCACGCCTACCGTTTATCCCATATCGATCCGTGTCTCCTTTCTCCCGACCGACTTGGACACAATACACCCGCAAAACTCGCAATGACCAAAGGGAGATTAATTTCCCAGATGAAGTTCTTTTTCTACGTCGATACAATTTAATCAAACACCCTCACCTCCGGCATGACCAGAAGAGACACATCGAGGAATGGATGCCAGTGCTGAGGGATTGTATTCCACCAAAAACTACCAAACCACCAGACGTCGCCCAACCTGCTGGCCAGCCTAGGCGGCTTCGACCACTCCGCGAATCCGAACATGAGCTTGATCGGACCCATGCTCTACTGGGGTGTCTATGGGATGGAAGGATTCATTTTGAATTTCAACTCATCGCGCATCTGGGATTTGCACACCATGAGTGGTCTAATGTGCAGGCTCTTCTAAATAGCCTGATAGACACCTATGAGTTGTTAGCTGCTCATATGCCTCCTAAGCACCCTTCGGCTGGGCTTGATTGGAATAGACCATATCGTGTGCGCCGCAGAGATGAGTCAACATCCGACTTGGTGTCTCCCATTACCTCGAAGGTCTCTCTCAGCAAGCTCACGGGAGGCACAAAATCATCATCCCCTTGGAAATGGTCTCGTCTCGAACCCCTTCCGTCAGACAACATTTCTCTTGATACGCTAACGGTGGAACCTGCACCGAGATTCTTTGGGGAGAGAATTCTGGCTGAAGTACTCGCAAACCTCGGCTCTTTGGTTTTGTATGCTACACGCAGTCGGTCAGATGATTCAAAGCATGCAATGTCCTGCGTATACCGAACTCTTGCCCGTTTACACCATGCAGGCATGATCTCCGATAGAGTTTATCAATATCCGAAGCCAGATGCCAGCCAGATTGTGTTCCGCCCACCAGGGCTCCATTTTTTGTCCGGTCCCATAATGAGCGTTTTGTCTGACGCGGCGTGGCATGAACATGAAGTCGCAGTGGCTGCTGCAGCCGCTGATGCAGGGAAGCTGTCACCTTTCGTTCCTTACACACCGGGAATTCGAGAGCTAGGTCCTGAGATTTGGCTTGAGCTCATTCTATGGTGTTGTGTGGAGCATGGTTTTTGCAGAACGGGCACACTACTCGTACATCAAATGACCCGGCTTATCGAATGGAAGGCTGAGAGTTGGGCGCCTCTTATAAATGACCTTGCTACAGTACAAAAAACCAATGTCAGTATCGAGCAATCATGGCGTCGGCCAGGCCAAAATGAGAAACCCCCAATACTCAAGGGCCAGGACAAAGAACCATTCAATGGACTTGGATTCCGAACTATCAGCTCTGAGGTGGTTGCATCACTGCGGAGCGGCTTGGCGAACAAGGCCTATGTCGGAATGGGAGATCGTGGATATCTTCCTGAGGATCTCACAAATTTATCAGCCCCTCTGACTAAACTTATTGATCCTGCCTTGTCCACCCGTGAGGAGCTTCGGCCAACGAACAGGTTCACCAATTGGCACATTGTACGGATATTGGCCTCGGGCTGTTTAAAACCGTCCTCTGATCCTGTTGCCTTCGAGGATCTCCTAAGGTCCCAGAACAATGTTGTTCCTCCGTGGGAAGGGAACGAGTTGAGCTTGGCACAAGTGTTGGATGGGAAAACGCGGGCGCAGTTTTATGATGAATCGGCCGCTATGACTGGCCTAATCGAGTTCAATCTCAATTATTACGCTCGGGACAAGCAAAGCGGACGCCTTTTCCACGAGTATGCTTGGCTTCAAAATATTTCCGATGCAAGCAAGGCACAGCACATCCAAAGGTTTTTTGAACGGGTGAGCCAAGCCAGCGACGAAGAAGCCTCTCTGTTGTTTGATTTCAAGTCTTTTGAACCTCATGATATCTCTCAATCGTCTATTCCGCAGTTGTCATGCCCCACTTTTGCCAATCTCCTTGACGTGGCGACCACAACCCACGCGTTTGATTTTGGCCAGCAACTACTCCTGGAAAATGACATCGATGGCCCTGCTATCCCTCAACGCGCATATGGGAACCAGGCCCTGGCTCCATCTATTCTTCGATTTGCAGCTGCCACTGCTAACGTCGAGCTTGGCGAGCGCGTCATCGCGTCACTCGCGATCCCTCTTTCTGTGAACACCATCAAATCGTTGATCAATTTCAGTATCACACGAAAAGATTGGAAGCGCGTGGTGCTGATGCTCAACTTCCTGACCGAGCACCGAGCTAAATCTTGGGGTTACGTCAATATTGGCGTACTGGCAAGTGCAATAATTCGGCTCGATGCCACCGTTAAACATAGGACATCCGCCGGGTCCTTGACTCCGGCAGACACAGAAGACCTGAATCAGGCCACGGACATTTTGCTCCGCATTTTCCGCGGCGACTGGCATGCTAATACTACTCGTGAGAAAGTCAGGAACTTCCAGCTTCGAACACTCTCTCGTATGCACCGCGTGCTCTCCCTCATCCCAGGTCCTCTCCCGGACATCCTCAAACAAGTGGAGCCACCCAAGGAAATCACCGGACACCACAAGGCCACTTTGATTCCCCCAGCCACCTTCCACGAGATCTTCGCTGCCGTCGTGGAAACGCAGGGCGCTATCGTCGGCAAGCAGCTCTGGGATAAAGTCTGTGTCGACTGGGTATCTCCCAAGCGCCAGCTCCAATCTCCAGGTGGTGTTGCCCGGCTGCTGTTCAGTGATGAACGGGCCAATGCACACGGTTCCCCAGGCTGGGACGCAGATTACGTCAACCATGTCCGAAGCAAAGCCACGATAGCAGACCTCAACACTGTCCGCATTCTCGCACGAAGTGCCGTCCGAGAATATGCAGAGTGCGTGAAACAAGCCACTGACGAACAACCCCACGGCCGTCCCAGTAAATCCAAGACCAAGACCGACCCGAATAACACCACTTCCTCCTCCCCCTCCTCCTCCTCCTTCATCTACGACCGCGCCGCTTCATATACACCCTCCATCTCCCGCAAGGAATACCCCTATCAATTAAAGTCCGGCAAGATGCCCCAAACCGAGCTCGAGTCCATCCTAGACTTCTGTCTCGAGACCTTCCTGAAATTCGGTCTCCCAGAAGACCAAGTCGACATCGAGATCCCCGGCCACATGCGCCGCATGCAGCTCCGAAAGGTCTTTTCTTCCCCCACGCGCAGGCCCGTCAGGATGCGGATCAAGTACAACCGATCCGATCCGTTCATGAGATCTCACTGGCCGAAGGAATTGGCGGAGTCTTTGCCGCCGGCGGAGGAGCCGGAGCCGAAGTGGCCTTATGATAACCCCAATATCTAGGCTGATTCTTTGCTTATGGGTCCTAGCTATGTATTTTTATCTTCAAAGTAAAAACTATTCTCGAATGTATATACTATTTTTTTTTCTCACTTGGACTACTTGAGAAGGCTGTGTCATTGAGCCAGGACGGTTCTTCGGATTGGATATTTACTCTACGATGTGCTGATTGCATTAATGAATAAGCTGACAAATGAATGTGAATGAATTTAGTATCAAAAGTTCTAGTCTGATGGCAATCTCAACCCTTTCAAGCCCCCGTTCTAAGTCCAGCTCTAGAGTGGGCACAGCCCCGATCAATATCAATCATGAGATATCACTTTTGCCAACCCATTGTGAAAATATCTGTAATGCAGAAAGATATTCGCGGTAGATAAAGGGAGAAAGGCTTATGAAATGGAGAAAAAAAGAGATGGGTATCACATACGGAAATGTTTCAATCGTGAAGAACTGCCGCTCTCTTCTGTGCTTCACTGCACTAATTCCTAATAGAGAGCAAGCAGTTCCTTATGCAAGAAGTGATGAATATCGGTAAGGAAGAAACAAGAAATAAGTAGGATAGGGATAGGGATAGGGATGTTAATATGTTAAAAATAGTTCCCAATTATCATTCTCATTCTCATTAGAATTAGAATTAGGAAAGAAAGAGCGCATAAACTCCCCGGAGATAGGATCATAGGGGAAGTACGAGTCCTGGGCATCGGCCGTCAACGAAGTCATCAGCTCTGCGGTCGAGGTGTCGTGGTCTTCGCGAGGCGGTCCCTCCGGAACAGACACGGGGAGATGTTCTAGTTGTGGGCCCCAGTAGTCGCCATCAGCTTGAGATACAGACTGGCCAGCTAGCGGCTCCGGGCTGATAGTGCTTTTAGGCTCTGGGGTGTATGGGTAGGAAGGCATGTCACTGACGTCGTACTTCATGCCCTGGGCTAGTTTGCGGAGGCTGAGGTCGCAGAGTTGCCAGGCGCGGCGGGAGGCAATGCTCTGCTCGGACATGGCGAAGAGCCAACGGATCGCCTTCTTGGACAGGGCGACGAAGTTGTTTTCTTCTTCGGGCATGTGGACAGTGCCGAAGGAGAGCTCGAGGAGGAGGACGGTCGTTGCTTGCATGAGGTAGTGGAGGATGCACCACCAGGGAGCGATGCGGTATAGCTGGATGGCATCTGGCTCATCTGGAACTAGATCCAGCATGTGCCGTGCAGAGTGTAGGGTTATCACTGCCATTTCGTGACTGAAGGAGGGGTGCGCGCCCCTTCGGCGCGCGTCGCGCCGGCAAAGACAGGGACGACCTAGTGTGATTCGCGCACTGTAGTAATGCAACGCTAAGCTGATTTTGCAGCGAAGGATATCTGGCCCGTTATCATCCTTGCGTGTAAAGTCAAGCCCGGTTGGAAGGCTGGATTTCCAGATGTCGGTTCGGGACTTGAGTTCACTAATCCGTTGCTCGATCTGGGCCCATGGCACCATGACGCAGTCTACTGAATAGACTTTATTGACGATTTCTTGCACGACGACTGTCAAGTCGCAATAGTAGAGATGACAGAGCCCGTAGTTGATAGGTAGGTTTTTGACCCATTCAGTGTTTTTTGCTCGAGTGTGGTGACTAGCATCTTTACCATTTACCGGGTGGAGCGGCATTTGTCTGATACGCGAACTTGCCATGACGTTGTTGATCCGTTCGTCTCGTAGTGCCGCATCTGTGAGTACTTCGACGGCTTCGGGCATTTGCAGCTGTTCTTCTTCAAATGGAATCGGGAATGGCGAGGTGCACACTCCGTCCCGGATACAAGTTGAGCGACCGGTCATTATCCCGAGTAGGTGCTCAAATGTGTACAGACACCACCAGACTCGGTAACGGGCTTCTTTCGAAAGATCAGGTGTGGCTGGACTGCTGCTTTTCATGTTGATTCCAAGTGTGATTGCAGACCGCACTGCCAAGGCCGAGATTCTCCACGCCCTATTAAGTGTTATGGTGGACTCAATTTAGTTAATGAGAGGAAGTTCTTAACCCACCGGTTGATTTGATCAGAAGCGAGAAGGTAGAATGCAATCAAGCCCTCCACTTGGACTTGTTGGAGATCGGGATGGCTGAACAGGTCATCACCGTTCATACTAAGTATCCTGGCTCTAGTTAGGTATATTAAATGGTCCTTCTCGGTCCCACGCCATGGTGCGGCGATGAGGTGGCCATGTTTAGCTCCAATTGCGAATATCATGTTCAATATAGCAAGCCACTTGTCACCGGGTCGAGCAGCGCTGTCAAAGAACGTCCGGTACTGTGCTGAGAAAAGAGGTTTGTTGATGATGGGAAAGAACGGATGCACAGTGGTTAAATAAGCCTCGAACATATGATCCGCGACCTCTCGAGGAGGCATGGCATACAGCTGTACCGGTTCAGGCACGGAAATATCCAAGTCGTCAAGATGATAATTGACCGCATGCAAAGCCACTGCATTATCAATCTTGGGGTCCTGGCCAAACTCCAAACTCCCCGGAAGACCTTGAGCACGTTGGTCTGCCTCTCTCTGTAGCCGTTGCATCCAGGTGATTTCCGAGTTTTTCCCCATATAACCAGTTGCTCTTGCATGTGGTGATCGATTGATATCCTCTTCCACTCGATCAATCGCCTCAAGAGACCCAATAGACAAAGGCGAGGATGGTTCATCGTTTTCTGGAATGTCATCTTGCGGGGTTGCTGATTGAGATCGGGATTGGGATTGCGAAGAACCATCCACCTCCGGACCATACTATAGTTACGAGTGTTAGCAACACTCCGATAACCCAAAAGAAGAACAAACCTTGTCCAGCAAGCTTCTGATCCGCTCTGCGGCACTAAACTCAACCATACCCCTCAATTCCTTCAGCAAATTTTCATATTCTTGCGCTTTTTCCGACAGGGCTTCAACTTGTCTGTAACCAGCTAGTCAGCATACTGGCTCGCGTAGCCACAGATACACTTATACATACTTTTTCGTCTTCTCCCTCCAACCGTCCGGGTAGCTACACGTAGCCCTCAACTCACGACACTGACGACAAATCGGCGTATCACCACTGCATTTCGTCTTGCGCTGCCTGCAAGACGAACAAGCACGCGGCACACGCCGATTATAGCGCGGGGCAGCGGCGACCCGTTGACGCGGAATGGCAACTTTAGTTTGTGATGCGGCAATTGTCTTGCTCAAGGAAGCCTGGCCCGGATTGGTTCTCTTGGCGCCTATTGTTGACATAGTATTTGCGATGGAGAGAGGGCGTAGTCCGGCAGGCGCGATGTCCGCTGTTGGTTGCTTGGTGGACGTCTCGCGTGGAGGAACGGCGCCGTCTTTGTCCGTATGCGAAGGTTCTCCGGCCGTCATTGTCGCAGAAGTCCTTACGTTGGCGAGAGTATGGTTGGCGATATTGGGTTCCTGCGGCGCTATGTATATAAAGTTGTGACAGATGATAGGGCTGAATTTGCATATGGGAGGTCGGGAAAGGAGATGTATGTATAAGGGAAATTTGAGACCCGTCTTTCGAGGTACGAATGTCCCGCGGAAGAAAGAAAATACAGTACAAAGCCGAGTCGAGTGGCGGATTCTGTTAAAGCGGCCCACGGGTGGGCTCTAGGCTGCTGTCCATGGATGATAGGCTGCCCGCCTTCCTGATTGGGCACTGCTTAGTCAGGAACCGTTGTCTCTTTTGCAACTACAACCATGGATGAAGATGAGAAAAGATGAATTTATGAGAAGAAACGCTAGTATTTTTGACACTTTTGGGTAAAGCCATTCCTCCAGTCGTGAATATCCTCCCAATCTACCCTTCCAGGGTAGATAGTCCAAAACAAATGTATATATACAAGGAAAATAGGCATTAGCGATAAGAAAAGTAAAAGGGTGCGCCGAAAGTTGCGCCGAGAAAACAATGAGCATGTACAAGCGACGTAAAAGAGGTAAAGAGAACATGACGGGACACAGCCCGGCTAGGAGTGGAGAGAAGGAGAAGAGCGGAACCATAAACGGGATAAATGGACTCAGGTCGAGGATAGTTTAGAATTCGCCAAACATCTCGTCGAGCTCGTCGACTTCCACCATCTCCGGGTTTTGCAATTCTCTCCAGGACTCGAAGACAGGCTCCGAGTTCATAGAGATAGCGCGAGGGGTAAGGGTGAGCCTCTCGTGCGATTCCGTTAGATCCGACATCTTCAGGTCGACGTCTGGGAGGCCGCTGTTCAACATATCAAGCGAGCGCTTGAGGGACGAAACAGGGGCCGCATCGGGATCTTCGGGGAGGCTGATCTGGGGGGCAACCAGAGCGCCGGCAAGCTCCTCGCCATCCACACCCATATCTGTCAATGCGCTCGTGCCAGACGAGACAGACGATGCGATAGAGGTGAGGGAAGGAGAGGGGGAGGTGCCAAACAGGG
The DNA here is from genome assembly GCF_015533775.1 of Penicillium roqueforti. Taxonomy (NCBI): domain Eukaryota; kingdom Fungi; phylum Ascomycota; class Eurotiomycetes; order Eurotiales; family Aspergillaceae; genus Penicillium; species Penicillium roqueforti. Next base: position 1,849,848 of record NW_024067566.1, on the reverse strand, counting down.
CAGTCGCGGCAGCCTCGTCCAGATCCTGGGCCATTTGGTCGATGGGCATGTGCGAGAAGTAGTCACTATACTCTTCTTCGGACATACCGTCGCCAGGCAGAGACGGAGACATGGAACCACCATTCATAGGCGATTCAGACATGCGCGTATCGCGGTCCTCCAAGGCGCTCAGGCTCTCGGACAGGATGGACTGGCTACGGCTCGACTCGGCTTTTTCCTCGGATGCACGCTCACGCACGGCGCTGGCAGTTTGTGTAAATTCCTTCTCGTCACCCTCCAGGGGCGGAGAAGCGGCACGGTGCGAGTTCATAAGACGCGTCAAATTACTAGCGGTGGAGAAGTGATTAGAAGAACCGCCATGGCTAGCCGAGGGGTTCAAATCACCATGCTCCTCGAAGTCGGGGGACGACAAGTCCACTTCGGGACTGGGGCTACGTTCCCGCACCATCGCGTCTTCCTCATCCTCGAGACTGGACACACTGGGTGTGAGGTGCTTACTACCCACGGCAGATACCAGATCGTCGGTCTCCGGAATGGGTTGGTGGGGAAACGTAGTAAGATAGTAGTACACTTTGCGCGGATGAATTAAAATAAGCTCCTTGGCCATCGGACATGGCGAGAGGGCGGTCCAAGGACGCTTCATATAGGCAGCTAAGCGCGACGAGAGCAGCGCAGCGGGATTGGCGGAACTAGGAGAGGAGATGTTAGCGATCGTGTTTCGAGGAAGCCTAGAGTGGATACATACTTCGCGACATTGACATTTAGTGTGACCAGGACTGCGGCCAATTCTTTCACCAGATGAGGGCGATTGCCAGTCTTCTCTAATTGGTTGATTACAGCGATAACGATGTCGTCGTTAATTCCTTCTGTATCGATCTTGGGCGCAAGCACTCCATCCATCGGCGAAGGGGGCGGTGTAAACTCAAAGAGTCCACGTCGGCCAGCGCGCATCATCTTGTCGGAGGGTTCAGGTGATAATGAAGCACCGTGCGATCTCTTGACTTTTTTTGTGGGTTGCTCATCGCTGTGGACTTTTGAGATAGAGGGAGAACGACGAGTGGAATTTGGGAGGTGAATTCCCAAGGATGGGAGGGATAGTGACTTGCGACGAGTGTTGTACGGCATTGTGAGGGAGTAGAGCAGAAGAATCAAGAATCACGATAAAACACAGGATATAATCGAAGAGAATATAATAATAAACAGAGTAATAAGAAGGATAATAATAAAAACGATTCTAAGATATGGGGGATGTTAGTAGAAAGGGGGATGAGAAGGATAAATGGGGGGGATCATCAAGATGCGACAGGCACAGCGTGTTTGTATGGCAAATTACCGGGGGCCTGAGGAATTGGGAAAAGTGGAAATTGGCGAAAATTGAGAAAAATTGGCGGCGTAAATTACCGTACGGTATTATAGCCTCCCGAAATAGTCTAGCGATGATTGGCTGGTCTGGGGCTTGTTTTTCTTTTTCCTTTTCGATTCTTTAAGAATGTCTGTACTTGTACATGCGCATATGCCTATCTACAGCGTAGACTCGCGAGTATATTGTACTTAGCACTATATATCCCACCTAGCTTCAACACCACTCTACACGCCTCACCGCTATATCCACGCCAGAATAATGCAACATACGACATGCGACACGCACAGGCAAAAAGGGAACAATCCCCAGGCAGTGCGGATCACCCCATTCCTCTTCGGGCCTTAGTATGCGAATCCATAGTTCTTTCCCTTCTATCTTCGGTCTTAGTGCATACCGAAACAGCTGGGTGGGGCATCCATGTGTTCTACGACCCGACTAAGTCCAATTTTGGTGCTCCATGGCCCTTGGCGTCTCCGTTCACCCAACAACTCTAGTGGTTAGCCCATCCCGCATTACATCGGAGCCCGCTAATCACAAGCCGATGCTTTGAGGAATAATAAGACCTACCGATCCAGTGATTGGTAGTTGCACGGTGGATAATGGTCTTGTTGAACTCGGAGCCTTCCTACTGCATGGGATATGTACGGAGGAGACTGGTAAGGGAGATTATTTGATCTGTCACCTGTTGGTTGCTGGGGGAGCCAGAAACACACCGCTGTTGATAGATCAAAATATAGTTATTATTAACTTATGGAGTTGTACAACAAACTAATTATGCAAGTATACCAATTGAGCATGGACACACACGACATCAAATTCCAAAACCACCATCAACACGTCCAGTCCGTCGGTTTTGACCAGGAAAAAAAGACAAGGCTTTAAGCCGAACCCTCCGGTCGGAAACACCGAGACCCAAAAGCGCTCTCTAGCGCGGCCGTTACAAATAGAAAAGGAAAAGAAACGGAAAAGAAAAAAAAAAGATATGGAGTGGCCACTTAAAGTCCACCGGGCTCCACTTCTCGGTGGGCCCCAGGGACCCAATCGACGGGACAACGATCAATCAGAGTCGGTGTATCGTATTGTACATGACGCTAGTAAGGGATGCTCACATTAGCGTCTCGGGGAGAAAAGGAACGTTTGCCACCGATGATGTAAAATCCGAGACCTTGTTTTTGTATATCTCACTGTCAGCTACCATATATTGAGATCTATCGTTTGGGGGAAATTATAAATATCCAAAGCCAATCTTGCCGCAGTTGCCTCTGAAAAGTGGTACCATCGGGGAAAGAATATAACACTTGTATACTCCTACGTGCATATGACATCCTTCGGAGCCCTCATCCACATCTCTATGATGATGATCAGTTGGGATATTATTGCAAAAGTACCTAAAAGTACCCAAAAAGTACGTCGTATATTGTACATCATCGCCCAATCTCTTATCCAGCAAGGGATGTATATATTACTGACAAGCATTGCTGCCCAGGTGCTGTAGGTCTCGGTAATACGTACTGCGTATCAAGATATCATTCTTGAAGGTACCCCTGCGATCTGTGCATGTACTCCGTACATATATTGTAGAAAGCACATACATAGTGGGGCATTGCTCTGATCTCCGTTTTCATGACATCGACCACTTGGGCCTAGGGGATCGGGATCGTCAACCATGGGAACTGGCCATTGTCACCCCGAAAGGGAACAATTGCCTTAGTGAACTAGTTTATCTGATCGCATTAAATGTCGAATTCTGCCAATGTTCTTTACAGGCAGGACATACTACCTACAATGTCCATGCAGACGCACGGGAATTCTCCGCACCTCCACAACCGCAGGTACCTACAATGTCCACTTCCCCTTTAACTAGCGTACTCCTTATGTTTACATTATCTACTAGCTATGCATTCAAAAGTATATCATATTATTGTAGATAGATTGCGTGTATCAGATATGCTATCTCAATCTAAACAACCAATGAAACCACCCCTCGAGAATCGATGCATCTATCCAAACCTTACCTAAACTCACTATCCTCGGTTCCAACTTTCCCGCCACACCACGACCGAACTGCAAACAAAGAATGCATCCAACAGCCCCTGCAAAAGATCTGCGCCTTGCATGAGAATCAATGATGGGGATTGGTGGCGAAAACCCGTTTTGAATGCGGGACAGGTTCGATATGCCGCATCAGCCAATCCACGCCGACAAACTGCCGGGTGGCTACTCCGTACTAGTCCACGCAACATATGTTGTCTGTCGCTCTATTCGATTCTAGGCCGTCGGGGATCTCCCGATCGGGTGCCGCTTTATGATTATGAGCACATACCAGGTTCCATACCGGGTCTTGTGTTGGAGATATGCTGTGTTGTTATTGAGCTTGTAATCATGGATAACTTATAAGGTAGGATATGTCTATTTAGAATCGCCTCAAAAGCAATCTTCAACACCAACCACCCCAATTCCTCTATTTTCTGCATAGCCACTTCCAAGACCGCAAGACCGAATTGTCTGCACCCTGGCCAGTCATGGTCATAATCAATGGTTGTGTGGCTCCAATATGGGTTTGGCGAGTACAAGACGACAACACATCGGCTTGAAGTTGGCCCATGGCTCTAGCCTTCCTATAAAATCCACCTGGTATACGGAGTACTCCGTATTTCACTACCAATAGTGTGATTGGGTCCTACTTGGAGAGTTGGAAAGTCAAGCAGGACCCTGAACCACACATCTCATGGCTGCTCTGTATGATACGGTTCCCCATCTTTGTTAGAAACCATTGTGTTTCCAGGTGTCAACACAGAGCTGACACTTGATTCGTCGCGAAAACCAATGTGTCTTACGGTCGAAAGAAGATAGAATAAGCTGTTCTCAGAGGTGAGATGACGGATTTTCGGCGATACCCTGATGATTTCGGGTAACTATTTTGAAGGGAAAGAGTTGGCGCCACTTTCTAGAAGGATAGGATAACACATAGAACGTACATAGCATTTCCCAGACAAATTCTGAGGGTGGAGTGATGTAAGTCAGTCTTGATACTAACATGTGTGTGGTTCCAAGGAAAAGCCATGATGCTAGGATGAGCCTGACTCCCTGCCGCCCGCGTCGCAAGAAACATATCGAGTGAACGAATACCGGTCCGCAGGCTCTGAACAGCATGGTCTTGGTCTGCCAAGTCAGGTCCGATTCATTCAGAGCCGGCTCAGTAACAGCAGGCACACTCATATTTCCTCGGTTGACGATGGCTCAGCTCAGTCTTGCATACTTCGTTCACGTTGGCTCACTAGGAGCAGGCTCACCCATAACTCGGCCGAAATAAACACAGTTGACGCGAGCGTAATGTCGACAAGCACTCAAGGATGCCTTTCAAAGTAAGGATACCCAGACCCTTCAATCATTACCATTATCTAGGAGAAGGTGGTGGTTTGAGAGTCCGTGGCAGAAGATCAGGAAGAGTGCTCTTCGGTTCTTTTAGTCAACTCCGATGTTCGCTTCAAGGAATCGCTCGATCATATATCACTTGATCGAACCACAAGACCGGTCAATTCCGGTCCAGCATTATTAACAGATTCTGCGCTCCTCGGAAGGGGTTGCCATGGAAGATTCGTAGTTCTGTACCAGCTTCTCTTGGGCCGCTGCCGTTACTATATTGTAGAATCAGGCAACTCTGGAAGTAGCCACGCGACTTTGATGTCTTTCTCATGCTCTCTTTGAAAGCATGTACAAGATGTCTTTGGGTTGCTTCCAGCTTGAATGTATAGTCGAAGATTCGGTTCGAACCCCTGCATCATGTTTTGCGAGCGAAAGATATTGAAAATCAAAATCACACCATCTAGGCCATCGTATTCCAAGATATATTTGAGTGAGGGGGTAGTATAGAAACCAGGTCCAAACTCGTGGTCAAAGAAGAGATGAGGGTGTAAAAAATGCGGCTAGGCTAGCCACTGCCCTGCGGGATACCGAATGTCCACGATCCGATTCGAGGAAAGAGATAGGGAGCATTTCCCGAGTCTTCGCACCTGTATATTGAGACAAGGCGCTGGATACGATTCCTTCCAAGCCATAGTATATGCTCAAGGTCCTCTGTTGAGACAGGTCTTGGTGCTTGGGGCCTGGTCTGCGAACCTCTATATAGCTATTGATATAGCTGGCCTTCTGTTCATTTTGACGTTTTCTGCTTGTTGTTGGAGTCCGGCTGGCTCTCATTTGACGACCCCTGTTTTGGTATTGTGTAGGTTGAAAGATAGTTCCATATCCTTGCCTTCGTAGATTAGCAGTTATCAAGGGAAGAGGTTAGGGTGATGATAAGACCCACCGTATATATAGAGAGAGAGAGAGCCCGAGTTGAAGGTGAGTGTGGAAAACCCGGACCTCAGAGTCTCCCGTGGAAATCAGCAGTAGCTGAGCGAGTTCACATCATGATTGTATAGAGATGACAGAATATATCATCAGTGGATGGCCGGTGAAATCATCCTCAGAGGCCGAGCCATGAGTGTTGATGGGATGTAACTATCAGGTATCAAGAAGGATGAAAGTCGAAGAGGATGAAGGACCAAGTTAAATATAAGAGGGGTAAGACTGCCACATGACGTGCTGTTCTCACAATATCAAACAAACAAGGTACTCAGTTTGCCTTCGAAAAAGTCATCTGGAACATTCCGTGTCAGGATCTCGTTTGGGGGGAAGTCAACCCTCCTAGGCAAGTTATTCACAAATATAAATACCATCTAATTCCTGATAGATAGCTCTTTTGATGTCCTCCTCAGCCCAACACATATCCACCGCATTCCTCGCCAGCTGCACCATCTCTCCCCGACTAAACCCACAATAAGTATAGACCTTCTGCAGATTCCCATCAATCCAGACATCATGCATCAAAGTCGGATCATCACTATTAATACAAATCTTCACCCCCCTCTCCACCAACCTCCGAATCTTCGGAAACAAAACCTCCGTCGCCGTCCTTCGATGATAAGCATGCGGACACAAAGTCAGCCCAATCCGCCTATCCACCAACCCCTGCCACAACACCTCACAATCCTCCGCATCCAACCCATGATCAATCCTCTCCGCCCCTTTTCCTCCACAGACCTCAAAAATAGCCTGCGCTACATGCTCCCGCGTATCCTTCTGCCCAAAATCACAATGCATAGTAACGTGCAAGCCATCCGCGCGCGCCAACGCAAACCCCTCCTCGAAAAGCATCGGCGGCCTCTCGTACGCATTACTCGCTAACCCAACAGCATGAAACAGGCCCTTTCCTCCCTCAACAGTCCCAGCAGCCCACGGCCGCGCCTCGCGATATGCATCTAGACCCTGCTGCACAGGCTCGTCGCGTAAGAAGCACATGATCCAGCGCGAATGCACGCCCAGCTGAGTGGCACCGTCGTGTTGCGCGCGTAGATAGCCGTCCAGGACAGCTGCTGCGGGGATGCCGCGACGTGTGTGCGCCTGGATGTCGAAAAAGGGTTCGGTGTAGCGCACATTCATGGCTGCGCATCGGCGCAAATAGGCCATGGCTAAATCATAGAAGTCGGTTTCTGCGCGTAAAACTTCGCACCCGGCGAAATAGGCTTCTAGAAAGGTTGGGATACCAGGTTGGCGGCCATTGAGCTCAGGTCGGTGGTTGAGGGTTACTGCGTAGGAGGCTTGCAGGTCTGAGAAGGTGGCGTACGGGAGGGGAATATTGTTGCGGTGGGATAGCTCCCACCGGAGTGAGGGTGTTAAAGTGCCTTCAATGTGAACATGGAGTTCGACCTTGGGAAGATTGGCTATGAACGGGGTGATTGTGAGGCCGTTCATGATTACTGCTGAAGTGGTTCTCACTATCGGCGAAATCAATACAAGTTCGGAGTAAGTAGTTGGCAAGATGTCAAATTCAGAGTTGGGTTCGGAGTAGAAGAAGAGCTCCGAAAAGATCGTCCATACTAGCTACTAGCTCTAGCCCTAAAGGACTTGGCTTCATCCTCGTCCAATTGGCGCCCGATCACGGCGATAACAAGTATAGGTTGGACAAATTACCGGTGCGGGGAAAGATAACAGGGGAATATGAACTTTTCAATAAGAAGAGTTCAAGTGTTCAAATGTCTTGAGATCCAGTATTCCCTTTCTTTTCACTAAAAATGGCCATGGAAACAATTACCCCCGACCACGCTATGGCGAAAAGAGTCCTGAGGAAGATTGACAGACGACTGGTACCACTGCTTTTCACGACTTATATGTTTAATTTCATGGATAAAACCATCTTGTCCAGCGCATCTGTCTTCGGGATGAGGGACGATACTGTAAGAACATGTCCAGAACAAACAAGAACCACAACTAATATCATTTTTAGGGCTTGGTTGGCCAACAGTACAGCTGGGTATCATCAATCTTCTACTTTGGCTACCTGGGCTGGGTATATCCAACAACCTTGCTGATTACCCGTCTGCCCGCCGCCAAATACTTGACGGCCAACACGCTATTCTGGGGTGCTGTGGTGGCCCTCACTGCAGCCTGCACCAACTTTGGCGGTCTCATTACAGTTCGCTTCTTGCTTGGAGTCGCTGAAGCAACCATCACGCCGGCGTTTATGTTTATCACGTCGACGTGGTACACGCGTGACGAGATCCCTACTAGGACAGGCCTATGGTTCGCCGGAAACGTATGTTGTTCCTGTCAATATATTGAATAAAAGCTCATCTTTACAGAGTGTCGGTGGTATTATTTCCAGTCTCCTCGCCTACGGACTAGGTCACGTCAAGGATAACGTCGGGCCATGGAGGTGGATGTTCATCGTCCTCGGCTGCGCGACATTCCTCTGGGGATTCGCTGTCTGGGCTCTACTACCAGACTCAATCTCCAAGGCTAAATTCCTCTCGGAAGAGGAACGCCAGTTTGCAAGCAACCGAGTCGTCATTGCAGGCACAGGTGCAACAGAGAAGACCGCATGGAGATGGGACCAAGTCGTCGAATGCCTGATGGATCCAAAGACGTGGCTTATATTCGGACTGGAGCTTTGCACCCAGATCCCCAACGGAGGAACGCAGAACTTTGCCAATCTAGTGATTGTCTCGTTCGGCTTCACAAACTTGCAATCCACGCTGCTCACCATCCCTTACTCGCTCATCACCGTGGCCACAATCACCGGAACGGGCTGGCTGGCCGGTCGTTTCCGCCAACTGAACTGCCTGCTTATCGTGGCCGTTGTGATCCCTTGCGTCGTCGGCAGTGCCATTATCTACTCCCGCGCGCATATCGTCCTGGGCGTGCAATTCTTTGGATATTTCCTCTTGTCGACTGGTCCGGCCGCAATGCCGCTTGCCATGTCGCTGGTCCAGGCTAATTATCGTGGTGTCACTAAGAAAATGACAGTCACTGCAATGCTCTTCCTGGCTTACTGCGCTGGAAATATCTCTGGACCTCAGTTCTTCCTTAGTGAGGAGGCCCCGACTTATAACACGGCCTTCCGCACGATCATGATTTGCTATGCCCTGGCGGTCGTATTGGCGTTGGTGCTGCGCTTCTACTTGCAGTGGTCTAATGCTCGCCGTGTGCGTCTGGAGGGCTTTGAGGGTAGTGCTGGAAACTCGGGTGCTGTTGGTGGGAAGGGGTTGGACGCTGACGATTCGAATAATGTGGCGGATATGGTGAACCGGGTGCAATTGGTATCGAATGACTATGAGGATGTCACGGATTGGAAGACGCCCGGCTTCAGATATCGTTATTAAGGACAGAGGGATGAATATGGATGAGGCCAATTTCCGAGATAAGTTCTTGCTCATCACTTGAATTCTATAGTCTATTCTGAATCCATTCCTATCACGCCAAATATTCATACACATTTCCAAATTATGTTACATAGCTCCAGCCAAGCCACACCATATCAAGACTGAGACTTCTCACTCTGCTTCGGTCTCAACACATAACGCCACGTAGTCCCCAGATGCCAACGCTTCTCCTCCACAATCTCCAACCCACTCTCACGAACAATCTCTCCAATATCCCGGTTCCACCAACAGCCATGACGATCCGCATGAGACGGCGCAAGATTATCCAAAATCCGATTAACCCAATCATAATACGAACGCCCATGCTCCAGCAACAAGATCCGCCCCCTCACAGGCTCGGTAACCGAGCCGAGATGCCGCAGCGTAGCAACGGGATCCGGCATCGAGCAAAGCCCCATAGTCTGCACAACGGTATCAAAGTAAACCGGCGCTTGCATCTTCCCAGCACGCCCGATATCAGCCGGCTCAACCTTCCCCGCATCACAAGCGCGAAACACCGCCGGGAACGCAGGATGCAATTTCTCAAACTTCTCCTTCGTAATAGCCACCATCTGCGGACTAAGATCAACAAACGTAACCGAGCGACAACCCAGCACGGCCGCGTGCCCATCGGCATCCAACCCGCGCCGCTCGCCGAGCTCATAATACGGCAGATTGCGCCCCGTGCCGCAGCTGACCTCGAGCACGTTCCCGCGCGCCTGGCGCACTAGATCTCGCCGCTTCTTGCCGAGTCCCATTGCCTTTTCGGAGAGCTCGACGTCTGCGTCGAAGGTCGCCGCTGTTGTGTTGTAGCGGTCTGAGACATCGCGCGGTACGTCGAGAGTTTGCGCTTTGCTTACTTCACGCGTGTACGACGCGTACAGGTAGCCGCAGTATGTGCTGATGGTGAGTGCGGAGATGCCCAGGAAGGTTAGGGCTCTGGGTGGGATGCCATGGCTTGGTTTTGCTGTTGCGGCATCGGGGGTTTCGGGCTGTGAGGATGGGCGCTCGGGGTGATGTTGGCGAGGCGGGGTTGGTTGACGCCGTTTTATCGCCACTGGTTTGGATTTTTGGGGACTGCAGGGTGTCAGTTTGGGGTTGAGATTGAATGGTTCTGGTTACATGCCTCGGCTTGGGTCGAGGTGCTTTGCTTGATGCGCTGCGGCGGGGTGTGACGGGCCACTTTGCAATTAATGGCACTCGGCGCAATTGATTTACGTTCATTACGATGTTTTGAACTAGCAGAATGGACTGCCGAGGGTTGTGTAGCCTGTTGTGCATATATGGTTTGACGCGAAGATTGAGTGCTTACGCGACAGGGTTGTCAGCCCGCGAGACCAAAGGAAAGTTAGAGGCAGAAGAAATGAAAACCGAACGGATCAAAATCAAATCCCGAGCTCAGTCGCACATCTCATTCCGTATAGATCGGAGTAACGATATCGACCAGGAAAGAAAAGTCGGGAGCTGAGCCGACGAGCAATGCCGTTATCGGCGTGTTATCTATCAATTGGAGAAATCCATCTCCTGATCTCCAATTCTGGTGTTTAACCCACAAACACACATATTTTTGCAAATGGCATTGCCGTCGAAGATTCTGATTGTCGGAGGGGGCGTGTTTGGATGTAAGTGTGAACAATAATAGAACCTATAGCACTCTACACTATCACACTACACTACGCATTTGATATCAATTCCCACACAGCTAACATTTCCCAGTATCCACCGCCCTCTCCCTGTCAAAGCGACACCCAGAATCCCAAGTAACAGTCGTAGAGTCCTCACCGACAATCCCAAACCCGCACGGATCCTCTGTGGACACATCACGGATCGTGCGGGCGGACTACGCCAACACGGCCTACTCCAAGCTCGCCGCAGCCGCCATCGAGCGCTGGCGTAGCACAGACTGGGGCCGCGACGGCCGCTACACGCAGAACGGCCTGCTCCTCGTGTACCCAGAGAACAGCGCCAGCGCGAAGGAGTACGCCCGCAAGAGCTACGCCAACGTGCGCCAGCTCGGCGACAACGTCACCTTCCTGCCGACGCAAGCGGACGTGCTCAGCGTCGTCCCGGCCTACGGCTCGACGCTCGATGTCGCCGGCGGCTACGTGAACTGGGGGTCTGGGTGGTCTGACGCCGCGGCCAGCGTGCGCTATGCCAAGGGCGTCCTCGACGCTGAGGGGAAGGTGATCTTCCGCACTGGTGATGTCGAGCGTGTGCTCTATGACACGACCGGTGCCAAGCCTAAGGCCACCGGTGTTGTCTTGGCGGATGGTTCGACCCTCGAGGCGGATCTGGTGGTGCTGGCGACTGGCGCGTGGACGTCGAAGCTGGTGGACTTGCGCGGCCGGGCTGTTGCGACCGGACAGGCGATTGCTTATATGCGCATCTCGGATGAGGAGCAGCGCGAGCTGGAGAATTTGCCGACGATTTTGAACTTCGCGACGGGCATCTTTATTATCCCGCCCCGAGATAATCTGCTCAAGATTGCGCGCCATGCGTTTGGGTATCGCAATCCCGTTGAGGTGCCGGTTCCCGGTGCTGGAGAGGGCTCGATGGTGGTTAGTCTGCCTGAGAATGGGGTACCTGTGCCGCTTGAAGGACAGGATGCGTTCCGCGTTGCCTTGAGGCAGCTGTTGCCGCGTTTTGCGGAGAGGGAGTTTGTTAATACGAGGGTTTGTTGGTATACTGATACGTGAGTTTGGTCTTTTAGTTGTCTGTGGACTGGGTGCTAATTTTGTTGAACAGGCCCACGGGTGACTTCATTGTTTCTTATCACCCTGACCATGAAGGTCTTTTCCTTGCTACCGGTGGTAGCGGCCACGCGTTTAAGTTCTTCCCTGTTATTGGAGACAAGGTTGTGGATGCGCTGGAGGGCACGCTTGATTCCGAGTTAAGCAAGATGTGGACTTGGCCCGAGGTTGCTGTGTCGAATGATGAGGACTTTGATGGCGATGGTAGTCGATCTGGGGATAGGAGACCGATTCTGAAAGACGAGTTGGCGAAGACAAGGAAGGCTTCGCGGAGCAGTGTGCTCTAGACCGGATGTATCCTTCCATGTGATGTATATAGCATAGACATTGGATGTATAAAGAAAGGCATTTAGACTATAAACCAGATCAAGGCTTGAACTACAAACTACATCTACTCGAGTACGAGAGGAATTCTTTTTTTAAGACATTTGCATTGACTACTCAAAGGTAGTATCACGGCAAAAAGCCGGTCCATCAACCCCGGAGGGGAAAACAAGGACGGAGCTGAGTCTAACAGACTGCCTTAGGTCACCATTAATTTTTTTGGCCCGTGGGAATAAAATCCTCCACAGATTGTAGAACGATAAATGATTAAATCGAGGCAGTCATCGACCGGCGCACAACCGCCTCACTGCGGTGTGCAGCAATCTAATTGTGTGGAAGAACGCGAAAGTGTGAGAAAACCGGGGATCATCCGAATCGCTAAAAACGCCCAACTATGCTTGCATGAAAAGAGTCGTAATAACCGAAGGAAAAGCGAGATACGGACAGACCTCAGACGACTGTCCTCATAAAGGGAAAAAGCAATGTTAATACAGGTTTGAAACGCATAGAGTGATCTTCCCTGGAACTTTCTAAACCTTGCGGAAATCTAAGAAGGAAGTCAGTAAAGGTTTGGCAGCGAATCCAGCAAGACATACCAGAAAGTACAGGGTAGATCAGCTCGAAAGCCTGGTAGATCTCCTCGCGGACTTTAGCACCAGTCAGGACAATCTTGCCGCTGACGAAAATCAGGAGAACGATCTTGGGCTTCATCATGCGATAGATCAAACCAGGGAACAGCTCAGGCTCGTAGGAGCTGAAGTTGTGGTGACGAGAGGCCAGTCCCTCCAAACGGATGGGGAACTTGATGTCGCAGGAGCCGACGATATTCTGGATCTTGAAATCGGTAAACTTGGCGTTGAAACCAAGCTTCTGGATAATACGCGCATACTTGCGCGAGGCCAGCTTGGAATCATCCTCGGACTTGGCACCAGTGACGACCATCTTGCCGGAGGCGAAGATGAGAGCGGTAGTCTTGGGTTCACGGATACGCATGATCACGGCAGCAAAACGCTAAGGAGAGAACCAAGTTCAGCCACATTGTACCCTGATGCGTGCGCTCTCAGAGCAATGTTAGGAATAATAAATACCTTTGGGTTGTACTCGGCGTTACGCGCGTGCAGCGCGATAGTCTTCAGATCGAGACGGCAGTCAAGGTTGACAGTAGCAACGATGTTCCTTTTGGAATAACTAGTTCAGCCATTCTGGTCACCCAGAAAAACGTCCAGAGTATACTCACTGCAAGGTAGGGACAATGCCACTGCTTCCAGTAGTGGCGCCAGGGGTCGCGGCGGGGGTCGCAGGGGAAGCGGGAGTCACCCCGGTGCCATGGATGGCATTTGCTCCGGCCTGCTGGCCATTCATACCATTTCCGCCCTGTGCCATTGCCAAGGCCTCCTTGTCGGAGTTAGGCGGGGTCAAATCCCCAGCACCACCAGGGAAAGACAGCGACGAGGTGGCAGTGAAGGCACGAGCCTGCTGCGCATTGGAGGGGTGGGTGGTGAGAGAATCCATGATGGAATACTCGAGTTGTGACAAGAATAAAGATGGAACTGATCAAGAAGATCTGTCAGCTCGAGTCGCGAAAAGTCGCGAGATAAAAAACGACGCGTGACAGAGGAGCGGAGAGAAGAAGAACACGTGAGGAGAAGAGAAAATATCAACAAGGAAAGATTCCCGAGAACGTATCAATAGGGAAGGTGTGTCGAGGGAAAGAACGCGGAAGGAAGAAAAAGGAAGGCACAACGTCAAACACAAACAGAAGGAGCTTCTTACCTGGGAGATGGACAACTCAATGTATCCCCCTACGAGGTGTTCGCACGTAACCTCTCGTGAATCACAGCCACGGGATAGTATATGCAACGAAACCCAACGCAGTCGATGGTGAACGAATCGAGAAAAAAATCACACTAAAGTGTTTTTTTCAAGATAGGCGCGACGGCGATATTATGGACGGAAGGACGGCACTTTTTTTTTGTTTCTTTCGAAAATGTTTTGCCCTGTTTTTTGGAAAATGGGATTGTCTATCTGCACGATCTGAAAAAGAGATAGTGGTGAAGTGATGCCTGAGGCTCGACTTCTATGGACGTTTAGGTCTGTGGACCAAGAAACCTTTTTTCCCTTTGATAAAATCAAGGGTCTCGAAAATCAAAGATCTGGGTGAGATAGATCTGATTAGTAAGAGAAAGCCAGCAGATATCAAGATCAATTTGATAATCAAGAGGCTTTTTGAGAGGAGCGGAGGGAAGAAGGATTTCCGAAATAAGATCCGCCAAGACCGAGACAAAATTCCCACGGTAAATTGGGGGGAGGTTGGGTCTTTATATAGTGCTGAGTCACAGCCTAGTCAGGGGAGGCTGGGCCACCGGTGGCGGTTAAAGCAGCGGCACTTTGGTCCCTTCAACCTTGGCTTCAGAGCCCGCTAGCGGCTCTGGGAAACCACCCTGTGAGCCAATCACAGAAGCACAACATCGTTGGTCACTTTCATTCGCCCAGCGCACTCCGCCAATCTCTCTGTATCGGCCCCTGACTGGCTCAAACACCCTTGCTTTATCCTCCGCGGCGCCATGGGTTACAGGTCTGAGTTTGCCAGTCCGCGCTCCTCCTGCAGCTGATAGTCCATCCGTCCCATGCCAGTCCAATCATCGTCATCGACTAACCTCGGTCACTCCATGTACGACGCGCTATCCTCTTGCCGCTTTAACGGATGGCAACTGAACAAAAATTCTGATTTTTTTGCCTTGTTTCCTCCCCTACTCTCTGACCTCACTACACTGGGGATTCACTATAATCGCCTCATTATACCGGATCTTGTTGGAAACTGACTGTGATAGGAGGTTATATCGCTCGGAAATTATATTTGATCCGACTATACGGAGTACTTTTTTTGGTTTCATATCAATGACTCTCCCTAGAGATTTCGATCAGGACAGGTGGCCGTTTTGACGCCCGCGGCGTTGATCCACTGTCTGCCAAGGCTGGATGAATCTCATGGCGAGCAATCTGCGAGCAATCTAACGATGATCGGTCTTTTTTTTAACTTCTTGGAATCTCCCTGCAATCTATTTTCATCTACAACATACAACATACAACATACAGATACCAACTCAGTTCTTGAGACTTTGTTATTCTCAACTCTCAGGTCACATGTTTTTTTACATTTTCTAGCGGATTCCGGTATGCTGGTATGGTATGGTATAGTATGCTGAATACCATACCCGAAGCGGCATAATCGTCACATTCCGCGAAATGTAGTAATAATACGGAATACGGGAAACTGCATTCTGCTTTGACAGTATGACTCGGGTATTTAAGCTTGTTTCTGGCATATAGATATGTATGCAATTTCAATAAGTCTAGAGCTAATGCCAATATTGTTCCGTTTCACTATCACAAGTGAAGGAAGCTAAGCATGTGATGCATGTGATCAACTCAGAGTATCTATATCGTATTGAACATGGGCGCCTAAACGTGACGAGAATTGGGCATTGCAGACTACTTATACTTCTCCGTAAATATACTAGGATACCGCCAGGGGCTCCAAGTTCAGTCAAGCCGCGGCGCATAAATGTGATAAGAGTTGAGCCAGTGCATATTATTCTAAATATACTAAAGAAACCGCCCAGCTCCTACCAGTTCGTCGGCGTCGGCTAGTGGCGATTCCCACTTCGGGCGGTGGCATCCATCCATGGCTGCCTCAGGCCTGGAAGTTGGATAATCGCCCAGCTGCTTATTGGCTGAAAGAAGTGAGCCGAGGGTAGCCAGGCGGTTTTTCGGCGTTTTTGTCACTTCCACTCAGAACTCGGGTACTGGAGACACTCGGGATCTACGACGTAAATATCCTGAGTCCCCGCATCAGCTCAATTACTGGTCGCAAAGTAATCCAGGTCTCAGCCTCCGATCTTTGAACCATTTACACCGCCATGGCATCAAAAGGTGCCGTCTTGCCTCTATTGAGGCGTGAACTTCGATCCTCCCGCTTCGCACGAGCTACCTCCTCCGTCTCCATTGCTACGCCAGCGCACACAGCCAGTCCCTTCACACTTTCTGGGCGACGTTTAGCTCGGCGAACACCACTATTCACCGCGCCAACCCAGACACGAGCCTTTTCGCAATCGCTGTCAAAGCGCTTCACCGACGAGAATGGCGACTTCGATCCTCGCACATTAGACAGGGAGTCCGATGACGTGGATGTGTGCATTGTTGGCGGTGGTATGTGATTTTTTGCCACATTGGTTCTCCAAGTATATATCCTAACCAAGCTTTGGTTTGCAGGTCCCGCCGGTCTCGCCGCCGCGATTCGCTTGAAGCAACTTGCCAACGAGGCAGGCAACGATGAGTTCCGCGTTGTTCTACTAGAGAAGGCCGGTGAAATTGGCGCCCATATTGTCTCCGGAAACGTTCTGCAACCGACCGCTCTTAATGAGCTGCTTCCCGACTGGCTGGCCGAGGACAACCCTTCGCGCTTCCAGGGTGCGACTCCCGCGAAAGGCGACAAGATGCGCTTCCTGACGAAGACTGGCTCGTACCCGCTGCCCACCCCGCCCCAGATGCACAACGAGGGAAACTATATTATCAGTCTGAGCGAGCTGACCAAGTGGCTGGGAGAGCGTGCGGAAGAGGTTGGTGTGGAGGTGTACGCTGGGTTCGCAGCCAGCGAGGTGGTCTATCACACAGATGGCTCCGTCAAGGGCATTGCGACCAACGACCTAGGACTCACTCGGGAGGGCAAGCCCAAGGAGACATTTGAGAGAGGAATGGAGTTCCATGCCCGCATCACGCTTCTTGCTGAGGGTTGCCACGGCAGCTTGACCAAGCAGGTGATGAAGAAATTCGATCTTCGACGAGACTGCCAGCCCCAGACATATGGTCTTGGAATCAAGGAGATCTGGGAGATTCAGCCCGAGAAGTTCCGATCAGGCGAGATTACCCACTCGATGGGATACCCTCTTCCCAAGGATACCTATGGTGGAGCCTGGATGTACCACTTTGGCGATAACATGGTGAGTATCGGTCTGGTGACAGGATTGGACTACCCGAACCCATGGCTTTCGCCGTATGGAGAATTCCAGAAGTTGAAACACCACCCCATGTTCAAGGAGGTTCTCGAGGGCGGCAAGTGCATTTCTTACGCGGCCCGAGCACTGAACGAGGGTGGATTCCAGTCGATCCCGAAGTGCGCATTCCCCGGAGGTGCCTTGATTGGTGACACGGCCGGCTTTTTGAACGTCCCGAAAATCAAGGGTACCCACACCGCAATGAAATCCGGCATGTTAGCCGCCGAGGCTGCCTACTCGGCGCTTAAGGGTGAGAGCCAAGGCACCGTCTTCTTGTTTGACTACGAGAAATCTCTACGGGATTCATCCATTTGGAAGGAACTTTCCGAGGTCCGGAACATCCGGCCCTCATTCAACACCCCTTTCGGCTTCTTCGGAGGACTTCTCTACTCCGGTCTGGAGGCCTACCTGTTCAAGGGCCGGGTGCCCTGGACGCTCAGCCACCACGGCACTGATGCAGCAGCTACCAGGCCTGCTTCTGAATACGAGAAGATCGTTTACCCCAAGCCAGACGGAGTGATCAGTTTCGATATCCTGACCAGTGTCAGCCGGACTGGAACCAATCATGAGGAAGACGAACCGGTTCACCTGCAGGTGAAGGACATGGATAAACATACGGACCTCTCATGGCCGGTTTACAAGGGTATTGAAAACCGGTTCTGTCCTGCAGGCGTCTACGAATACGTGGAGGACCCTAGCAAAAAGTACGGGGTCCGATTCCAGATCAACTCACAAAAGTAAGTTTCTCGATTTGAATTATCGTGGGGATAGAGAGGTATACTAACTATCTACCAGCTGCATTCACTGCAAGACTTGTGATATCAAGGTGCCCACACAAGACATTAACTGGGTGACTCCTCAAGGTGGAGAGGGGCCCAAGTACGTCATGACGTGATCCCATGATAGTAACCAGGGGCTTTAATATAGAATGGTTGGATTTCGAGAACCAAATGTACATATAGATGTTTCAAATAGGAAAAACAGGTTAACCAAAAAAAGACCCCATGGGGTTGGCAGAACCGTGGAATGACAGTGGAGAGAGTCCACGAGGGATAAGCCTTACTTCCTTTAAACTATGGAGGTATATAGTTTGTATTGTAGCTATTACATGTAATCTAATTAATCGCTCTATATAGTAATAACTGTTTCATATTCTCTCTTCCTCTATTTTTACTATGGTGGAACCACGTGGATCAGAAAAAGTGAGGCGGCCACCCTCTGTCCACCGCCAGACGGTACTTTCTTCTTTTTCTTCCCCTCTCGCTCTTCGCTTCGGTATCTTTTGTATTTGTTTTGCTGTTCTGCTGTTCAGCCGTTTGACTTTGCAGCAGTACATCTACCCTCTACCCGTCTCTCGTTTGTCGGGTTACACGTTACACGCTTTCCTGCAGCGAGACCGCAACTGACAACTTCTCTCTGCTCTCCCGCCTTTTCGATCTCATCCATATTCTCTAGGATTCGCCTTAGCCAGGTTCCCTTCTATCCTCGCTCATCAATCGCTTCAGACTAGCCATGACTGAGGTATCCTCAACCCGCCTTTATCTTGGGAATCTTCCCCGCAATGGTATGCTGGTACCTGACTGTCCCTCTTCCCTGAGTTTTGGAGAACACACGCACCACCGTGCATAATCTAGTCGCTTCGCTGATCCTCTGAGTCCCATGTGCTCTGACCTCTCGTATGCTCATGTGGAATGCTACCCACATGGAACAGCGCCTCGGGTGGCCACCTAACCGGTGCTTTTGGAGTCACTTTGGAGAAATGATGCGCTAACCTCTTTCTGCTTTTATTATCACAGTGACCAAAAGCGACATCGAGGAACATTTCAGCAGCCATGGCTCCGGTAAGATTACGGAGATCAAATTGATGAACGGTTTCGGCTTCATCGAATACGACGACCAGCTGGATGCCAGAGATATTGTGCCCGGTAAGAATGGCTTATCAGATTCCCTTCATCGCGCAAAGTCGCTAACATTATTTTCTTATAGCCTTCCGTATGCCCCCCCATGACTTTCCACCCAATGACCCCTCGCTTATCCATACTACAGACGGCAGTGACTTCAAAGGCGAGCGACTCACCGTTCAGTTTGCGCGCGGGCCTCGTCGCAAGGAAGCCTTCCCGGGACCGCCTGACCGCAACGCGCTCCCTCGTCCACGTCGCACTATGTTCCGCATGCAGATTTCCGGTCTTCCAGAAACAAGTTGGCAGGTTAGCAGCAAGTCCATTCCTTCCCGGAGTTCCTGACGTATATTCCTCAAACCCGTCTCTATTCAGCCCACACATGCTTCCAGTCCATTGTCCTTGTGGCCATCGGTTGAGCCAAGGATCGAGTACTAATCCATTATCATTCCTCTCTTGATAACCGAGAAATGCTTCTATAGCTTTTTCTTTTACCTTGAGATTTAAGAATTGCTCCTTAATCCTTGCATACTCACCACACCTTGTCAGACCCATGGAACCTTTCTTGGGACTTTTGGATATATAAGATGGCCATTCTGGATACACCCCCTCGGACTGGACATGGGAGTGCTTACATTTTCTCTCACCACATTTACCGGACATACCTTTCCTGGACCTGGACTCACCATACATTCAATAGGACTTGAAAGACTTCGCCCGCCAGTCTGGACTGGACGTTGTTTACTCTGAAACTGGCCGAGAACAGGGCAGAGGGTGGGTGAACCATTGTATTCCGAGACCCTTCCAATCCATTGACATTTGAACAAGGTTTGTGGAATTTGAAACCGCCAACGACCTGAAGACCGCCGTGGAGAAACTGGACCAGCGAGAGTTCAAGGGCTCCGTCGTATCTTGTGTCGCCGATGTAAGCGTCCAACCTGGCTCGGACCTAGAGGAACCCCCTCTCACCAAATCCCAGATTCAGAACTTTGAGGAACGCCCCGTTCGTGACCCATACCGGTCCCGTTCCCCACCACGTCGCCCCTACCCTGCCCCCATGGAGGAGTACGACCGCCGGATCCCTCCCCCACGTGGCTACAGTCCGCGGGAGCACTACCGTGAGCGGTCGCCGATTCCTATCCGCCGCGATCCCTACTATGAACGGGATGGCTATGCCCGCCGGACTCCCCCTCGCCCTCGGATGGAAGACTACCCACCCCCACGTCGTCCCTACGAAGACCCCTACGAGGCCCGGCCTCCCCCACCCCCTCGCCACTATGATGATCCCTACCTAGCTGCCCGGGGTTATGGTCGTCCTCGCTCTCCACCAAGAGGCGAGTATGTGCCTTACGACCGTCCTCGCTACTGGTAGATGGCGCCGGGTCTTCGTTGATTGGATTTATTGCATATTCTTCCGTTCTACCATCATTTTTTTGTTGACCTCCTTCGCCAAATACCCGCAACGTCTCGTACTGATTTCATGGTGTCATGATTCTTTTTCACCTGCCGAGGTTCCGTTCAGCGTTCTTGCGGCCGGGTGCTTTTCTTTCTTCCTGACGACTGGACAGCGCGAGTGCTCAATCTTTTCTTTCTTCCCTGGTAGCTTTAGGGTGGCTGGAGGCTAGGCGGTTATCGCTATTGGTCTGTCTTGTTAGCCCCGGACTATCGTATGTGTGTTAGCATCCGAAAATCTTAATCTTTTCCTTTAGTTGGTTGGTTTCTCCTGTTGTAATATTCCGGGTTCTCGATTCGTAACGTCCTAGTATCTAAATTTGGGTACGGAGCCATGTTAAACCCAGATATATATTACCAGATATATATTATCACAATCTCCACCAAACCAATTCTAGCACGTGTAGTGAACAAAAATACAAACAATATCCCATAATACTACCGATAGTCTCCATCTAATCTATGATTCTGCGACAAATAAAACGGAAATGCCCGTGTGGATTCTACCGTCATGATCTACAACCATCCACGGGTGCCCCGCCAAAAAAAAACCTCCCCTCTCAGTTTCCCTTGATCTAATTAATATTGTTGATAATTTCGCATTAACCATCTCCTCCTTAAACCACCAACACAAATACAATCATGACCGACCGACCCATCCAACTCCCACCCCGCCCAGATGTGCTCGACAGCGTCCGTCTCCGCGACATCGAGCTCCCCCTCCCCTGTGCCCCAGAAGCCTGGCACCGCCAGGGAAAATCACAACCCTGCACTGCAACCCTCAAGCTCTCCTACTCCTCAATAATCACAGCCGCGGAAACCGACAACGTCTCCCTAACCCTCGACTATGGCAAGCTCTTCCGCCGACTAGAAAGCGACGTGCGCAACATGGGCGTAAACACCTCGTCCGCATCGCACCCGTCGCAGCGATTGATCAGTCTGGAGGGGACGCGCCGTGAGGACATGCATAGCCGCGGCCTAGGCCAGGATCTGCGCGTGGTCGCGGGCGTTGTCGCGGACGCCGGACTAGGTCTGTTGGAGACGACGTCGGCTGCTACGGCGGAGAAGCAGCCGAACCCTATCTCGGCGGCGTATGGGGAGTGCGAAGTGCTGCTGCATTTGCCTAAGGCTTTGTTGCGCGCGGATGAGGGGCTCCGGTATCGGGGGGTTATTGCGCTCGGGAAGGAGGGTGCTGGTGGGGAGGCGCGCGATTTGGTGGTTCTCGAGGAGGAGTTCCGCATCGAGGGTATTAGGTGCTATGCTATCCTCGGTGTGAATCCTCATGAGAGGCTGGAGAAACAGGCTGTGGTTGTTGGTCTTACGTTCCAGGGTCCTGGGCAGCTTGCTTGGGGGTCGGCTGTTGTTGATACTTACCAGGCTGTGACGCGGGCTGTGGCTGAGGTATGGTTCTATCTCTCTGGGCATTTGTTGGTATATTTTTCTGGGGTCTTATTTGCTGACATATTTTGATATTATAGAAGGTTGATCAGACTGATTTCCAGTCTGTGGAGTCTTTGGCCACTTTCATTGCTCGCATTGTGACTGTCGACTTTGGCAATGAGCATGTGACGGTTAAGGTGGAAAAGCCAAGTGCTCTTGCTTTTGTCCAGCGGTCTGGTGTGGAGATTACTCGCTCGAAGGATTTCTTCAATAGCCATTAGGGCTGTGAAGGGGTTCATGTTACACAGGAGGCTGCAGTATGCAGATCGACAGTCATGCGAGTTGGTGGCTGTAATATTGAGGCTTGTCTCACTTGGCAAGATATCGAGGGCTAGTCAAAGTAAAAAGACTGTAATATCAAGACATATCAAGACAATACCAACATATAAATCCAATAAGATCATGCTAATGTCAGCATCTGACACGTGAAATCCAAATTGGGACTAGTCGCTTAGCCCCCGGATCTGCGCGAAATCCGAATTTCTGCACGATCTCGCTCTTTTCTTGCTTTGTTTCACTTCCCGGGGAAGAAAGACTGTTAATCTCTATTTACCAAAATCCTCGTCCTCTATGTGCCTATCTGTACCTTCGTCTTCGCTCGCTTTGATTTCGCTTACTGGCTCCCTAGCCAACCTTGATCTATATCCATCCCTTCTAAACTCGCCTCCTGACATCTCGAACGCGACAAACCCAGCGCTTTCTGCTTTCACCTTGGCCTTCGACTTTTCGGCCAGCGAGGTGACTTGGCTAGGGGTCCTAGGTCCGTCCTGAAGAAGGGCGGACGGTAAACCTGCTCGAGAGATTCGAGGCTGGTCTATTGACTAGTTCGGACATTGAAGCAAAACCGTGCTTTGGTGAATAAATTCCGCAAGTTGAAGTACGTCTCCTTGATCGGCCTTTCATTTCCGATTTTATTTTATTTTTGTTATTTTTACTTTTACCTTGGCGATAATTAGTGGGGGCGTGAAAACCCTCACCCACCCGTCTATTCATTCTTTACAGTTGATATCTAAGATTGAGACGATCGAGGCTAACCGGGTTTCTCTATGTGAACAGCGACTGCAAAATAGGTATTCTGAATACCTTGCTACCGTTCTTTACAACCGCGCAAGGTCAATTATTGACCCTGCGGTTATTGCCGGCGCTTTCGCCTAAATTATTTCGCTTCCCTCGCGGAGCTATTATAGCAAAAGCATAATGCCTTCTGACGACTGGTCGGTCGGGGACGTGTTCGCTCCGCAAGCCGACAGCGAACAGTCCGCCATTGACATCCCAGCCAATCACCGTCGCCATAATGCACACATGGGCATATCACCTCCAGAGCAGACAACCAAGGGATTCAATGGATATACAAACCAGACTCTCAATGAGAACATGTTGCCGAAGCAAAAACGGAAGAAGAAGAAGAACCAATTCGGGCCGGCGTGCGCAACTGTTCGCGGTTTCACCCCTCTGGCATCCGGCGACGAGGAATCGGACTTTTCCGCCGCGAGCTCACGTGCTCCCTCTTGCCCTCCAACTGCGCTTGGCGGCGCTAGCCCACTGATACAGGCATCCACAGGCCATGGGGTCAGCGCGTTGAAGCTTCAACTTAACACTTTGAGTCTGTCTGACGACACAGCTGGCCTGGGCGGACTTGTCTCCAAGACCCCCAGTGTTGCCAGTTTTTACTCCGATAGCGACCACACTGAAATCTTGACTAGCTATGAAATCCCTCTGGATCAGGACTTTGTTAGTTCCGACGCTGTTCAACCAGAGATACTGGACGATCGCAAGGCGGATGTCCCAGGTATGACTGCGGAGTTGCGTAGTCAACTGTGCCGCAAGATGACAGCGGAGGACTTTGTGCCTCTCCTTTGTCTAGGCAAGGGCTCATTCGGAACTGTGTTACTGGTGCGCCACGTCGTCACGGGCAAGCTCTACGCTCAGAAACAATTCCGGAAGGCCTCCCTCACTGTTCACAAAAAGCTAGTCGAGCAGACCAAGACGGAGCGCACAATCCTGGAAAGTGTCAACCGCCACCCCTTTGTCGTCAAGCTATTCTATGCATTCCAAGACCACGAGAAGCTTTACTTGATCCTGGAGTACGCGCAAGGCGGCGAACTCTTCCACCACCTAGCCATGGAACGCATGTTCGAAGAAGATACGGCAGCCTTCTATATGGCAGAGATGGTACTTGCACTAGCACACCTACACCAGAACGTCGGCGTTCTCTACCGCGACCTGAAGCCCGAGAACTGCCTCCTAGACTCGCAAGGCCACCTCCTCCTAACCGATTTCGGGCTCAGCAAGATCGCGCTTAGCGACGACGACCGCTGCAACTCTCTCCTCGGCACAATCGACTACATGGCGCCAGAAGTGATCCAAGGCAAGCCGTACGGAAAAGCATGCGACTGGTGGTCCCTCGGCGCACTGGGCTACGACCTCCTCACCGGCTCACCTCCGTTCCGCGGAAACAACCACGCAAAGTTACAAGAGAAGATTGTCAAACAAAAGCTCACGCTCCCCTACTTCCTGGGGCCCGACGCAAAGGACCTTCTTACCCGTCTACTCCGCAAAGAACCCTCCAAGCGCCTCGGCTACCACATGCAGAAGGACCTGCAGATAATCAAGAAGCACCGCTTCTTCCGCAAAATCGACTGGGCTGCTCTTGAGCGCCGCGAGCTCGACCCGCCTATCCAGCCTATCGTCACGGACCCCGCACTCGCCGAGAACTTCTCCGCTGATTTCACCCATCTCCCGCTTAGCCCGACGGTCACTGCCGGCGGCTTTGATGAGTACTATAGTAAGGGACAGGATTTCCCAGCTGGAAAGGGCGCGGATGACGACGACTTCGCTGCTGAGAGTAATCCTTTCGGTGGGTTTAGCTATGTTGCTTCGAGCAGCTTGCTGGATCATGGGATGGGGGTTATGACTGCTGGCTATTGAACCGAGCTTGAGGATTTGACTAGGAGAACCGAGAAGAATGAAGAGAACGAAGAGAACGAACATATTCGCATCAAGGTGTCCCGGCGTGCTGCTTTTTTCATATATCACCCATGGCTCGGTATCGTTTTCTGTCCAGTTGCTTGTCTTGGTCTGAACATTTGAAGCCATACAAAACAGTATCACCTGAACAAAACCAGTTGTCCTTTTCATCGCAAATCTGCTTGGAGTTTTCTTCCTTCTCGTTAATTAAACACACGCATACGCATATGTACCGGATAATGCCTGGCACTCGAGACCTTTCTCTTTCCGTTTTAGTGCTCACCTCTTGCCGCTTTTTGACATACTCCGCGTATCGGGCAAAGGAGGAGACAGATTCTCCGGCTTGAAGCGATTAGCTCTTGCATAAAAGCCAAATCTGAAATATTATACTTGCCAAATAAGAATGCATTCGAGCACTCCGGGCCCCATGTAGTCTCTGCTAAAGCGAAGATCGAGCGATTTGCCCAAATTGCGCCACGTATAAGCTTCTTCGAGTGCTTTTCCCGAGGATTTGTGTTCTTGTATAAGCGCATCGCTTCGTAAACACTGGCTGTATTCTCACTTGTCTGGGACGCAGCCGCACACAATGACATAAAGATGAGCTCTGGAAAGCATGCAACTTTGTGATAGCTCTCTTCTTGTTCGCTCACATTCATAGTGAGATCGCGATCATGGTGCAAAACTGGAATGATGCTATCCCCTTCAAGTCGTCGTGACCAGGCTTCCGTGTCCTGACAAATCGATGTATGAGTATGATCCGCTATTCCAAGTACTTTTCTGCATCTCAGACCCAAAACTTGATCACGAGACAGCCCTTGATCATAAGTCCAACTTTCTAGAGACGGGATTTTCTCAAGGAATTGTTCCAGTTTAGATAGCCATCTATCTCGCGTCTCCCCTCCATATGTTCTTCTCCCTGATGCACTGCATATATAGTTTGGATTGTATTGGATGATCTCTAAGCCTGCTGGTCCTTGTTTGTGTTTATTTGAACAAAGGGGGCGGACGATACTATTTGTCGGGAAATTTTTGACCTGGTAACGGGTATTCTCCCTTCCTTATGGGCTATTAGAGTCGCACAGATCGTCCCCATCGCTGGCTGTTCGTTCATGCCGGAGGATATTTGAATCCACGGTCTGAGACTTATCTGTTTGAGAACCGAAGTTCTCTCTTGTTGAGGCGCTAATAGGGAGGCTCGGATCGAACTCACGATTCTCTGACCGCGAGTGCCGATCGAAAATGTCGGTAGAATGGACGATTCGAGGGAGGGGGGTCATTTGGGTTGAATGGCTGAGATTCTTTCCTAACAGTCCTCCGGATCCTGCTCCCTTTCTTCCAAAGACTCAAACGCTTTCCACTCCATGTTCTCCCCGTCTCCCCCCACAAGGTCCTCAAACGCCTTGATGACTCCGTCCTCCGGCCTCCAGTCCTCACCGACCTGCCATGTCACTTTCCCCTTCCCATCTCCTCCAACGGCAGGCGCCTCGTATCTCACCCCCCATCGCATAACCATCTCCTCCTCATACGAAGTGGGAGGCACGTTATCACTCCCTTCATACTCCTTCGCCCTCTCCTTGGAGGGCCGCCACCTAAGCCACGTAAATAGCTCAGCGTCTCAAAGGGCGGGCATATTTTCCCGTTGCAGAGACGAGGCAAACGCTAAGAGACATAAGGTTCATACCTTTAAACTCGTTAGTCGAGGACAATGATAATATACCAGTAAGGTTAGGTATCTACGTTACTTAGTCTACCTCGTGCTAATAGGAGCTAGGTCTCCAGAACCAGAGATAGACCTTAGTAAGGGAGGACGGCCATAAGGGTATAGTATAACGTATAGCCCACGCAAACTCAGCGCGGTCATCGCGCCAAGGACTTACCCAGACACGGGAAATTATACACAGTGCCTTAGCTATAAAGGCAACGGGAAGGCACTCCTATAGCCAGGGGCAGGCCAGCTCGCGGAGTTGAGGGAGGTAGGTAGCGAGGTCGAGAGGTATACGTAAGGAGACAGGCCGTATGTTGATTAGGTGAAAGGTAGGATCCCGGTCGGGGAGGATGCGCAGTTGAGTGTGAGTGACGCGTTTGAGGCAGGGCAGGCTGTCCGGGTTCTGGACGGTAAGACAGCGAGTGTAGAAGGTGCGGTGCAAGCAGTCTAGATAGGGTTCGGACTGGTTAGAAACGCATATGACGGGCCGAAGGCATTCGTCTGGGCGGCAGAGGTCTAGGTCGTCCGAGGACGGTTTGTCTGCCATGTCCTCGAGGTCGTGCAGTGCGTTGAAGAAAGCGTGCATTTGGGCTGAAAAGTGGCCGTTGACGGTCTCAAACTCGGCGGGCTGCTCCCTACACGGGAGGGGCGCGCCAGGCCGGTTGAGAAGCAGCGGCATTCCGCCTCGAGCTCGCACGCGCCAAAGACGATCTTGTCGCGTCCTGGCGGTAGACGCGCATTGAAGGCGCGGACATTTTCGACGAGGGATTCGAGGATGGCGTCTCTGGAGGGCGTGGCTACCCGAATGTGTTGGGACGCCATCGTGGAGATTTGAAGTGGTACTCGGTACCGTCGGGATGGCTGATTGGTGTTGTGTGAGCCTGTGATTCACGTAAAGGGAAGAATCCAAGAAAGAGCCCCGGGTGAGATCAAGCTTTGTACGCCATTTGGAAGTGATCTTTTCTTGCCCAATCGCCGCCAAAAGTCCCTCTTCCAAGGTAATTCAATCACCTAGGTATTGAAGTGGTCGATACATCATCATATGCAGCCAGATCGCTGGGTGACAATTCTATGTGGACATATGGTCTGCGATTTATGCGCAGGAAATCTCAAATCACCAGAGACCTGTCCTATCTGTCGAGCACCAGTCACAGGATTTGTTAGATGTTACCATTTTGCAGGATAAAGTATGTATATCGTGTTGCAGTTCTAGTTCAATAACTTGAGTTCGAGAAGGGAAGCCCCCTTTTCAGCGTTGCTTTCTCAATACCGCTAGACTAAAAATGCTCCATGGCATATCCTAAAAAGGTCTTGGTGGTGTTTGACCACTCCCTAGCTATTTATTCTGCCGGTTGGGTTATTCTGCCAAAGTTAGCCGGCTACTTCTTCACCGCATTAAAACTAATGAAAAGACCTGGTCACGTGGAATGCACACGAGGTTATGATTTAATTGCTTTGCTTCGCTCCGCAATTATACACGGTAAGTTACCGATCGTTGCGCTCGTCGTCTCTGCTCTCACACCTGTTTTGCAGACAAGGCTGTCGGTGCCCCTGTCCCCCGTGGCAGGGTCCCCTCTTCACTACATACATTTCTCTTCTCATATCCGAATGCCCTATCTGTAATAACTTACTCCAACTCACAGTTCGCCAACTTCTACCAACCAAGCGACCAATTGTTTCGATATATAGCCCGAAATGTGCACTTAGAGGATTTAAATCATGCCTCACTGATGCACTGCCGTTGTAGCCGAGCTTGCAGAGCTCTTCCTATATTTGAGTTCTCTTCGGCGGTCTTTAGGTTGCTGGAGCTAGTAAGCAAACTAGCAAACAAGCCTGTAGAACCAGGCATTTATAGGATCATACATATTGCACTTCACAGTCAAACTAGCAAGAGGATAAACATAGACGCCCACCTTCGTTGTGGCTTTCCTTCTTAAAAAGTACGATCAAAGATTATGGAAGAAGTCCTGTGATCGAGATTCACAGTTGAAATTGCCTAGTGGCGGTATATCCACCATTTAATTAACTAACGCATTGATAAGTAACAACAACCCGCAACGCTCTCCATCACAGTAGCCCAATCACAATATCTCCATATATGTCAGCCTCCAAATCCAACTTCACCTTGGCATGCAAGTCCAGGTGGATTTTGATGTTCAGGCTACCCTTATCATTGTCCTTCTTCACTTCGTTGTCATCTTTTCTTCTTCTGTCAAGTTCACGGGCGGCGCCAGGTCCAATCAGGGGAATTCCATTAGCCAGAGTGTCAGGTTCCACCAGATCCTCAATTGGGTCATTGGTCGAAGATGAGGTTTCTGATCCCTCGCGGCCCCTACGCTTTCCTTTACCAAGGGCAGGGGCGGCACTGCACCGTTTGAATGCCTGGTTAGCCTCCGGGACCGGTAAACGAGGGTGTTGTTGCATAGAAAATAGTAGTATGAGGGTATAAAGTATAAACTGGGATTTGATATACCTTAACGCTGGGACAGGGTCTCCCATATTTTCTCGTAATTTGCTTCCACAGGGTAAGAACTGGAGAAAAATATCAGAAATTCGAAATTCGTTGTTGAACCATGCGTTAAAAGGTTGAAGATTTTGAGCATAAAACTTACTGCTTAGGCTGTAGTAATAGTTGTTCTTGATTATTGCTTGCGTAGTAATTTTTTGAGGAGAAAGCCCCTGCGATATATATCTCCTCATAGTACCCTTCATGGTAAGAAGGCAGAGAGTCAATGACACTCATCAGTATTAGTCTATGAACTAATTTTCTGAACCCTAGAGATATTGAAAGCATGATATGGTCACATATCCATGGTTTCTTCAACTCCTAGGACACAACCAGCCGTTTGCAGAATGAGAACCTTAACCTCTCGTTGACGACTAGGTCCTGGTGTAGGGTAGCGGGAATTGTTGCCGCTATGAATCAAAAAAGATAAACTTTGATCAATTCTTCCTTACGTCAAATAGATCGACGGCTTTAGAAGCCATCTTGCCACAGTATGTGCAAGGCATAGCTAGCTAGAGTACATTGCTGGAAACTTCGTCGAAAGGCCAGAAACAACTTACGAGTACAACCAATGTTCATACTAAACGAAGCCACTGCATAATACCTTGAACTAAGATGGTATTTGGCATTTTCCTGATGACCGCGATGGTCCCAACCATCATTGGAGTCAACGAGGCTTCCAAGGGTACGCGGGACCATGAAGAGCGCAGGCGGGAAAGTGCGCGTCAAGAGCGCTGTTACCTTTCAGTCCAATGCATGCCCTCAAATGGATTACTGCCCCAAAGCCTGGCAATTCATAATGCGAGAGTATACTTGGGCGCGGATAAAAAGGCACGTCAGTTCCCATACGACCGATTGATTTATATTTTATTATCCCTTGCATATGCGCTGGCCGAAATCGAGTCTGCCTATCACTGACCACAATCTAGATGTACATCACCAAATCTACCGATTCACAGCTTGTCCCACTAAATGGTTCCTTCTACCAACATCCGGATTTCCCCCCTGATAACACATCGGGGTTTGTGACCATCACAGGCGAAACGCCTCCAACTCTACGTTGGGTTTATGTTGATTTGCAGACCCATGAGCTACGATGGGGAGGGAAACAGGATAGCGAAGGAAACATATGTGGCCCTTTCGATTGGACACAAGATGAAGAGCGGATCACACTAGAGGGCTGGGAAGGTTGGCTGGCCGTGCGGGTTCCGGACGACGAGAAGATATCTGAGGTGGTTGGTGTGGAGAATAGCCAGGATCTGTGGAGATTATATTTCGACAACAATGACGATGGGGCCGACTTGCCTCAAGACGCGGAAGTACTAGAAGTCACAATCAAGCGAACCGCGGCGGAATCCTAATGATCGTCTGGTTGACAACTATTTTTGGGACGGTCCCATGGTTTATACAGCATCTGTCCCGAGATGTAGATAATGAGATCATAGCGGCAGAGCGGGATGTGGGGACAGATGAATGCCGTCCCCGCATATCAATGCAACCTTAATTCCCCGTGGGACTCTTAGTGTCCGGGGTTTGGAAGGCCACAAGGGAGATATGGTGCGGCAATTCCATGTTTCAACTAAAGTCATTTCATTCAAATTGAACTATCTGGGTTGGGTTGTGGCCCACTACAGCGTCATCTTCACCTCATTTTTATTTAATTGTGTGCCATCTTAAACCTACGACATACAATCCCTGGTAGTTAATGATTTAGATTTGGCGGCGCAAGGCCCATGGAGATGCCGATGGATCTGGTTCTGAAAAGTGCGCAGCTTCCCCGCATCTATCCTACATCACACCCGTAGATGGATCCATGGTTGTTCTTATGTTATCAATTGCAACCGTCCAGCAATAACCGTGGAAGAACCGTTCTCAGCGAATGCAATGACACATTTGGTTTTGCTAGGATCGGCCCGGAAACCTTAACCCCTT
The DNA here is from genome assembly GCF_015533775.1 of Penicillium roqueforti. Classification (NCBI taxonomy): domain Eukaryota; kingdom Fungi; phylum Ascomycota; class Eurotiomycetes; order Eurotiales; family Aspergillaceae; genus Penicillium; species Penicillium roqueforti. The sequence continues at coordinate 1,818,715 of NW_024067566.1, read as the reverse complement.
GAGGGTTCGGCTACATACCTGTTCTGCTTGTTTTCTTGCCTGTTTATGATTTCATTACACGAAAGGCACCGAGTGATCTGATCCATACAGAGACCACGGCGGGAACTAAATGATGCCATTATCAGTGGCGAAAATAGATACTATCTCCATAGACATGCTGTACTCTTGTTTTGGCTCTGCGATTATGATCGGTTGGAGCTTATATTGACGTCTTGGACTTTGCAGCACAATCACAACATGGTACAGCAGTACAGCATCATGGGAGAGAGGGGGAGAGAACAAGAGTACAAGGAAGAGGAGCTTCCTCCCTAAACCGGGACATATAATGTCTTCCTTAGGATCCAACCGAGCCTAATTATTATCATAATTTCTATCATATTTGATGCACACAGACATGGCTTCAGTGCCCCATGGCATATCTTTGTCCTCCACTTCGCTACTCGGTCTGCGACCCACTTCGAACATGGCAGAGCAGCACGCGACCGTAGCCAGGGAGAAGAGTTTCAGTCATCAATACCAGCAAACCACTAAGAACACCACACTCGCAGATGTAGTCAACTCGCTTGCGCGTCGAGGCAGCGATGACCTATCGGCCTCTCGGGTGTCCGATACTGACTATGCTAGCCTGTTGGAGTGGATTCGGTGCGAGAGGATGAGAAAGTTACCGCCCGAGGGGAGTGGCTACGACAATGCCCTTGTGTGGGCGGCCCTGTTCATTGAGCGTGTGCATTCGTTTGATTTAGCGATTGAACAATTTGCCGGCGACAGCCACCTCGCCGCCCAGTTATCCTATGGATACTGTGCGAGCTTGCTTGAGGTGAGCAGAAGCCACATCCTCGTGCCCACTAAATCGGATTGACTGACCACAAGCGTACAGTTGGGCGAGGAAAATGCTCCGGCCCTTATGGACCTATTTGGATTTTTCTATCGCTGCTCTTCTGGTCTAGGTAACCTGCTCGATCGTGCAGAGCTCTTTGTGGTCTCTTCAGATATCAAAGACCAGCTCATTCTTGCGTTAGCTGATCTGGTTACTCTCGTCGTCTGTGTGGCCACGCACTTTCATCGGTCACTCCTTGCCTCGGAATGGGTATCGATTGATATCTATAGTACCTTCCCAGGTCCGATTGACAGTTTTCGTGGTCGTTGTGAGCACATTTCAGACCTTATGTGGCGTCATCAATTGATCCGAGAGGGCCTCGAGGGAGATAAAGGTAGACTCGCTCCCCCAAAGCCATGTGATCCATACTTATAATATAAATCTAGCCGTCGGAATCAATACCCTGAAAGACTGGTTGCAGCCCGAAGACCCAGTGGTTGCCCATATCACCGAAGCCACGGCCCCCTCCGGCCAGGAGCGCGAGGAGGCCACTTGCACGTGGGTGAAGCCATACCTGATGCGATTCTTGAAAGGCGAAAAGCAGGTCCTTTCTATCACCTCTAAGTCGGGTTCCGGCAAGACGGTTTTGTCAACTGTGATCAATGATTATCTGCAGTATCCCGTAGGAGGAACAAGGTATATGTCCATATTGGCATCTATCGGTTAGTTTCATTGTCCTCAACCCAAAACTTTTACTCTCTAACGAGCCGAGATAGATGGTCGAATCCCTGCCAACACCACCCCGGGAGCCGTCGCCAAGACGATCATGTCGCAGATGTTGAGCAAGCGCATTGGCAACCTGCAGCTATATCAAATCTTGGCGGAGGCTTACAACCAGAGCCGGTTGACTGTGGACGAAGAGTTGTATGAAAATCTCCTATGGGATGCCCTGGGCCGTGCTCTCAAGACTAGTGGAGCAGGTTCCAGAGAGCTAGTCCTAGTCGTCGACGGCGTGGACGAGGCCAGCTGTGGGGAGAAGGCCCTGTCACACCGGCTTCATGAAGCGGCATCCAAGTCCCCCAGTTTAAAGTTGATCACACTCGGCTCCCATCCAGTGGACTCGGTCACCTCCCAAATGGTAGTGCGAGTCACCCTAGGCTTAATATTCGATGACATTAGCGCGGTGACCCGCAAAACCCTTCAACAGAGCCATGTGTATAGCAAAATGTCCAACGAAGACAAGGAGGTGACCGTTGCTCGGATTGTGGAAGCATCGGATGGCTCTTTCCTTTGGGCGAAGCTGGCGGCCAAGCGTGTGCGCGATGAGAACCCGCCGAACGAGGCCGCGCTTTCCAAGTCGGTGGAAAATATCGTCCAGGCAGGACATAAGATCTCGGATCTGATATCCCACACCTTACAGTCCAAGCTAAGCGAGGATACGAAGAAGATTTTGGTCTGGCTAGTCACTGCGAACCGTCCCCTCGCCCAGCAGGAACTGGCTGCTCTTCTCTCCACCAAGCCTGACGAGGCGGCCCTCGCCGAGCATCGCGAAATTGACTTCCCTCAGCTATTGAAGCCGGTCGCTTCCTTGGTTTTCTTCCACAAAAACCTTGTCTATCTTAGGCACGCACTGGTGCGGACCGCTATCCTCGATGTATTCTCGAAGGGCAAATTTCTACCCGCGATCAAGGACAGGCATGTGGATTTTGCACAGAGACTCCTACTGTACGCAAAGCAGACTGTGACTGATAGCCATGGGCCATCCTTGGAGCCGCTGAATGGGCAGGTGACGGAAGACTTGTTGAGGAAACATCCCTTATTGGATTTTGCGCTTCGTTACTGGACAGGCTATGCGAAGATTGCATTCAAATGCACGAACAACCAAGAAATCAATATCGCAAGCAAGAGTTTCCGATCTGTTCTCCCTGCGACCCCCTCTGTGCCACTCCTGGAGATGACTTTGTGGGCAAGCAAGGCGACTTCGTTGCTTCGGTCCATTCATGAGGTTCAGACATCCCTGTACCGCCAAATATTGAGCAACAACCATCCAGCCACTGTACAGGCCGTAATCTGCCAGGCGCTATTTTTCCGACAGATTAGCAACAGCGTGCCTGCCGAGAGTAGTCGGATCTTCTATGAGGCGGCAACAATCTGCCAGAAGGTCTTGTCTGTACGGAATCTCATCACTATGCAGACGGCTCAGTTCTTCCTGGATGCCACCGTGGATAAAATGACTGACTCTGTCACGGAAGTCATGACACGGCGCATCCAGATTCTCCAGATGCTGGTTGAATGCCAGAAGGTCCACCACGGTGCGACAAGTAGTGTGGTCAAATCCACGTTGACGCAGCTGTCCGAGCATTATAGTCTGGTCAAGGAGTACCGCAAAGTACAGGAGATTAATGAAAATTTGGAGAGGTCCTTCGTCAACAGTACGCACCAGCGGAGCGGATCTGTGCAGATGGACGAGTCATTACTAGTCCACCTCCACGGCCCCAAACACACGATGCCAGAGACAAGCACCCCCCTGGATTTGACTGGAATAGAGGTGGACGAGTTGATTACAAATTCATTTGATTTGAAGACCATCCTGACGAAAGCGGAGCGACAGAGGGCAGAGGGTCACTTCTCGGACGCCGAACGGACATACGTTGAGCTATGGCAGCAAACCAGCCAGGCATACCGGCTCAGTCACTCCACTGAGCACAAGGTGTCAGTTCTGCGGACTGTCCTCGAGTATTCCAAATTCCTCAAAAGTCGGAAGAGAGATAACGAAGCGGCCTCGATCCTTGGCGGGGTTTGGGAGGAGTATGAGAAAACCACCTCCAGTGCCGAAGCCGTGGTGTCCGAGTTGCTTGAGCTTGCTCAGTGCATGAAGGAAGTGGGACTGTCTGTGTTGGCCTTGGAAGTGTTCAAATACTGCGCACAAAGTACTAGCAGCCAGAGTGCCACCCGCAAAGAAGTGGAAAGAAATATCCAGTCCACTTCCCGGCAACTGATGCACTCGTCATCTGCAAAATCCCTGCTGACCGAGTCAACCCTGAAAGAAATGGTTTATACTAGTTCATCCAGTGACGAGCAAAATTTCGCAACAGCGAGCACAGCGCTAATCGAAATGTACTTGTCTCAACACCGGTGGCATGATGCTACAAGGGTGTTGAAACGAGTCCTTCGAGATATGTGGCCGTCGTTGTTTGCGGCTTCGATCGAAAAGGTCGTCCTGCCATCAACTAATGTTGAGCACTGCGTTGATTTTGCAGAGCGCCTCGCCGGGTGCTACCGCTACCGCCGTCACCCGGTCAAGGAAGAGGATATCCGGACCCGGCTTTATAGTGCAGTCCGACGCGATCGGCCAGTGTGCGGCGAGCAAACTGTGGAGCGAGCCACATTGAATCTTCTTCGTCTATACGAGCGTACTTCCCAGACCGGAAAAGTCGTGAACATCCACCAGGATATGCTGGATGATTATACTAAGCGGTTCGGCGGGGAGCATCCCACTGTGATACGACAGCTCTGGACCCTGGCCGAGCTGACGGCCCCGCAACCCATCGCAGTGGATTATTATCGCCAGATAGTTCAAGTCCTAAGCAAGGGCTGGGAAACCTGTCCTCCGGATGCCTTCGAGCCACTTGTTATCGTGGCGACGGAGCTCTTGAAGCAAAATCGATACGCGGACGCACTGAAACCCTGCCGGATGTTGTTCACTACCTTGCAGAGCCCCCAGATCAGCCAAAAATTGCGGGATCCGGGATTTGTCCAGACCATCTATCAACGTTATGTTCATTGTCTGCAAATGACACACAGTGACACTACCACCATTCATGATGTGACAGTGCAATATCGTAAATCGTGCATTACTCTCTTCGGTGCGAGCGCGTCGATCACCATACAGGCAACCAACACATTGGCAAATATCTGCCAAGAGTCCGAGCAGTTCGAAGCGGAAGCGGTCCAACTCTACGAAGAGCTTTTGCAAATTAAATCCAGTGAAGTTGAAATCGACTATCAAGACATCCGTGCCACCTTGGATGCAATCCACGAGCAGCAGAGTGCAGCCTTCACTACTTTAAAGGTTGAGAACATGTCAACAAAGGAGCTACAGAAGACGTTGTCTATTCATACCCAACGACTCGCGTCGATTCGATCCAGCTATGGATGGGCCCACGAGGAAGCCCTATCTCAGATGGGGGAGGTAGTCTCACTCTACACTAAACAAGGGAAGGCACAGGCAGCTGTTTCGCTGCTACAGGAAGCAGCAATGCAAGTGCTATCGACCGAGACGCTCTCTATCAAGTTGATTGCGGCGGCCAAGAGTATTGCATCTGGCTATATCGCAGCTGGTCAAATTCAAAAGGCCGAGCAGCTCTCAAACGAGATATATCGTCATGTTATTACCAAGGACACCAAGGATGAGAATGCTCTCGGCTTTGACCGGAGCTCAAAAGGGCGGTCAACCCTTGCTTTCCTTGCTCAGTTCGAATATAGCATCCGGGAATGCGGGGACAACTCTACTACCTTGAACGAAATATATGCCGCCCTCACCACGGAGTATATATACTTTGAACAGTTCCGGGAAACCCTCAGCTCTAAGACTGGCAAGCTTCAAGACACGGCGGAAACCGCGGCCCGCCTGCATGGCTTCTTACTTAATCGCGGCCGTCCATCCACTGCCACTCAGGTGGCAGATCGGTATACCAGCTTCTTCTTGGCGACAGAGGGCTCCAACCTGGAAATCGGCCCTAACCAGGCTAAGGCTTTTATTGAGACAGTTCTGGAATATTTCAGCACTCATTCCTCGCGTGACTTTATGCGTTCAGTGGCCATCGCCAGTTACAATCGCGTAGACCAGCTGCTTCGCTCCAAAGATTACCAATCTGCCTGCCACATCGCATTGGCAGCGACGAAATACATCGGTGCTCACCATGGCTACTCGTCCGATGCGACACTCAAGCTAGTGTTCAAGCTGGGCCTTCTCCTGGCCGGCCAAGACAATGACATACACCCAGCAGGCTCGGCCGATAAGTACATGCTAAGCGTGTCAGCGACGATTCTTCGTGATACTCTCGAATATTTCAAGGAGCACAACTTTGAGCTCGCACACCTGGATCTGGAACACATCAATCGCTTGATCAAGGTTCTAGATGAGCAACAGGATTATCACACCATGGCCTGGGTTCTCACCTCCCTCTGGAATAGCCGTGACGCCTATGCTTTGTCACAACCACGGCATTCATATACGCTTGCGCTCGGGCGCATGCTGGTCATTACCCGCTATCTCATCAGCGATTATAGTGGAGCTGTCCGGCTTGCGGAGGATCTTGTCTACAACTGTGCTCGTGTCCATGGACCCCGACATCCAAGTACGGTCGAGATGACTATTCTACTATCACAGATGTATACAAGCGTGGCTCAAGGCTATCAAACCCAGAAGAGTCGGCGTAAGCTGGCCTACCAGTACTATCGCAAAGCAGCCGCGCTGCACGAGAATGCCTTGCGTGTGTTCATTGACCCGTCCTCGGCACCTGCCAGCGATGTGGACATGGATGTCATCTCGGGCATCTCATCCCCTTCGTCCGCCTCCAGTCCAGACGAAAACATGGAAGAAGGGAAGCATGTCCGACAGCATTTGCATATGCTCAAACTTGCGGTTGAACGCCTTGGGAATTGGCCCAAGGAATACTCCGAGTACGAACGGCTTAATCGTGACCTCTTTAGTACATTTGCGAATGATCTGAAAGGCGTGGAGGGTGTTGAGAAATGGAATTTGCAGTCGTTCGGGTCCGGCCAGGCTGAGGCTAGTGATGATCTTGTCTCTTTTCATCACGAGCACCTTGCAATTCCCGTTTGAGATCGAACCGATCTACATTCAAAAGTTGGCTTTTTGTTATTTGTTTGTCTTGGTTCTGTTTATTTATTTTTGTGTTCGTTTTGTTGCGTCCAAATTTGCCTGTTGGGTACGAAGGATGCGGAGTCCGATATTTACCAAGCGGCTTCATTAATATATCTACCACATTGAATTTAAAATCAATTAACGGAAACTGTGTATGAAACGTTCTCTGTCATATGTACCGGATAGTTAATACCTCCCCTTTCTGCTTTGGTGCTCACCTCTTGCCGCTTTTGATCATTGAGTAACTAAAAAAGATGGAATGTTTGTTAGTAATCAACAGGTAAATTTGGTTTGAGATTGTTGTAGTCCAAAGCTGCTTGATATTTTTGATTTCAGTTACCGTCAAACACTGCATCCCATTCACCAAGTTCCCCCGGAATGACAGACGTAGACCCAGTCCAGCTGATAATTGTACACCTCACATAAGAGAGAGATTTACAATAGTGAACGTAACGGGGTTAACAGCGGTTAGTTTATAACGTCTCTAAAATAAAATTCAGTAACCTTGACCGGCCTAGTAGCGCAGTGGTTAACGCGTCGCACTTGTAATGCGGAGATTCCCGTGTTCGATTCACGGCTGGGCCTTCTCTTTTTTTCTGTCTGGGAGGAAAGAAACAAAATGGCTAGAACAAATGGTATACAAAATAATCAGTCACCGCAGGCCTAGTAGCGCAGTGGTTAACGCGTCGCACTTGTAATGCGGAGATTCCCGTGTTCAAATCACGGCTGGGCCTTTCTTTCTTTTTTTTTCTTTTTCCCCGCGCGACACTGAAGATGTTTGTCTGTAATCATTCGCTTTAGTAAGGTAGATAGTTGACTGTAGCTAGTGCCTTTTTTTTTTAGCATAGCTACGAATATATAGACCTGGGTCTGGCTATGGACTTGGACTTGGAAACTAGGATTGAATCGTACGTCTTCTTCTGACATTAACTAGAACTATTCATAAGATATTTTGTCTACACCTAATAAATCAGGACACAGGACATAAGTACAAAGTTGGTAAACAAGCAAAAACAATGTGGATGTCGATATCCTCCCACTATCATATCCACAGGACCTGAGAAGCCCAAACTCCTAGATCTCGCCTTCTTCACTCCCAGCACGATCATCATCATCAGCCTCGCCCTCCTCTTTCTCCTCTTTCCGGGAGTCTAGTTTACTCCGAGAATCAGAATCCACATCCGCCGGAGTGGGATGCGCGACTGGAACGACATGTTGTTTTTCATGGAGTTCGCCTTCTTCGACGTCAATGCTGGACTCTTCTTTCGGAGGGGGTTTTGAGGAGGACCCCGGTCCTGGTTCCGGTTTCCCTTCGGCGACTGACATGGATTTGAATTGAGGCGTGGCTTTTGTTTGAGATAATGCTGCCGCGGGGACGCGCGAGTTGGAGGGGGCGGGAGGGTTTTGCTTTTGGTGGGTGGGGAGGACGGCTTCATTGGAGGGAGTGATGGTCCGCTGGCGCTTGGGCGATCGATCGCGGTCGCCGTTCCCGTTCCCGTTAAGGGTGAGGGTTGAAGGGGGTTTGTTTTTTGGGGAGGGTGGGTGTGGTTGTGACTGTGTGGTGGGGTGAGGTTCGGGTTCGCGCGAGCGCTTGCGGCCGTTTGAAGCCGTGTCTGAGGTGACGGTGAGGGTAGGAGGGGTGGAGATGGATTGCTGCTCGGAGGCGGATTTTGTGGGATCGGTGTCGAAGATGCGGGTTGGGTCGTTAGGTTGGGGGGTTGAGTCTGGAAGTGCGAAATCCGGGAAGCCCTTGCTGAGGCTTTGCTGGACTCGCTCGTAGATCTTCACAATGAAGGTGCAGGCGCGGATGAGGTCGTCGAGGCGGACGTCGATCTGCTCCCACCAGGGCCGGCCTTCGGCGTCGTCGGGGAAGGCGACTTTGCAGTGGCGGGCAGCGGCGTACAGGGCTGCGGCGGCGATGACGCGGGGTGGAAATTGGAGACAGAGGACGGTGTAGGTGGAGTCGTTGAGAAAGGAGTAGGTGGAGTGGCGCAAAGTCCTGTTGTCGCTGACGCCTAGGAAGATGGAGTAGTCCCAGAGAATGCGGTAAGGGGACTCGACCTGTAGGTCAAAGCAGAGGTATTCAAGCATGACGCTCTCGTTCTGCAGGATCAGGTCTCGCCATTTCCAGTAATCCTTGGACTGCTCGTCGACAATCAGGTTCGGCTGCTTCATGGCGACCCGGCAGCATGCGATGACAAAGTCTTTCATGCGGCGCATGGCCTCGTCGACCTTGAACGCGACGAACAGGGCCACCGCAGCGATCACCTTCGGGTGCATCAAGTCCGACCCCATCTCCGGATATTGGCCCATCAACGAATAGCGCATGAGGAAGCGATGCATGTACACCGTGGCGGTCATTGAGGTCTGCGGGGGCATCTTCAACATCACGCTCACTTGCCAAATGAAGTCGACTGCACGGTGGCGGATGTAGTCCTCTTTCCCACGCTCGATCTTATCAATGCGCGATGGTGTACGGTCGAATTCTTCCTCGGTGAATAGCCATTTTTGCTGCTCCGCTTCCAACACCGGGTTCGGCAGGCCGGGGATTCGTCGCTTCGGTGCTGAGGAAGCCATGGCTGGCCGCTGTGTGAAGAGGGGAAAGAGAATAAGATCGAGGGGTTTTTCACACAATGGCGACCGAGACAAAGCGCATCCAGCGCGCGATAAGAAACAGCTTGCGCGGGTGGTTCACAATAGTCGTTATCGTTACAAACGTCACAGTCGTAAGCCAAAGCTAGCTCGGCGGAGCTTTCTATCGCATCGCGGATATGATAGTGCACCGCGGGAGATGTTCAGAGAATTGGAGAAGGGAATTCAGGGATAACCAATATATAAGCAATATAAACAACAGAGTGCTGCCGAGATATTGAGCACTACTAGGTAACTTAAAAAGCGGCAAAGATCTCCGTATTGACGCAGTCGACAAGGGAAGCTTTTGGTCGGAACAATGGTTTATCCGAAGGAACTATTTATCCGATGTAAGAGATGACAATGCACACTTTATAGGAGAATTACTATTTGCACACCCCCAAATTACTAGTGAATGGAAAAACAACGATCTTTGTGTTGCCCTCCTGGATAGGGGGATGAAGCCAATGAACTTTGGTATGTCATGAGTTGGAAGATGCGAAGATGCGTAGAACAATGCACTAAATAGAACAGCGATTCTGATCTAGTGGAAAGGTCAAATATACTACAATTACAATTGGTATCTAGTACGTTGGAATCAAAGTCCGTCCTGGCGCCACGCTGGTAGATGCAATAAACAAGAAAGCCAAACATTTACTCCTCCTCGCTGACCTCGCTCTCATCATCACTGGGGATATATTGCCTGGTCGTTGGCTGACTGTACTGGTTGTTCCGAGCCTCCTCTTCACGAGCACTTTGCTCAAAGGCGGCTTCCATCTCTGCCGCCAAAGCATCATCATCTTCCATTTCGTCCTCTTGAGCAGCCGTGTCTGTGTGCCCTGAGGAAAGTGGAGCTGTATTGCCGACCGGGGAGGGCAGACTAAACTCCCCAACGTCTTCGTCGCCATCGTCATCTGCCGGTGTATTATTCGACGAGAAGTAAGTCCGGTCCACGAGCGGACGCGGAGGTGGAGATCCCATATCAATAATGAGATCTCCATCGACAATGATATTCGAGCCAGGAGACTGCCCAGCTTGTTGTGACCCGGTGCCTGCATCGGACGGCGACGAGCGCGAGTCCCCGTGCTCAGACGGGTCGGGATAAATGACCGGCTCGCTTGACTTGTATGTTTTGGCGGGTGCTTTTGCTGGCGGTCTCTTCTGTCGTAGGGGGTTTGCTTGCGTTGTGGGTCGAGGTGCGGGTCTCGGCGCGGATCTGGCAGCCGGCATTAACGGTGTGCTGGCCCGGCTGGTGACAAGTTCCGGGGTGCTGTAGCCCGAGGGCGGCTTGTCATCCTCGCGGCGATTCTTCGGGAGGAAATGTCGGAAGTCATAGGGATTGCTGTCGTCGGCCGGCCCCTCATCCTCGCTGGCGCTTCCCCCGTGCCGGTCTTCTACCGGGTTCGCTGGTTCATCTTCTTCCTTTATCTGTAGTTGTTCGTATTGCTCGCGGACCTGCTTTTCCGTCTTTCCTGGTGCCGACCGTAGATTAAAGTTCAAGGTTGTCGAGACCGGCTCCAGAACAAAGACTTTCCGCTCCGGGTCAAAGATGAGTACCAGGCTTCGCTCGCCCGACGGGTCCTCGCTGCCTTTGTATGAATAGGTCAACGTTTGATCGGCGTTCGGGGCCTTATCAGTCACGGCGAGGTCATAGAGGTCGGCCGATCGGGAGTGGGTGATGACCGAACGTTGCTGTGAGGTGGCGGACTTGGATTTGTGGTTGTAGTTAACGTTGATCAGCCGGCTCGTGTTTGGGTTTCGAGCAAGCCTTTCCCCTAGCACAATTGGGTATTCGGCCTGCTTTGTCGGGTCGATCATGGCGGACAATGTGGGGGTAGCCATATTGTGCTCGCGGTGGTGTAGATACCCCCAAGACCAAGGTCGCTTGTACAATGCAGAGAAGAAGGGAGGAGAAGGGAAAGAAGATTGGAAGTCCCCAAAGTCGGGGAAAGGTGGAGAAGAGCGGAATTAGGGAATGACCTTCTCCCCACTCATGACAAGGGCAATCCCAAGGGTTATACGTGGAGAATTGTACATTCGACTTTCTTAGTTCTCAGGTTCTATTCTGATTGGGTCTTTAACCTCATGTTTCATGATCCATGTCGAATCAACATGCTTATACTCCGAGTTCTGTACAACATATTACGCAAGACTTTGGTCCGATTTCGGCTTAGATATAAGTACAAGACATAAAGTACGATATAAACAATCAACACATCAAGCAAGGTACTTCGATTAGACGATAATTACTAGCCGAGTCATAAACAAAAAGCGGCTTGCAGAAATACAATGCAGTAAAACAGGGCAGGAGAGGTATCCAGAAGCAAAGAACGTAAGGCATCAGAGAAAAAGCATGCGATATCGGTCGGCTTTCACAGCCAAGACTATACCGCCCAAGATGATAGAATCATAGAACGGATCCCAAGGTCGAAAATTGGACATTTCCGAGTCATTTATTTAAGCTTCTCCTTGATCTTGTCGAAAAAGCCACTCAGGCGGTGCTTCTTCTTCTTGTCACCAATAGTAGAAGCAGCACCTTCCGTGCTGTGGGATTTTCTGCGAGACGGCGAAGCGGGCTTGGAAGAAGTAGCAGGAGACTGGGTAGATCCAGCTCCAGTGGTCGCAGCGGGATCTGCCGGCTCTGCGGTCGAGCTGGTAGGTGCCTGAGCAGATGCAACTCCCGTCGTCACAGTGGGACCTGCGGGATCCGCAGTCGCGGCAGCCGTGGTTCCGGCAGTCGAGGTTTCGGCAGTAGAAGTAGTCTCGGGGCCAGTTGTGACAGTCGGCCCACTGGACTCGGTGGTCTTCAGCGCTGAAGATGGGGTAGCAGCAGTAAAGCTGCGGTTCGCCGTAGGTGTGGAAAGTGGCGACACATCTGACGAGTCCACACCACTGGCAGTGACATGGGGCGCAATGGCCTGGGTGGCCGCAGTGACAGTAGGCGCCGGTGCACCCGCAGACTCTTCAACACGGATCTTCTTGTGCAGTTCCTTCTCGGTAGCATACTTCTCGTCAACTGCTTCTTGGTTGGCAGCCGCTTCTGGGTCCCTGAAAGCCTCGGCCATCGAGTCCTTCACCACCTGAGGGACCTCGTCAACGGGCTTATTATATCTACCCGCAGACTCTTCAACAGGGTACTTCTGCTGTAGCTCCTTCTCGGTAGCATACTTCTCAGCAAGTGCCTCCTGGTTCGTAGTCGCCTCCGGGTCCTTATGAGCCTCGGCTATCGAGTCCTTCACTGCCCGAGGGACAGGGTAGTGACCGTCGATCTGTCTGCCCGCGGAATCTTCAACGGGGAACTTCTCTTGCAGTTCCTTCTCGGTAGCAGACTTTTCGTCGACTGCTTTCAGGTTTGCAGCCGCCTCGGGGTCCTTGTAACCTTCGGCCATCGAGTCCTTCACGACCTGAGGGACCTCCTCAACAGGCTGAACGAACCTTCCCGCAGACTCTTCAATAGGGAATTTCTGCTGTAGCTCCTTCTCGGTAGCATACTTCTCAGCAAGTGCCTCCTGGTTCGTAGTCGCCTCCGGGTTTGTGTGAGCCTCGGATATCGAGTCCTTCACTGCCCGAGGGATAGGGTAGTGACCGTTGGCCTGTCTACCCGCAGAGTCCTCGACAGGGAACTTCTCTTGCAGTTCCTTCTCGGTGGCATATTTCTCGTCGACTGCTTTCAGGTTTGCAGCCGCTTCTGGGTCCTTATAACCTTCGGCCATCGAGTCCTTCACAACCCGAGGAACCTCGTCAACGGGTTGAACGAACCTCCCTGCGGAGTTTTCAACGGGGTACTTCTTGTGAAGCTCGTTCTCGGTAGCGTACTTCTCGTCGACTGCTTCTTGGTACGCAGTCGCCTCAGGGTCCTTGTGAGCCTCGGCAATTGAGTCTTTCACCACCCGGGGGACCTCATCAACGGGCTTGTTGGCGTTGGCCTTGCCCTTTGACTCCAGCGGCACGCCAGCAGCGAGTTCCGCTGTGGTCGAGGTGGGGCCACTGGACTGGATGAAGTATTCCGGATCGGCTAGCGCTGCCTGCTGCGCTGGACCTCCGGTGTACGACTGAGAGGGTCCACCGATCGGAAGACTGGATTCAGGAATCATATTGTTCGTGATTGGGGGGAGAGTAAAAGGGGCAAATGCGAAAGTCTCAGGGCTGGTGTTGTTTGCTTGGTAGCCGTCAACAGGTAGAGTTTGACCCTTGTCATATGATTCTTTGTCCAAAGTGACAGTTGAGCCAACGGTATTGTTGTTGAATGTGCTCTGGCGGGGGACTTCCTCGCCCGGCTTCAGGGTAACGGGGTTACCATAACCTCCCGAAGCTGGAATGGGATCCACGGAAAAGGTCTGTTCGGATTCCTGTCCCGGAGTTTCTGGGAAGCTACCAGGGAGATCCCCATTGGGCTCCTTGGGAACGTTGGCAGCGAGTGCCGCGGTTGTAGAGTAAGGGGTCACGCCAGACATAGTGGGGGCGGAGTCGGAAGCCTTAATTTCTTCAGGCAGCAGCACGTTGTTGACGTTGTTATGCCCGTCTTGTTCTTCACGTGCTTTGGGGTCTGTAGTCCAAATCCCGTCGACGACAAACTTTTGAATTTTTGAGTCAGCGGGGAATCAGGCAATCTTAAAATGTTTGGGACTTTGGGGATTCCGGGAACTGGCGACCTTATAAATGGGGGGGGGGGGAAAAGCGGCCCAGGTGACGTCATTGTAAATGCTCACCGCCATCCAATCTACGAGGGCAAGGCAAAGGCGAAAGTGTGCGAGAGAAGAAAAAAAAAGGAAAGGCCATACCTTGTATTGGACTTTTTGTACAGGCAGTGTAGTCACTTCCTTGACAAAGCTGTCGCCGACTCGGTCCAGTTTCACCGTCTTACCCCAATCGTCGAAAGTGCCTGTAACGAACACCTCGCTCGCATTGTAAGGCCTGCAAGTAACCGTCTCAGCATTGTACGAGGAGGAGAGATTTCGAAATGGAAATCTCTAGAATGGGACATGCTAGAAGCGCGACTCACCAGTGAAATGTAAAGGTACCCATATTGATTCTGACACAGAACGTGAAGAGAAAAATGAAAAGATAGTTTGGGGAAGATAGGGAAAAAGGCCCAAGTAAATTATTCGAATCGGTGGGGGGTGACACAGACCAGTACCTGGCCCTGGACAGTACTTAGCGCTCTATAATTCAGACTTCGCATGCACATCGACATGGCCAATCGCCAATATAAGGGGGCTGGGGGTGAACCGTGGCTGTGGCTGGGTCTATGCGCCCGATCTAGACTTTCTCGTTTATATGACGCCATGGAGAGAGCTTTAGGTTATCAACGGAGAACGGAGTACTCCATACTGTCAAGGTTCCGTATTTGAAGCTATAGCTAGATAGAGGTATGCTGGATGCTTCTACAATTATTGAGCGAAGACCGTGGATTATATGATATCCATTCTCGTTCCCCACCAGAACATGAAACGTCTGTACTCTTGACACTTTCCTTGATTTTGCCGTTCAGGTATTTTTATCCCGTTCTATAAGGTGACATTTGAACACGAGTCCATGACATGTGTGACGTGGTGATACTTCCAAGGTTCCCGAAATTGCCACTTTAGTGGCGAGCATGCCATTCTAGAAGACGTGTAGAAGACGCTCAGACGGGGGCTTAAATTAAATCTTATACTACCTAGTATCCCACATCTTAGTATAGGAATGGATGTCGATCACCATTACTCCATAAATATGTACAACATGGAGTACATAGCACAGTGCGTGAAAGGTGAAGCACATCCAATGATCGACGAAGCTCAGACCAACTTTAGTGTGTACCCCTCATCTTTCCACGTCTTCCCCCTTTGTCTTCCAAACTGACTCGCTTGTTATAAGTAAAGCTGAGCTTGCTTTTAGAAGGTAATTTCAGTTTCGCTTGTTGTTGGCTTGACTTGCTTTTGCTTTTTCTTTCTCCTTCTTTTTCCCTGCAATATTCCATTTTATTTTCCCGAGACAGAAAGAAAGAAAAAAGAAAGCAGAACGGAAAGGAGAGAGAAAAGAAAAGGAGAGAAAAAAAAGGAGAGGGACGAGGTCATGCAGTATTCCTACAATTAGACTCCAACCAATAATCCCCCACTGTCTGCCCCTCCGTTGCTTCCTACTCTCTACCTTTTCTACCTCTCCTCCTCTCCTCTACAATCTGCATTACCTACATTTTCATCCCATTCATTCTCCCCTATTTAATTCATTCCTTTCTAATTTCCACAGATCTCATCTCTGTTTCGCCCGTCCCTCTCTCTCAGCTTCAACCCCGGAGTTGCGGCCTCTCCGGCCCTCAATCCAACGCCCTCATGGCTCTAAACTCTGCTCCGGATTTGGCCCCGGCCGTCAACACTAGAGTTGACGACAATTCTGCTGGCAACCAAAAAAATTCCGAGGACGACGGCTTCGAGGTGACGTCACCAACCAACCTGACCTTCCGACAGCCTAATTCGGGTGCTGCGCTGCCGAGCGCCGCTTTGTTTGGAGGTAGTGCATTCGCTGAAGGAGGATCACAAGGATTACAAGTGGGTAGATCGTTGTTCAGCCGGAGTCCCTTCCAGGATAATGCGGGGGAGGATGACGAGGAGGAGGGGGAGCTTGCCCCTCTCCCGGAACGATCCGCACAGCAAGGATTCCCTACCAACTACGCGCTTGGTCGTCGGACATCGGTCTCAGCGGAATCTTTAAACCCTACTGAAGCGGGTTCAGATAGTTGGTCGCCTCCTCACCACCCAAAGACCGAAGAGCAGGCCTCCCGGCTCAAGAGCGCCGTCAGTAGCAACTTCCTTTTCTCCCACCTCGACGATGATTCATTCTCGACCGTGCTCAATGCTCTGGTGGAGAAGCCCATTCCGGCGAAGGATATCAAGGTCATCTCCCAAGGCGACGCCGGGGATTACTTCTACATCGTGGAGAAGGGAAATTTCGACGTCTATATCAATCCTTCTGGTGCCGTGCAGCCTGGTCCTGATGGCTTGGGCAACAAGGTCGCCAGCACTGGACCCGGAGGATCTTTCGGCGAGTTGGCTCTGATGTACAATGCCCCGCGTGCTGCGACAGTGATCTCCACTGAGCCGCAGAGCACTTTGTGGGCTCTAGATCGCGTCACATTCCGCCGCATCTTAATGGACTCTGCATTCCAACGCCGTCGTATGTACGAGGCTTTTCTGGAGGAAGTCCCGCTGCTTTCTTCTCTGAAGCCATACGAGCGCTCGAAGATCGCCGATGCTCTGGATACTATCAAGTATCCGGCTAATTCCATCATCATCCACGAAGGCGATCCCGGAGATGCATTCTATCTTCTGGAGTCGGGCGAAGCCGAGGCTACCAAGAACGGTG
The DNA here is from genome assembly GCF_015533775.1 of Penicillium roqueforti. Taxonomy (NCBI): domain Eukaryota; kingdom Fungi; phylum Ascomycota; class Eurotiomycetes; order Eurotiales; family Aspergillaceae; genus Penicillium; species Penicillium roqueforti. The sequence continues at coordinate 1,802,033 of NW_024067566.1, read as the reverse complement.
TCTCTGGGCCCGTCAAGAGCTATCACCGAGGTGATTACTTTGGTGAGCTTGCCTTGCTGGACGACAAGCCCCGCCAGGCGAGCATCACCACTAAAACGGATGTGAAGGTGGCACGGTTGGGCCGGGACGGATTCAAGCGGCTTCTCGGCCCTGTGGAGGGGATGATGAGAGGAGCCGAGTATGAACTGGACGGGGAGAAGTCTCCTGTTTCCAAACCAATTTGATAAGATAAAATGAAATTGAATCTGGAGGCTTTCCGGGAATTAGATCCATTGGCGAGGTCCAGCTCTCATCTGTCACCCTGCTATTCAATAACTGATGATCTCACTCTTTGTTTCATTCTCATTGTTTCCTCCCATCTCCTTTCCCCAGCAAACTTTCCACTCTTTACGACTATTTAACTTGTATCTACAACTGTCTCTTTCATGCGTGCTGTGACAGGGACCTACTGTCGTCCTTGTTCATATTGTCCTTTTGCTACCGTGTTATCCAGTCGATTGCACCCAATACTAAGTATGATCCAACAGAATGACTAGAACTGTTTAATTCCCTAACTAAAATTCCCATGCAATGCTATATACCAAACACCACGGATTCGAGATCGCGTAGGACCTGCCCACTACGATTCTACCACACCTAACAAATACTACACCTCTACAACCTCGCCACTCCAAAATGCAATCACCTAGGAACAACCAAATCACTCCTCAAAACCCACTTCTCCCCACCAGTAACCTCAGCCCCCTCATGAATCATACAATGATCACCATGTCGATGCAACAGCGCCATCCCAACCTCCGGCGCAACAGCTATCGGCTCCGGATGACGGTTCGCGCGCGTCGGCTCCGGGTAGAAGATCGTTTCACCGCCTGTACAGGACGTCAGGTAGATCAGGAGGGTCCAGGTCGTGCGCGCGGGTGTTGCTTTTGAGCGTGAGTTCGGTGGGGGGAGGGTTATATTGTTGGCGTCGTCGTCTGCGATTGGGTTAATTAACGAGTGTTGTGTAATTTTCGCTTGCTTGGATGTATGTATGTGTATGGTTCCATAATGGAATTCGCAGCACGAAAAACGAACGAAGAAAGAGCTTACAATGTTGTCCGAAAAACTGTCCTGCAGAGTATCGATAAATGCGAATATTAGGATTCAACCCCAACGGCTCCCCGCCCCAGAGTTGTCGCGCGCGTTCAGCAAGACCGAGAGCAGGCGAGTGACTACCGTCATCTTCGTCGGACTCGTCTTCGTCAAATCGCGTCGTGACAAGCTCCTTCAGCGCCGTCGTGCTCCACAACATCTCCGCGAACCGCGCATCGTCGATCTGGAACCGGTCGTTGACGCGCAATGCCTCGTCTTTCTTGGGCGCGCCCGGTGTTGTGGTTAGTGGTAGCGAGGCGAGGAATGAGGTGTAGGTTTTGCAGAGGGTGCCTGGGAGGAAATTGCGGATTAGGTAGATTTGGTCCGGGAGGACGGGGGTCAGGGTTAGATCGGTGGCCGGGAGGAGTGGGCGGAGGGGTGGCCAGTTTGGGGTTGTGGTTTTTGGTTGCGGGTTTGGGTCGGGCTTTTTGGATTTGGGTTTTGGGGCCATTTGGGTCTTTGTTCTTTGTGAGGTGAAGGTATAGAAAGAGGTAGATGTAAAGGGTCTGATTGGCTTTTTTTTATCGCGAAAATATGATCTTTGATTATTACAATCAAACCCACTGTCACGTGGTGGCCAGCCTAGTTTCTGGGGATCGTTGGGGATCCTCTCTCCCCCCCCCCCCGGGGGTCAGGACCCACCCACTTGTGATGAGCTGCCAGCCTGTTCTTGTCCCCCAGGATCCAGAAGCTAGAACCCGGACGTGAATATTAGCTTTGTCAACCCTGGTTGCGCCAATGGGAACTATCTCATTCTGATTTTGACCTCACTGAAATCAAATACACTCCTTCCATGATCAAAAGCGGGTGTGCCTACAAACAAAGCTGCTGTTGGGGCTGCTAGCAGTGACTCAGATATTATGGCCGACAGTTACAGCATATGGGCTGTGTATACAACTCGTGGTTGCATTCGAGGATTTCATTGATCAGCTTCTCGGACATTGGAGAAAGAGGCTCGAATCAAAGTCCGTCCTAGTCATGGTCTGTACAACATAGCTAGCGAGGCACTCCCACCCAACTACTTACTCACCGGTGTGTGGTTTATCTGCGGCAGAAGGTCGGGTTGCTGCCGTCCGGGTGAGACTGGGTGAGTGAGAAGCCAGGTGAGAGCGGGTGATTCTCACCCTCCGTCGCGCGACTGCCGCACCGACCCTCTCTTCCCTGGGCTCAGAAGCAAAGATCAATGTGAGGCTGAGCGGAACATTTACTTCCTCGTTAGCTACCATTTCCTGCGTGAAGTATCCTTATCCCAGTCTTCCATTTCCCAGCTGACTGGATCATCCGGTAAAGCAAGTTCAAAAGTCGCGAACCGTTGGGCAGGCGACACGCATGGGCTTATCCTTCATGGTCTCGCAGAAGCCACCGATGAAGTAGCTATATTCAATCAGTAAATAAGTAAGCTAAGATAACGTGGTTCGCATACAGTGTTTGAGTCTCTCGGTGCCAAACTAGACCTTTTGCCCTATCCACGCTCGGGCACCACCCATACTCCTTCAGCTTGCTAAAACATTAATAATAATTAGATTCAGTGATATACAGAGAAGGAATATCGAACTTACGCAAGAGCCTTAAGAAGGGATTCACGGATTTGCTTTCTTTCAGAGCTTTCAAGACCCCAGAATGGACCATCGCCATCACTATCGCCAAGGCGTAGCCCAGGAACAATTTCCCAAGCAAGCCATATGATGAACCCATCCGGAACTAGCCCTGAGCGATCCTGAGTACCGGTCTTGTATCCGAGGAGCTTTGGTGTGATATTTGAGTCCTTTTCAGTTAGATCGAGCAGGGAAGCTAATTCATGCGGGATCTATGACATGGCTTGCTGGCCTCTGGTGTCCGCATCATCCATCTCAGTTGTTCGATGGGGAACTTGAATGTAGACTCGCATAAAGGTTTTCGTTGCACGGCGTTGAGGATCACAACATAAAAATTTAGCTTCGGCGAAAGAACGGAGGCCATATGCCTTATTTTCCTCCACAGTGACCTACCAATTATGCTCGTTCAGATTCCCGAGGACCCTGTAATGGGATGAGAGGGGTCATACCTGATCGTCATACTCATTCAGCTTCTCAAGAATTTCCCACCGGGAAGAGGGGGGTTTATCAAGGGTGATAATAGTTCTAGGGTCGAAGCCCTTGCGGAATCCGGGCAACGAGGATGTCATTCGAGCTGCGCTGGGGTGCTGTGGGTGGGAGGGTGGGAGAGTCGATTGGAAGGTGGATCGAAGCCTAAAGTAACTAGAGGGTGAGGCTCTTATGTGTCATATGTGAGCCAAGACGGGCGGGATCCGGAGGACAAGGTCCGGCAGAACCTCCATAGTGGGAGAGAATTATTCTCATTAACTATGTCAAAGCGAGGTCACTTGATACATTTTCCCACACTTAACATCAATTTCCTAACCATGGAACTTGTGACGTGCCAGGTCTTGCAAGATAGAAGAGTGCATTGAATTCAGAATAACTAAGATAGGGAGAGAGAGGAAGGAAGCAAGTTGCAAAGTGGGAGACAGCTAGTTCTTATAGCTGTGTCCTGACCGCTTTGTAAACAATGCAAGGTTCGAATCATCTCGCTCAACTATCTAGAAAACAAGCAAACAAGCAAAGCAAAGCAAACGTTGGATCGTAACATAACTTCCAATTGTAAACCTAGAGGATCATTCTTGGGTTTCAGAAAAACCGGATCAGGAATAGATTGAAGCTACGAGGACGACCGGATACTTAATGACCAGGTTAACGATGAAAAACCAGCATTTAGGGACTAAAACACCTTTGCCCGGGGGTTAGATTACTATCTCAGGTCGTTCCTTCCCAGATGGGTAGGATTTTGTATACCCCGAGTTTCCCCTCTCTTCTCTTTCCTGTCTCTTCTTGTACTTAATAATCTCGTTCCAATGCACTCTTTTGCTACAAAGATCTGGCAGGTAACACTCACTCCTGCTTCGACGTAAAGCTAGTGAAGTGATTGTAAGCTAACTGTTAAGACGGGAGTCTTTTATATAATCTAGTATAAAACTCCAATTACAAAGAGTTTTAAAAGTCCAGGAGTCGGGATAGGCTAGTTAGGAAAATTTGTATCTATAGACCTCTATCTACCGATAATATCAGATTGGATGTCGGAGAGGATTATAGAATAGAAAAGCTAGTTAGTTAACTAGTTAGTTAATAGTTAACTAGAGAAGCTAAGTGATTACGTATCATTTTGGGTCTTGGATCTGAGCCAATAATGATCCCCTTAGGCTGCGGCTATTCTTGGCAAGGTCTGCGGCTAACCTTAATTCTAGACACTCTTTCTATAGCGAACCCACCAATTATTCAGGGGCAAAATACTGTCATGCTGCAACGGTTTCCAGCATTCAAAAGTGGAAGAAGGAGAGGTAGGGTGTTGTCAGAAAGGTGACGTCACATTCTATTTTTATCCCACCCTCCGGCCCTAACTCATGATTGTCCTAGACCAACTACAACATAGATCGACAAGAGATTATCAAAACACATATTCTTCTGAACGTCGCTCGCTTTGACGAGCCCGATGCTCTGTCGTCTCATGTCACTCCAAACGTAACTTCAAACCTACGGGGCAGTGGTGGATGAATCTTCATGTGATGTTTCTTGTAGTTAAGTTATTCTTTGCGGCTAGTTTTATATAGAGCCCTTAGTTAACCATCGATTTAGACTTCCACTTATTCGACTCTCGCACCCTGACAATCTCGCAAGCACTATCGATTCGCCGTGTCCTCTGACGGGAGAAATCAACAGCCAAGCCCTACGGAGCATGGATGTCGGTGCCGATTTTATAATCGGGTTCTACCTGTGAGCATATGATACGATTGAATCACAGGATCTCACATGCGCTTTCAACCCATCAAAATTTGGTTGGCGTCATATCAGAGGGACACAATGAGAGTCGTGACAACCATTCAGCGGCTGAGGTTTCTGCCAACTCTCTCAGCCTCAGCCAGGCCGGTCCTTATGCTACTCCTCGTTTAGATTCGCCAAGCACGCCTCAGCAAAAGAGCGAAGCAGAAGAAACACTGAGTTTTCTGTCATTTTTTGCCAAGTTTGTCGCAGACACCTAACCCCGTGTCAAGTAATACTCCGCTTCCCCAGAATGTGTAGTACTATACATCGTATACCCTTGCATATACGGACTTGATACAAGATAGAAATTGCATTTGCCTAAAGTACCTATTACGACTAGCACGGTTTCCCCTCATCTCAACGTGGAGGCAAGCCATACTAGAGGGGTCAACTCCACCCTAGAGAAAAGACCGAGGAAATGTGAGATTATAGGAGTATAATGAGGTCAATTGCATAGGATCATAAATTGCCACATTCATTATATAGTTCTAGGCTCTTTTGATCAACAAAATCGGTGAGAACCACCTGCGGGCAATCCATATAGGTGGATCAATTCGGAGAGAATATGGATTTAGGCGGGGCGGGAATGAAAATTTGTCCCGGAAGAGGATCATCGGCGCTTTTTCTCTCCATCCCTCCAACCGTAAACCTTTCCAGATTCATACTTGTTGGTGATTCTGCAAGTCAAATCGCCATTTCGAGAGCCGAAGAAAAATAAGGAAAAAAGGAAAAAAAAAAACATGGCTCTGCGGTGACTACGGCTATCTGCAGCCACCAACTCGGCCATCGCTCACCGCCCGGTTCCAAGTTGAGAACTTCCCTTCTTATAGGAACTTCATTCCTCTCCCTTCCTCAGCAACAGCCTGTCATGTCGTCGCAGACCATGACTGCGCCAGCCGTGGGCCATCGACCGCCTGACCCAGGCCCCGATAGCCCCCTATACGACTATGGCTGCTCACCAGACACCACACCCCCTTCCAATCCTCGAGACGACTCCGCAATCCGCGCCATGCAGAATAATTCTGCCCCGTCAACTCCCAACGGAATGCCCGCCCCGGACGTCGCAATAAAAACCGAATGCTCGGACAGCCACGACTTTTCAGCTGCGCAACATCAACAAGATGTAAATACGCAAAGCGCCGCAAGTGCGCTCCTCGCACAGCTCCTCGGCAACCAATCAGCCGCAAACTCCACTACCATGGTACAACCTGCAAAACAGGAGGAGCACCAGGATACTCACATAGATATCAAGATGGACGACTCAATCTCCCAGCCATTCGACATGGCTGCCCAGAACCCCACGCCCATCGACCCGAGCTTGCACCGAGACACAACCTCGATATCCCGTGAGATTCAGGACTTGCTGAATGGAAAAGCTTTAGGTGATGAGCAGGGAAATTCCGCGCACCAGGATATGAACCATACAGAATTCAACTCAACCGATGCCATGGAGACCTTGTCAGACCCCATGAACCCGAAATTGAACCCAGAGCAGCCCTCGCTCCTTCCACCCTTGGATTTTTCCGCGGCCCCCAAAAATGCGTTTGAAGCCCTCCACCAAAATGAGATGCTCACAGCTGCCTTTCTTTCGCAAAATGCCGACCTGTCAGCCCTGGGATATCAAGATATGGCGGCCTCAATCGCTGGATCGGAACCTAAGATCCAAGCATTTGCCAAATTGGAGTTCGATGATGGGCATTTTTACGTCAATACCTACTCATTTATCCTAGGACGAGACGTGCGCGCTGCCCGCGCTGCGCACCACCGAGAGTTCCAGTACCGGCAGGCCGTACGAAGCACTCGGGCAAAGAGTTCAAGTGGAGGAAATACATCACACACCCCGAACCGTATGAAGCGAGAGGAAAGCGCTGCTATGATGGGCAGTGTCGTCAGTGATCGGGGAGGTATCATGGGCTTTGATCCAGATGTACCTCCGCATCTCCCGAACAATATGAACATGAGCCGACGATCCTCAAGATCCTCTTTTGACGAAGCTGTTATACCATTACATGCAAACCCGGCTCAACTACAATCGACAACCGACTACAATGCGCTCGCAATGCAGTCTTTGCAAGATGGAAACGGAGACGCAAAGCCCGTTGATGCGCTGGCTTTGCTCCCATCCCCTGATTCTTGTCCCACTATCCCAATTCACCCCCCAACGACCGTTGACGGCAGTGCCGCAGGCCATCGAGGGATTTCTCGGAGGCATGTCCGGATCTCATACAACTTTGATCGGAATTTGTTCGAAATGGAAGTAATGGGACGTAACGGAGCATTCATTGGGGCTGATTGGCTATCGCCGGGGCAAGTTCGCCCGTTACACAGCGGTGATTACATCCAAATTGGAGGCGTGCGCATCCGATTTTTGCTACCAGACGTCCCAATTGGCGAAACTGGAGCGGACCGGATGGAAGAAAAATTGGCAGAAAAGGAAGAAGAGGAGGAAGAGCAAGATGCTCGGGCTTCGATTGAAGTGGATGACGAAGACGATGAGTCTGACAGACTTGGAAGCGATAGCGGCGAGAGCAGAGAACCTTCAAAGAAGATCGTCCTGAAGACCAGGGATTCCAAATCGTCCCAAGCGATGGATTCTATCGAAAATGGGGATAACGATTCACAGCCGACACGCCGGCGGGGACCAGGACGCCCTCCTAAAGATGGGATTATGTCCAAGCGCGAGCGAGCTGAGCTTGCCCGGGAGCAGAAAAATGCTGCCAAGCGTGAGGCCAACGGAGGTATCACACCACCTCCACCTAAAGTGCCCAAGGCTGGGAAGACAGTTGCCAAAGAATCTGTCGTTCCCGAGTCACCAAAACCATCCGAGAAGCGGAAGTACACCAAGAGAAAGAAGCCGGATGGTACACCAATGGAGTCTCCTCTTCCCTCAACGGAAGGCAAGGTGTCTGTAGAGCCTGCGCAAGAATATGTCAAACCCCCACCGGTCAAAAAGCGCAAACCATCACGGTCACCATCTCCCAATTATCCTCCAGAGTCTGCTTACAATACTGAGGATCTGGCAAAGCCCCCATACAATTACGCCGTTCTCATATTTGATGCTCTGACGGAAGCCGGCACGCCAATGACCTTGAAGCAGATCTACCGTGCGCTGAAACTGAAGTATCCGTACTTCCGCTTCAAGTGTGAGACTGAGGGTTGGACATCCAGCGTACGGCACAATCTGAACGGCAACGGTCATTTGTTCATGCACGCAGAGCGCGATGGCAAGGGCTGGTCATGGCAGCTTATTCCAGGCGCGTCAGTTGAAAAGGAAAAGAAACGACGCCCTTCGCCGCCGCCTCAGGTGTCCCATCCTCCTGCGCCTACTCCGCAGCAGTACATGCCTCAGGCGTCCTACTCTTATGCACCACAGGGCCCACCACCGGTGCCAAATCCGCCACAGCATTTCCAATTCCCTTCCATACCGCCTGCTCCTTTCCCGGCATCTGTGAATGTAGGAGGACCTCCACCACGGTCTAGTCCCTACCCACCTGCATTGAAGGCCCCTGCTCCTAAACCAACCGCTCCTCCTGCTGCGCCGGTTCAAGCTACTGCTCCTGCTCCGCCCCCGCCCCAGGCTGCTGCACCGGCACCGGTACCGGCACAAGCACCCCCACCGGCGCCTACACCTGCCCCTGTCTCTGCTCCTATTCCACCACCAGCACCAACACCTACTCCGGCTCCTATACCCGTTTCCGCACCCGCACCCGCACCCGCACCGACACCCGCACCTACGCAGGCACCAGCACCAGTATCGGCGGCACCGGTACCGGCACCAGCACCAGCTATCAATCCAGCTGCATCCTTCCCCATCCCCAGTCAGCTCCGTAACAACCTCCCAGCTGCATTCGCAGCGACCATCCCTTCAACCTACACTTCGCCCTACGCATCCGCCCCCGCTCCGCAAGGCGGCCAGCAGCAACAGTTGCAAACCCCACGGCCTCCTCATGGACCACCTCAGCATCATTCCCCTTATTCACAACAAAAGCCGCCATCCTCTCAACCCCCTCACAATAACCCGCAGCCTCGGGCCTACCCTCCATCTGGCGGGGTGCAGTTCCAACACCATCAGCATCCGCACCCGCATCAACAACCGGTTCCACCCCAGTCACAGCCCATGTCGCATCCTCCTCAGCAGCAACATCCGCTGCCTCACCACCAGCACCAGCCGCAGCACCAGCATCAGCATCAACACCAACACCAACACCAACACCAGCATCATCCACCTCCAGGCCTCCCGGCCCATCCTCACCATCAACAGCAACACCCTGCTCAGCAAACACCAGGGCCACCAGAGTCATCCTCATTCATTGACCGAGCGAATAAGGCAATCGATGACTTTGAAGCTGTTCTCATGGAAGACTACGAGGACAAAAACTACATCCGGGAAGTTCTCCGGAGTGCGCGCGCACGCGTGTTGGGCGATGCGCCAGAGAGCTCATTCCCAGGCGGCGAGCCAAAAGACGAAGCTGTTATCATGGACGTGCTGCGCAATTTGGTCGGAAGTCTGAAAGACGAGTGAATGGCTGCCGACGAGAAATATTCTACATATTTGGTGGAGGGAATGGCTTCCTCCTTGATGACTTATCGAGTATACGAGTCCTACGGTTTTGCTTTTTCTGTTTTCTTCTTCCCCATCCAATTTATCTTTTCAAATTGTTGTTTTGCTACATTCTGGATTCTTTGAATCTTAATGATATCCCTCTGTTTTTGCTGACAGGCGTTTCCTTGCGCCTCTATTTTTGTCGTACTTTGTCTTCTTCTCCCTGTTTCTTTTTTTGGGCACTTCACAGCCTACTGTTTTGGAGATTCAGAAGGATCTCTCCCATCTTGTGGAACGATCCCGACTTGCTTTTTTCTTTTGTTTTGATTCTGGCCTGACCCGGGCGCCTGATATAAAAGCGTAAAAGCTCAGCATGATAGAAATACCATTTGCATTGACCGGACTGAACACTTGTTTCCAGTTCTATCAGTGGTTAGTGTCTATATCTAAAGTTATACATAGGTTCTGGATAGGCCTAGCTTAGGACATTTAAGCCAAAACAGGAAGGATTTGTGCGTATATAATTTAGTTAAGAGACCATCAGATATCTCTCTTGGAGCTCTCTTTCCACCTCTCGATACTGACGAATACTGATTTTGTTTTTCTGTTTGCACGGGAGTTATGGAACTTACATGTATTAATCAGGGCTGATCAGGCTTTTTTTTTTACCATGGTGATACTACAATAGTCACGGGATATTGACCTTCCTGTATCATTCTTTGCAGTACCTTTGCTTTGCTTTCCTTCTGTTATGTTTCTCTACACCTCAAGTATTCAACCATGTCTGTTCATCACACCCTTGAACAGGGTTACACAAGCCGAGTTCAAACTCCTCCCCCGATCCTAGCAAAAAGGCTCTTGTTAGTGCAGCAGCTACCAAGACTTAGCGAGCAGCAGTTACGAGAATTCCTTGATCGCACCATCCGTGATGATTGCGATATCCGTCATTTCTACGAGGTCATGATTGATGCCATCAGGTCAAACAAAGTGTATCTCGTGAACGAGCTACTCCAACACAAAATGCCCGTGTCGCCAATCTACGTACTCGAAGCCGTCAAGGCGAGAGCGAAGACTATCTTGACCAGCTTCTTCAATAACGGCTGGGATATCAACACGTCAATGAGTAGAACGGACCCGCCTATTCTTGCGTGAGACAACCTATTCTCTTTTAAAAGCTTACAGCCGAATAACAATTATCTCGTTCTAGCAATGCGCTCGAGGACCCGGAGATGACAACATGGCTGCTCGACCATGGCGCAGATCCTAATACGCGCTGTGACATCGATAATACCCCGCTCTCCTATGCTGCCAGATACGCCGCTTTGTCAACTATTGATCTTCTCCTACGTCGTGGTGGTGATGTTAGAATAGGCCAGCTTGTGCGTAATGCGATCTATCGAGAGTCTGACAGCCTTAAAGTCGTCGAAATGCTCGTTGATCGGGGTGCTCCTTTTAATGCCCTTATGTATGAAGACCATCAATATTCGAGGAATATGTTTCCTTTTATGAGGGAAACTCCTTTACACACGGCCGTGGCTCTTAAGAAAGGTGATGTTATTCGGTATCTAGTTCATAAAGGTGCGAGTGTGGATATCGAGGATTGTAGGGGTCAAACAGTCATGCAGTCTGCAGATGAGGATACCAGAAGGGTGATTATACAAGAGATTCAGAACTGAGTACTTAGTTAGTGATCCAGACTTTGAATACAAAAACAGGTTTACAAATAGTGGCATTTGACTAGCAACAAGGGGTATTCATACACTCCATCCATCGATGCCCAGGAAAACCTCCATAGAAATACAAAAATATTAACACCGAAAATCAGACTTAAGACACTTCACGAAAGCACTGTAGTAACCAGATTTTGCATACTCTCTTTGACATACTCCAGAACAAGACTCCCTAGCTCCTTATACATTACGGGTTTCTCATCTTCATCAAGATCTCCATACAGATCTTCAAGTGCACCTCCGTTACTGGCGATTTCCATGTAAACAATGCGTTCCTCTTCTGTCCCACCGATGCACGCAAGAAAGCTGCCAAGCTTGAGGAGCATAGAGTTCAAGATCAAACGACACATACATCCATTTCCGTCGATGAAAGGATGGATATTAACGAAGACGTGGGTGTATTTCGAGGCTATGCTGACAGGGTCGAGTGTTCCTTTAGCAATAGCTTCTTTAACATCAGAATGGAGGTCGCGGACCATTCCCTTCATTTTGAATGGCACGATGCTGTGGTGCGGGAATGGACGTAGGCCGGCGGAGACTTCATCCGTACGATAGACACCACTGTATTCCTCCCAGGGAGTGGTTTCAGCGTCAACTTTGTACGTCAAGAATCTATGAGCCTGGAGAATGATCTCTTCGCTGAGACCTTGGTCGTGTATGCAGAGTTGAACGATGATGTAGGAGGCAGCCCTGGCGTGTTGCGCAATTTCACGGTAACTGCGCAAGGCCGGGGAGATGTCTCCTAGCAGTTTGTGGTACGGTAGCTGGAACTCTTCCTTCGTTTCTTCGATCTCTTCTGGTCCTTCCACTGCCTTTCCGAGGAAGATTGCCGTACACAGCGCCAAATGTGCTGTCGGAATCGCCCCCGGCGCGCTCGATCATGTTGGATCCGTATACCATACTAGCAAGGCAATGTAGGATATGGTTTTCGAACTTGGTCTCTTGGGCGGGTGTGAGTTGTTGTAGGATGGTAGAGAGTTGGTTGCTGAGGGTGAGAACCTCGGGAAAGACGACGTCAGGGTCAAATTCGTTTGCACCGATTTTATAGTGGTAGGCTTCATTCAAGGCAACTTTCAACTCAGGAACTTGAATGCCGTATAGACTGCGAGGGGAGACAGTTCCATGGCCAATGCGGAAGGTTGACTGCATGTATTGGCGTAAGGACTTGGCGAGGCTTGGATTGGTCAGAGAAGACATTTTGTTTTCAATAAATCGAAGTGAGTACTAGGAAATAGAGAGATAAGATGGTTAAAGGAAAAGAAGTGAAGAAGGAAGTGGTGGAAGTATATGAATGGGCCTTCCCCGGATTGACGTTTTGGAATAGGCTTAGTACCTTTGAACATAGTTCGAACGCAAGATGTACTTTTCGTTAGGATTCACATATGAAAGGTACATATAAGAAGATGGTACTCTTTAGTAGTCTTTTCAGCGGTCTTTCTAGTCTTTAAGATCCTCTTCTTTAGCTATCTTCTCCCTGTGAAGCATTGAATGGAACAATATTAGGCAATAGTGGAACATTATTAGGCAATATCTTGAGAAGGATAACAGCGACAAAGAAAGTAACATGAAATTCTGTATGGATGCAAACATGAAGAAGCAAGAGTAAGAAGGATCATAGGAGACGGGGCATATTCATTCGTTGCTGTCGAATAACTCATCTTTTCGTTTCCCCCCGAGTCCCTCTTTTCTTTCTAGTCCGAGGAGATTCACTCGCTTTATGTGCCTTAGGATCCAAGTCCAGCGAAAGTCACAAAAATCATATAAACTCAGAACAAAGAGCAAGGGGACACATGGGATTAAGACTCCGGCACGGTGTGACCAGCAACAACCCGTGCTTGTGGAAAAAGACCCCGACCGAAGACTCATCTCAAAGCCTAGTGAACTCAAGACAGCGTCATGTCAACCGGGAGGAGAAGGAAGCCAATCTAGTACTAGTACAAGGGGTTCTTGACATCCTGGACTCCGCGTCGGATGACATCCTCGACGCGCCAGCGTGGAGGTGAAATATTGTCCGAGCGCTTGCGGTGCCATTCCTTCTCCAGCTCGGGCGGAGGAGCCGGCTGTTCGGCAGCAGGCAGTGCACCGCCCGCGATACCAGTAGAGAACTTCAATTGAAGGACGTTGCCAATTTCGTCACAAGCAGTCAACACACGGTCAAGATCGTCCTTAGTGTGGGCAGCAGAGACACAGAAACGAGCACGGGACGAGACCAGCGGAGTAGCCGGGTAACCAACAACAACGACGGAGATCTTGCGCCGGAGCATCTCGTGCGAGAATGCAGGCATTTTGGCAGGGTTAAAGAGAAGGAGTGGAACGATTGGTGAATCGTCGTGGCCATACACTATAAAGCCAAGACGCTTCAACCCGAGACGCAGGTATCGCGAATTAAAAGCCAATCGCTGCAATCGCTCCTCACCCTGACCGGGAACGAGCTCACCGCTGATGATGCGCAGGGCGGAAGAGATCTGAGAAAGCACTGCAGGCGCGGGAGACTCTCCAAAGTAGACACCGGAGTTGGTGGCACGAAGTGCGTCGATCATGACCTTGTCTGCTGCAATGTAGCCACCGTTGGCACCAAATGACTTTGTAAGTGTGCCCATCAGGATATCCACCTCGGAGGTATCGATACTGAAGTAATCACAAACACCACGGCCCTTAGGACCAATGGCTCCAATGGAGTGGGCCTCATCGACGAACAGATTGAACTTGTACCGGCGCTTCAAGTGCACAAGACCGGGAAGGTTGCACATGGAACCTTCCATGGAGTACAGTCCCTCGACAACGACCAGAATCTTCTTCCAGGGACGGTGAGTGCGGGGTTGTCCTTGAGAGATAGCCTCGCGAAGTCTCAACTCCAGGTCCTTCATATCATTGTGCTTGAACATAGCGATGGAGGCGCCGGAGAGACGAGCACCGAAACGGATGGAGGCGTGGTTCAGTTCATCGGAGATCAGGAGACATCCCTTCGAGACTAAGGCGGGGAAGATGGTTGCGTTGGTGCCGAAACCCATGGAGAAAATCATAGACGATTCTTTGCCCACAAACCGGGCAACCAAATCCTCTACTTCGAGATGCATATCCTGCGTGCCAGACTCCGCTCGGGTGCTGGGTGCGGCAATGCCATACTTCTTGATGGATTCTTCCGCAAGATCCGCACACGGGCCATCCGACTGAGCGAAACCCAGGTAGTTGTACGAGCTCAGATTCAAAGTGTCGGTAGTGGTACCCGTCAGGAAGAAGTGCTGGTTGTGGTCATCCGTAGCCCGATCGATCAAAGTAATAGTACGGCCAGGAACACCAGTCACGGGGCGCTCAAAGCAGTCGTTGATACGCAATTTCAGACGACGCACATAGAAGTTGTCGAAATCACTGTTGAGAGCGCCATAACCATTGCGAGGCTTGAGGTGGCGGTAGTGTTCCTCGCGGAATCGCTTGCCAAAGAAATCACGGACATGCCCGAAAGCGATTAGAATTAGGTAACTGATATAGGTGGTGAGCAGGTAATAATACGGCGGCTCGTCCATCACCGGCTCCGGGAAGACACCACCGGGGTGTCGGCTGGAGTATCGGTGGCTAGGATGACCGATGGGACCGAACTGGGCATGTTGCTTGGCCAGCCGACGAGCCTCCTCAGGGGTTGGAGGCTGGAAGAGTGTTGTAGGCAGCTCGTCCATGTTCGGATTGTCCGCAGTGGCTGTTGATAGAGAGATCGTCGGTAGAGACAGTGAGGCCAAACTTATCGGCGGAGAAGAATTGCTAGGTTGAGGATGCCCACTTTGCACAGGTTCGGTCTTGGACTTTGGCGAGGCCGAGAATAACTGAGAAAGGCGATTGGACTTGACCGTGGGGCCCTTAGTGGAGATACCGCCCTTTCCCGAAGAAGGTGAAAAGGACGGCGGGTTGGTAGAGGTGTCGGTAGAGGAGTTGTTGCTAAATCGACGAGGCATCGCAAGAGGAAACAGCGCAAGGTTTCGGCACGGGTGTTCTTTTTTTTTCTCACGTCAGGATCGAGGGGCGCTTTGGGGTGAGCGCGTCCGGATGTTGACGAGTTAAGGCAGGGACTATCGGAAGTAGTTGATAATCGATGTGTTTGACTGGGCAAGTGTTCTTGGAAACTCCAGCGGTCTTCAAAGTCGTGGCAACCTCAGGCAATGTGTTCAATCTGGAAACCGCAGCCAATTAGTGGATTGTTCTGGACCAGGCATCGATGCGACACTCTGAGCCATGCTCCGTTCCCAAGTCACTCCGACTCAGAAACTCGCCGGTCATCAGCTTCACAGATTGAGACGTACCGCAAGGTTGATTTGACGTGAGCGGGAGCCGAATACTCCGAAAGGGCTTAAAAAATCGGATGCACGTGGAATGGGGGCAAGAAGCACGAAGGGGCAAAGAGCCCTACGTTCGGATGACGAAGGGACCAATTTCCGTTGCACTACAAACCGAGATAATGAAGCACCTTTACCGAGTATAGGGTTGGAGAAGAAGAAGAAGGAGAGAGTCTGAGAAGGTAAATAAGAGCGAGACCTCCGTGTTTCCCATGCTAAGCACCCATTATGCAGTGACCTCCTGGTATTAATTAAAAACGCATGCAGTACGGCGAAAATTACGTGTGATTGGCTGATAATTGCTAGTGCGGATGTAATATTACCAGCGCAATACTAGGGGGTTTTTTTTCCACTCGAAAAAGTCTCGGACCCGAAAGACCCAAGTTACAGAGACAAATCAAGTCGTATGATGCATAAATATTGGATTGTGAACAGCAATACTATCTCTACTCCGTAGATGTTGTATAATTGTCCATCTATTGTAATATCATGTTATGAAATAAGGGGTTCATCCGG
The DNA here is from genome assembly GCF_015533775.1 of Penicillium roqueforti. Lineage (NCBI taxonomy): Eukaryota > Fungi > Ascomycota > Eurotiomycetes > Eurotiales > Aspergillaceae > Penicillium > Penicillium roqueforti. The sequence goes on along the minus strand of NW_024067566.1, from coordinate 1,785,934 downwards.
CATATCCGACTAAAAACCCTTATAGTCACATCATGTCCATTTTCAAGGTCCGTGACACCTACATCCCGATGTCCATGGAGGTGACGTGAATCATGATCGGAAACGGCAATGGCAACCTTGGAGCCTGAGGCCGTCACTTCTAAACGTGACCGACCTGAAGATTCGGCCTTCGGCATAATTTAATTCACAATGCATATCCGGGGCGGTTTGTGAGAAATTATCTTCCCCGTAGCCGAGGAGATCGGCAACTCAGTACCCGATCATTCCCGCCCCGCCATCCCCCTGGGGTATTTGCATTGTGTGAACTCGCTTTTGACTGCAAGCTTTGACCATTGACCCTGTGAAGCCCTATCAAATCGTTGTCTGCTGGGAAGTCAATTGCTACATTGTCTGGGATTTCTAGTGTGACAAGAGATTGAGCACATTTCAATCTCAATCGGCATTTCTACAGACATACTCCACACTCCGAAGTTCAATTCCTGGCATTATTGCGCGCACTACTGCAACAAACCTCATAGCTATGTCTCAGATCGACGAAATCGTTGAGCCAGAGGCCAAAGAGCTCTGGCGACCCTCCGCCCCGGAGACAACCCAGATCTATGATTTCATGACTAAAGTGAACGAGAAGTATGGCTTGTCACTGAATGACTACGATGCGCTCTGGAAATGGAGTGTCTCTGAGCCAGCTCAATTCTGGGAGGAAATCTGGCACTATACGAAAATCAATGCCCACAATCCATACGAACAGGTGAGTAATTCCCATTTATACTTGAGCTATCCGATCCTAATCCGATCAACATAGGTACTGGATACAAAAGAAGTGCTGTTCCCTAGACCTGCATTTTTCGAAGGCAGCACTCTGAACTTCGCCGAGAATCTTCTGTATCCCGCCAGCTCGCCAGATGAAGATTCCATAGCAGTGATTGGCGCCACTGAAGTAGCTCGCGAATATATCTCGTGGAAGGAGCTGCGGGAGCGAGTTCGACAGTGCGCAAACGCCTTGAAAGAAGCGGGTGTGAAGACCGGTGACCGTGTCGCTGGCTTCGTAGGCAACCATGCTACTACCGTCGTGGCAATGCTGGCCGCAGCCTCAATCGGAGCATTCTGGACTGGTGTGTCACCTGACACCGGTGTGCATGCTGTATTGGAGCGCCTGAAGCAGATCCAACCTAAGGTTCTCTTTGCGGACAATGGCTCCTTCTACAATGGCAAGGTACACAGCTCACATGCGAAGGTAGCGGAGATTGTCTCGGAACTGCCAGACCTTGAGCTTCTGGTGTCCCTTATCACTACTCCGGAACTTGACGAAAATCTAGATGACCTTCGACCTGCAAATGGGAAAGCAAAGGTCTACGGTGATTTCTTGTCTGAGGTCAAGAACCCCCAGGCACCATTGGAGTTTGCAAGCTTGAGACCGGATCATCCTGTCTATATCTTGTACTCGTCCGGTACAACAGGCGCCCCCAAGCCCATCGTTCATGGATCTCTGGGAACATTGCTTCAACACAAGAAAGAGCATCTTCTTCACTGTGACATTCGACCAGGTGATCGCTTGTTCTACTTCACAACGACAACCTGGATGATGTGGCACTGGCTGGTATCGGGCTTGGCCAGTGGGGTAACAATCGTCCTGTATGATGGTTCACCCTTCCGACCCTTTGACACTGAAGGCGGAAAGGGAGAAATGGCCATGCCACGACTGATCGAAGAGCTTCAAATTACTCATTTCGGTACATCCGCTAAATACCTCTCTCTCCTCGAACAAGCTGCTTTGAACCCGCGCGAGCATGCCCATAGGCCAGTATCGTTGAAGTCCCTACGGGCCATCTTCAGTACTGGATCCCCACTGGCACCATCGACATTCGAATACGTTTATTCCTCTTTCCACGACGACATTATGCTTGGTTCCATCACCGGTGGCACAGACATCCTCTCTCTCTTCGCCTCCGGTTGCCCTATTCTCCCCGTTTACAAAGGAGAGATCCAATGCCGCTCTCTGGGCATGGACATCTCGGTTTTCGACTATGCTGGCAAGGATATCAGCGCATCAGGCGAACCTGGTGATCTTGTCTGCATCACACCCTTCCCAGCCCAACCAGTCATGTTCTGGCCCCCGGGACCAACAGGCTTGGAGAAGTACCGGAAGAGCTACTTCGATTTGTTCGGGCCCACAGTCTGGCACCATGGAGACTACGTGCGCTTGAACCCACAAACTGGAGGTGTGGTCATGCTAGGCCGCAGCGACGGTGTACTCAAGCCATCCGGAGTGCGATTTGGAAGTGCCGAAATTTACAACATTCTTCTCAAGCATTTCGCCGACGAGGTGGAAGATTCTCTTTGCATTGGCCGGAGACGAGATGGTATCGACACCGATGAAACCGTCGTTCTGTTTGTCCGGCTTGCTGCTGGCAACGAGTCGGGTATGCCGGCGGATCTCGCGGCACGCATTCAGTCCACAATTCGGAAGGAGCTTAGCCCGCGCCATGTCCCTGGTATTATTGACGCATGTCCTGATATTCCAGTGACTTCTAATGGCAAGAAGGTGGAGAATGCTGTTAAGCAGATTTTGTGTGGGCTTAACATCAAGATTGGTGCAAGTGTTGCGAATGCTTCATGTCTAGATTGGTATAGAAACTGGGCTTCGGAACACCCTTAGTTATTTAATCTTTAGTACATAGAAAACTTGACGACTCATTGTTCTGCAAATTTCCATTCAGATTCCACGTCCATGTGTTTTGGTGTATATTCGAGCCCTGCAGGTCATGCCCTGGGGTAAGCGGACTAGACACTCCCTGCTACGCCAGTCACGAATGATGTCAAAAAATCAGTAAAACACCGCTTCTTGTCAAAAATATCATAAAAGTATTTAGTTATTCACTTTGATCTGCTATGTCAACAGAATATGTAAGAATCCACCATGCAACGGATTAGCTAAGCATTTTGGATCGAGGATTACGATTCTTCGCCGACAATCCGTCCGAGCTACATCACACCTTTACCGGATATATTCGGTGCAACCAAGAAATCCCGAATTAATCAGGCTGTTGGATTTGTACAGAACCACTATGCGCCGCACAGCATTGCGGGCCATCGAGTCCGCGAAGCCATTGACACGAGCTCCTCGCGCTGTGTCAAGAAGCCTCTCTACCGTCAATGAATCGGTCAAGGTAAGAGAGCCTCGATAGGTCCTACAACACAGCGTCATTTGTAACTGACGAACTATTTCTTTCTCCGCAGGATCCCGCCGAGCTAGAACAAATCACCACACTTTCAAATGGAGTCCGCGTGGCCACGGAATCATTACCGGGTCCCTTCGCTGGTGTCGGAGTTTACGTCGATGCTGGATCTCGCTACGAAGATGAGAGTCTGCGCGGAGTCAGCCACATTATGGACCGTCTAGCCTTCAAGTCTACCAAGGCGCGCACTGGAGATGAAATGCTTGAGATTCTGGAGTCCCTAGGCGGTAACATTCAGTGTGCCTCATCTCGAGAATCCTTGATGTACCAGTCTGCCAGTTTCAACTCGGCAGTTCCTACCACGCTCGGCCTGCTTGCGGAGACCATTCGAGATCCCCTCATCACTGAAGAGGAGGTTATCCAACAGCTCGCAACTGCGGAGTACGAGATAGGCGAGATTTGGGCGAAGCCGGAACTCATCCTTCCAGAATTGGTGCACATGACTGCTTATGCCAACAACACTCTTGGAAATCCGCTATTGTGCCCAGAAGAACGGCTAGGCGAAATCAACAAGGCAGTGGTAGAGCGGTACAGGGAGCTTTTCTTCAACCCGGATCGGATGGTGGTTGCCTTTGCGGGAGTGCCACATGCAGAGGCTGTTCAGCTCACAGAGCAGTACTTTGGCGACATGAAGCCGAGTGACATCAGTAAGACCAAGCGTCCTGTACTTTCTGGCAGCGGAATCGAAACCACACTGTCTGATTCCCCAGCGGCCGCCCACGAAGGCCAGGTGCCGACCGTTCCTTCGTTCACGCCCTCATCGACAATCAGCAGTCCGGCTGCTTCTCAAAAAACACACTCTTCGCTCTTGTCAAAGCTTCCTTTCCTCAAGAATCTCTCTTCCTCTAAGAGCTCTGCAGTCGAGCCTCTCCACTCATCCCTGGTTGAGCCATCCGCGCTCAACCTCCGCCAACCTGCTCACTACACGGGTGGCTTTATCGCCCTCCCTTCGATTCCTCCCCCCGCGAGCCCCATGCTCCCTCGCTTGAGTCACATCCACCTTGCCTTCGAGGCTCTCCCCATCTCCTCGCCTGATATCTACGCTCTTGCTACTCTCCAGACCCTCCTCGGTGGTGGTGGCTCATTCTCGGCCGGTGGCCCTGGAAAGGGTATGTACTCGCGACTCTACACCAACGTGCTGAACCAGCACGGTTGGGTCGAAAGCTGTATTGCTTTCAATCACAGCTACACGGATAGCGGAATCTTCGGAATTTCCGCATCCTGCAGCCCGACTCGGATCACGGAGATGGTCGAGGTCATGTGCCGCGAGCTGCAATCCCTGACTCTGGACACTGGTTACAGCTCGCTGCAAGCGCAGGAAGTTAACCGTGCGAAGAACCAGCTCCGTTCCTCGCTGCTCATGAACCTAGAATCTCGCATGGTCGAGCTTGAGGATCTTGGACGCCAGGTGCAGGTCCACGGCCGCAAGGTCAGTGTCCGAGAGATGTGTGAGCAGATCGAGGCCCTCACCGTCGAGGACCTCCGCCGTGTAGCTCGCAAGGTCTTTGGTGGAGATGTCCACAATGAGGGTAAGGGCACTGGTAAGCCTACTGTTGTGCTGCAGGAGGGCGAGTTGGAAGGCTATAAGCTCCGGTCCTTCCCCTGGGAGGAGATCCAAGAACGGATTGCCCGGTGGAAGCTTGGCCGACGGTAAATAGATGATTCTATGCCTCAGGACTCGCTTGGATGCGTCGAATATAAGGGTCATGTGGTAATCTGTAATTATAGACTATGGCCAGCATTTCGACTATGTAGAATACACCTCTCTTTTAAAATCATGGCCTTTCTCAACTCACCTTTCTACTAAAAAGCCCACCAAAAGACTATTCATGTAAACATCAGTAACTAACTAATGTAATTCATAAGATCGAAAACAAATGACATCGTTGTCGGTGGGTCCAAGCTCCTCGCCGCTTTTCGGCAAAAAAGTCGGAGCGAAACCAGAGCGTCCTCCCATCATTCAACCATCACCTTTAACTAGACCCCCTTCGTCATTCTCATCCAAACCACCCAAACCGCCCAAAATGGTCAAGCTCACTGAAGTCGAAGACGAGCACTTCACCGATAAGCCCACTGCCACCAAACACGATGCTCTTTTGGTCTCCGATGATGAGGATGACTACTCAGACACTGGTTAGTACCGAAACCCGAACGCCCATAATCAGACGAAACTCGCATCGCGCCATTGTCATTTGCATGGGGAATCGCTTTGATGGGAAGATATTCTGCTCCCTGAAGTTCCTCCTATCATCCCAGTCCCCAATCCCAATCCTCAACAATGCGACATCGAAACCCAGAAATGAACACTGGTCTGAAATCAACATAAAGTACCGTATCTAACATGGGCATCAATGCAAAATAGACTCCGAGATCTCCGACGAGGAAGATATCGAGCTCGAGGCTGAGTCGCTCTACGAGCGTATCGCCGCTCTGAAAGACATTGTTCCCCCATCCGCCCGCCGCAACGTCTCCAGCACCGTCTCTTCCATCACAAACCTCACCAAGGCCACCTTTTCGTTCAGCGGCAAGGCCCTCTGGATTATCAGCACCAGTGCTTTCCTGCTCGGTGTGCCATTCGCTTTGGCCTACGCCGAGGAGGAGCAGTACATCCAGATGGAGCGCGAGCAGGGAATGATCAAGGGAGCTAACGAGGTATGTGTTTTACTTCTTTTTCACCTTTTTTGCTCCGGATTTTCCGGCATTGCAACAGTTATCTTGAATCCCCGATTCGTGCTGTCATTGGCACTATTGACACCGTGTACATTGCCTCGGGTATTCGCATCTCGGCAATCTTCCATAATATTTCTCTTTCTCGACACTATCATCAAATGGCATTTTTTGCGCTCTTCGGCGGACTCTCAGTCTTTGAAACGATATACTAATTATGATTCCTACTCGCAGATGCTCATCCCCGGCTCCGAACCCGAGAAGACGGCTCAACCTACTCTGTAAATTAATACCACTTCGGAAAGCAGAGAGATTGGCGAAGGACCCAGTGACACAATTACCGGCCGCGACACTTGGTCTCCTGCAGACAGCATACCCAGGCGCACGTCGGCAAAATTCTGTCACGTCCTGGGATTTCCAATCACCTATTTTGGCCAGATCTCAAAATATAGGACTACAAGCACTCGGAAAGAGTTGGTTTCCCGATTCGTGTCTTGTTTTGACTTGTTCGGATCTTTGTTATACTTCTTGTTTTTTTTTTCCCTTTTTTCTCTCCTCGCATCTCTCATGCTTTCTGACATTTTGGCTCCGGCAGCTTATGCATGCATGTATTTGTACAACCCCAATCATCTTTCTTCCTGTTTTCCTATACACCTTTTTTTTTCTCTCCCCATGTGCATGTCCAGGTAATGAAAACGGATGGGTTTGGTTATCTTCGCAATTTGTAATCCCAGCCATACTTACAGGCCTACGAATACCTAAAACTGCATTGGAGATAGATACTCAGTAGGCTCTTGGCGAATATAGTTTCTTGAGATAGCTGGCTGAACCTGCAGGTACTTTTTGGTAGGCTAGCTAGACATACCTGACTAGAAATGTGCAAAGAAAGAAAGAAAAAAAGGGTATCATTGTGAAAGGAGCACCGGAGAAACTTCGCAAAAGAAAAGCGATGCCACAAAACTATGTAGTGACAAGGTTCAGACTTCATGAAAATTCATGATAAAGCCATTCGAGGACAAATACTGACCCTCGAACTTGTTCTTGGATATGATCATCTCATCATCCGTAGATAGACTAAATGAAGGACAGACCCGATTAGCATCAAGCACCGAGACCCCACTACAAGAACATACCTCTTTCTCGCGGGCAGACTTGAGTTTAATGTGGAAGTCACGCCACAACTTATCGACTTCACCACTTCCAGTCATGCTGTCAAGGACATCATTTGCATTTCGCGTCTTACGCTTGACGCTCATATCATTTCGTCGGAGGATCTCGTCGGCATCCATGTGGCCTGTACGCTCCAGGAAGTCGATGACCCATTCATTGAGATGGTAGCGCCAGTGAGTAAGGGTGTGGGTGAGCTGCGCTCTCGCATTACATTGTCTGTTGAAACAAAAGAAACAGTTAGAGGGGGACTCGATCGAATGGGTGTCTGAAGACAAAACCTACTTTCCTAGGTAGTACCGGACATTCTCAGGAGGAATGACATGGCCATCCCGGTCCCGATCATTGCCATCGTCGTCGTTATTGGAATCCTCATCGCTGTCATCTTCCAGTGGCTCTAACGTTTGCAGGGAATACGCCTTTCCGTAGAGTTTCATCTCTCGAGACGCGGGATGCCCAGAGCGCCTGCAAGCATCGCAGGGATGGTTATCCTCTGTAGGAAAGGTATCGACCTCCATGTGCGGCCGGGCCTGGAGGGCATATATGAAACTGGGGTTCCAAACTGAAGAAATCAGCTGTGAACCGGCCCGACCCTTGACTTCATCTTCCAGCTTCATGAATGCCATCTTGTACATGTCGTCAGAGCGAGGGAAGGCCGGGTTCAGTTTGTTTTGCACCATCCAGCCGATGACGTCGCGGAAGTATTCCTTCGGCTGCTTATATGCATGTCGGGTAAACTCGAAGGGGAGCTCCTCGGTGGGAACGCCAAGGTCGTTCGCCTCATCTTCTAGGACAAAGTCATCTTCGTACCGATCGAGGTTCTCGTTGGGGTCAATGGCTGATTCTATGTCGCTGTCACCGTCGTCATGTCGCCAGAGGCTACGAACAGAGGGTTGTTTAATCTCCTGCACATCTGGATCGGATTCTTCTTCATCATCGTCGTCTTCCTCATCTTCTTGTTCCTCTTCCTCATCTTTCATACCAGCCCGTCTGCGGCGCAAAGCTTCGAGGTGCTTCATTCTTTTGTCTCGGGCAGATTCGACATTCCGGCCGCGAGTTCGATTTTTCTTAACAACTACGCATGATTGCATCAGCATAAATAAACGAGCCTCGTACGCTAATTGGTTCCTACCCGAATCCTGAAGGTCCTCCAAATCCTCTGCAATATCAAGTCTGGCCTGCTGCGAGATGTGCCTGGGGGTGTGGGGGGCTTGGGGACTTTCTTTCGCTTTTCCACGTCGGAGCCTCTTCACTGGCGAGGAGGCCAATGGTTCGTCCGAGTCAACTTCATCACTTTCTGAAACTACGGCTGGCCTTGCTACCCTGCGCCTCTTGGCGGTCGAAGGAGCCACTGACTCGTTTGAATCATCACCGCTGAGTATAACAGGCGAGCTTGAAGAATGGCCACCTCGGGTAGACCTACGCCGGTTGGGGGCCGAAGAGGCTACTGGCTCATCTGAGTCGCTGGAGTCAATCGGTGAGCTTGGGGCCCTTCGCTTGAGTGATCGGCGCGGCCGGGAAAGCTCCTCCGAATCAGAACCATTTGTGCTCTCGCTATCTGTCCTTGAGCATTCCAAGGATTGTTGTGATTTTCGCGAGCGGGAATTCTTCGAATCTTGGGCGTCATCGAGATTTACCGGGTCGAGGTTGTCGGGTGGCGCGACTTGCTTCCTCTTCTGGGAGGCGGGGATGATTGTTTCGTCTAAGGATTCATGGCTCGATTTCTCTACGAACAGTTCGTCTTTTGCATCTTAGTTTTCTGGTAGCATTGAGGATATAGATCATCACCGTACTTGTGGGTTTATCCTTAGACCTCGTCTTGGCGGGGAGCTTCGGACGTTTGCTCGCGGGCGAAGTCCCCGACTCGCTGTTGAGAGACTTTGGAGGACGGTACGTGCCCAAGCTTGGGTGATCATATGTAAGTGTTGCATATCGGCTACTCTCCGGACTCGCATCCGCCGAAGGCGAAGCGGCTGAAGCAGCAAAGGCAAGTCGCGTCTGCTTTTTCTTCGATTTGCGGGGTGGCATTGCTTGTAGTCAAAATAACAGAACTGGCTGGATTAGGTAGAGTGCCGGGATCATATATCTAGGTAGGTCACAGCAAATTCAGACAAAAGAAAATATGTTCAAAGAAAAATAAAGCTTGAGACTGTTATACCAGTGGGACCTTCGCTGTCGCGGATCGCGTTGTGAAAAATCACGAGATCACGTGATATGTATACTTACAGGCGAAAGTGAGAGGAATTGCGAATGTTTCGGACTGATACTTAACTCTAGAAGTGAAAGGAGGAAATGGAAATATCTTGATATGTTACATTGATAGTTCGATCAGGTTTTATACATGCAGATATGCGCGTGCAGCTCCTAGGTGATTATCCATAGAAGGCAGATTGGTCTGTTCTTACAGAAAAGCAATTTAACATATATTACTCCGTAGGGCTTCCCCAAAGCTCTTCTATGAATCTTTCTACGGAGTACTCAAGTCATGCTTCCTTTGCCAGAGTGTCTTTAGCCTATTATTAGAGCCTTGTTAGCTTGGATTCACATTTTTAGCCTATTCTCTAATTGGAAGACTATACAGCAATCTATCTCTAGTGAAACTCTGTAAATAGAGATGCCAAAGAATGTATTATCAGCAGAACATAAGAAAAGGTTGCCCCGGCTCCACGTCTCTTTATAAGGATAAAGTCAGCCCTATCTCCAGCCTAAAAGAACCCCAGAAGTCTAACTACCTGGGCAGTCGCTTATTATGTACCCCGTATCTCCTACTTGTTTATTTTAGCGCCCTTTTTGCCTTAAATATACTGTCCTTTACCATTTCCCCTATTGGTGGACTTGACTTTCTCCTAAGCCACTGTCGTCCAGCCCGCCTATTCGTGGAAAACTCCCCAACTTCATCTCGCCGGAACAAAAGCTTGAAAATATCCTCGAACCCCAGATGTCCATTACCCCAGGTCCGGCCCGCACATGTGAGAATTTTCAAAGCCAATGAGAAATCGACTAGGCGTGGTATATGCGTTGCCCTTGTGCCATTGACCCCAGATACCCACCACTCAGCGATCCTGGAGCCGAGGGCTCCCCGTTATCCAAATGCCAAAAGCACTCTTGGCACATCCGGGGTTTGTTGATTCTGGGGATGGTCTGATCCACCTGCTCACATGGACTGGGGTTGTATTTTCTACCCCCGGAACGCGCCCTGATCGCTTCTTGTACTTTCTTATATAGCTGCAGCCTTCGCCCACTCAGGTACCCCCTGGAATGTAGCTCCTCCTTAACTGTTCTCTCACACTAAGGGCAACAGTTGTTCGTCTGTCACTGCCCACAGAAGTTGAAAATATATTGCAGTGTGGTTCTATATCTCAAATCACATTGTTAGAACAGACAGGCCATCATCAGAATGACTTTTTCAATGACCCGTAAGAGAGCGTACAATTGGTTGGTGCACAGTCATATAATCCGCCGAACATACCCTAATCTAATTTCCTAGGTACATCTCTTGCGTTGCAGCATCATGTATGGTACTCTACGGCTACGATGCATCTGTATTCAACTCAGTCCAGGGTTCCAAGAACTGGCTCGCTTGGATGAACCACCCAAATGCGTCGACAATCGGCTCAATTAATACAGCATACACGGTCGGTGCTATCTTTGGTGGTTTCTTCCTGGGAGGCCCGTGTGCAGACTTCCTGGGCCGCAAACTTGGAATGGGCATTGGCTGTATTTTGGTCATTATTGCCACCTTTATGCAAACCTTCGCTCCTCACCACGATCTTGCCTGCTTCCTTGCCGGTAGATGCATTATTGGTATTGGCCAGGGTATCGCATTGAGTAAGTCTTGTTGATCCTGTGGTTTCAATGACGGGGACTGACAGCTTGTTTTGCAGCTGCGGGCCCTATCTACATTGGTGAATTGGCTCCGCCAGAGATCCGTGGTAAGATCATGACTTTCTGGCAGATGTTCTACTCTGTTGGATCGTTCATCTGCTTCTGGATCAACTTTGCCTGCACTAAAAATGTTCCCCAGCTGGGTGAGTGGGACTGGAGATTGGTTGTTATTTTCCAGCTTTTGGTTCCTATTTTGATCCTTGCCCTCCTGCCGACTATCCCCGGTAGCCCTCGTTGGTAAGTCCATGTTGGCGATTTCGATTGGCCCGAGCAATTCTGACCATTACTAGGTATATCCGGAGAGGAAACAACATCGAGAAGGCCCGTGAAGCTCTCCGAAGAGTTCGTGATACCGAGGAGGAAGTCGAGCAAGAGCTGCTGGAGATTCGTGAGGCTATCGAATACGAGAAGGAAGCTATCTCTAGCAATTACTCGGCTCTCTGGAAAGACAAGTCTCTCCGCAAGCGCATGGGTCTAGCTCTGGTTCTCAATGCCGGCCAACAGATCACCGGACAAGGCTCACTCAACTCATACTCTACCAAGATCTACCAGAAGGTGTTTACCAGCGACAGTCAGATTGCTCTGATCAACGCTCTGAACGCCACCTTTGGAATTTTCTTCACCCTGAACGCCGTCTGGATTGTTGATCGATTCGGGAGAAAGTTCCTCTTGATTGTCGGTGGTATCGGCATGGGTCTGTGCATGATCATTGTCTCCGCCGTCGAAACAGAAACACCACAACTTGCCAATGGAGCCAAGTCGGAGCCTGTCGGTATATCGATTGTGTTCCTTCTGTTCTTGTTCATCTTATTCTGTAAGTTCCTTCTACTTACCATTTCCCAGCAAACGGAACTTCACTAACATCATTTTCAGACAAACCATCTTGGGGCGCAACAGTATGGATCTGGACGTCTGAGATTTTCTCAATGAACGTTCGCGCACAGGCCGTAGGTATGGCATCGCAGACTCAGAACATCGCCAACGCCATCGTGCAGCAATTCTTCCCTCTTTTCCTCGACAACGAGGGCTTCTATGCCTTCTACATGTTTGCCGGTATTAACTTCCTACTTGCCGTCTTCGTTTGGTTCCTTATTCCGGAGACCAAGCAGGTTCCCCTTGAGGAGATTGATATTCTATTTGGCGGTGCTAACCATGTTGCTCGGGGAGAGGAGGTGATGGCACACCAGAAGGGGGTTCAGATGAGCCACGAAGAAAGCAAGCAGCCTGGTGCTGTTGCTGTTGAGCATACTCGGAACTAGGTTAATTTATCTATATGCGATCACTTAGGTGTTGATATTTGAAAATGTTACGAGCAGTCTCTAATGCAAGCGCGCCGAGCGCGATTCACGAATCTCGTTTTATCTGTTACCTTTCTGCTTAATATATATCTTTGAGCAAATAAAATTAGAGATGATTATGATCTACTACCACGGTTTTTGGTGAATGAACGATCTAATGGAAGAAGGCGAGAAATATATATTATCAGCTTCCTGATTTAACATAATTCTACTAGATGCAAGAGGCCTAATAGCACCGCTTTATTCTTCACTTAATTCCTCAAGTCCCAAGCCTCCGGCCCGCAATCCCTTCCGCAATACAAGCTTGATGGTCTCTATATTGATTCAACGACTTTGAAAAGACATGAGCAACTGTCAGACATCCTGTATACATTGGTTAAGGTGGGATAATCATAATCCGACCTTTACACCACACTGGATCATTATATTTCAAATTAATGTTTCAAATCGAACCCATTTCTCCCTATGATTATATATTGACAGACAGAAAGGTCAAAATAAGAATCTGAAATGGATGTCACTTCCGGATAATTGCGAATATTGACGCGATTGAAGTTGGTAATTAGCTGTAAGGCTCTCCTGTGTTGTTCGACTTATCTCGCGCTTTGCGGGGTTGATGTCGTGACCACACTCCGAGTGACCAAAGATAAACCTGTCCAAGGATCTTTCATCTGACATCTGTTATTTCTCTTCTGCATAACAAATATGTCCGCTGTTCAGACTATCACTGTGGCCACCCAGCCCGATATTCAGTATCATCCTGATTATGAAAAGTACAAGGAGCGTACTCGTCGGCGAAAGGAGACTGAGGACCTGCAGTCCACTTTGCCTGCAGGCTTCCCACAGAAGCTGATATCGTCACTAGTCTGGGAAGGAAAAGACGTCGAGAAGCGGGATGATTGGGTTTATCAGTTGAGCGATGATCAGCTGGATGAACTCGACGCTGCTTTGAAGAGCTTCAAATGTAAGTAATCTTTTGACCACAGTATTAAGTTCCCATTGCTGATTTAACAGCTCTTGGTCTTTCCTCGGGACATATTAATCAGTCGAATTTTCCTCTACCTACCCTGCGGCCTGTCCTTCGAGACCTTTCGAAGGAGATCCACACCGGTCGAGGATTCGTCGTTCTCCGGGGGTTGCGCATCGATAATTATTCCCGGGAAGACAATATCATCATATATGCCGGTGTATCTTCCCACATCGGTAATATTCGAGGACGGCAGCAAGAAGCTCGACTGGCGGATGGCAACTCGCCCGTGATATCCCATATCAAAGACCTCACTAGCACGACCGACAAGAAGCTTATCGGAGCCCCGTCAAACACGTCTGACAAGCAAGTTTTCCACACTGATGCTGGCGATATAATCTCACTCCTCTGTCTGAACCGCGCCGCAGAGGGAGGAGAAAGCTATCTTGCTAGCAGCTGGAATGTGTATAACATCCTGGCCAAGGAAAGACCTGATCTCATTCACACTCTGTCCCAGGATTGGCCAGTAGATGGGTAAGGATTACCAAGCACCAAGGAAGCAGACTTAAAATTAACACTGTTTAGTTTCAATAACCCAGCCAGGCCCTACAGCCTCCGCCCACTTCTATACCACCAACCAGCCACTGCCACTACCCCCGAGAGGGTTCTGATTCAATACGCAAGACGATACTTCACCGGATTCCTGGCTCAGCCTCGATCGAAGGATATCCCACCTATCACCGAGGCGCAAGCTGAGGCGCTCGACGCTTTGCACTTCTTGGCGGCAAAGCACAGTGCCACTCTGGATTTCCAGAAAGGTGATGTGCAGTATGTGAACAATCTTAGCATTTTCCATGCGCGGAATGGATTTAAAGATGAGCCTGGTAAAGAGTATGTTCTTTTCGTTCGTATACATTATTGCTGTATGGATGTGCTAACGGCATGGCTACATTAGGCGTCATTTGTTGCGACTCTGGCTGCGAGACCCTGAAAACGCATGGGAAACACCTCGGGAGCTCCAAGAACGCTGGGACATAGTCTACAAGGATGTTGCAGCGGATAAGCAGGTGTTCTCATTGGAGCCAACTATTCGCAAGAATGTCGGCTCGTGAGAGGGTCAGCATGATAAGGCCCAATTCTAGCCACCTTAGCTTAGATTTGAATTCGATATTCGGCTATATTGATATCGGTTATTCCAACTATCGAGCGATCGTATTCAAGAGCCCTCTATGCGGCATGATGCGGTTCCATTCCGTCATCATAAATAGGGTCGGCTTCACTGGCCACGAACTTTATATTTCAACGCCACCCCAAATCGTAAATTGCAAATGTATACCCCGCTCCTGGACTATGGCTTTGGATATATGCAATATCAAGACCTCGAGCTATAACCCTCTGACCAAGTGAATAGGTTCGCAAGTGCCTAGCCATCAACAAACCTGCGATCAAATACATACTCAGTGACTATAGACCAGGTACCCGGCGGGCAACATGCCAGGCACGAAGCTACACACCAAGCCGGGGATTCTTGGCATTCCTAGGGGCGGAATCAAATACCGACAGCGATCAAAGAACGCGGAATGAATCAACACAACATCGCGGTGCGGGCTTGTAGTGCGGGGCCCCGGATTCCCCGGATTTCCCCAGATGCGATGGTATATCGACTGGCACTAAACGTATATAAAAGGGGCTATTGCTCTACCATATTTTGGATTATCCTGGTGGCCGCTTGTGTCAATTTGAGGTTCATCTGAAATATCCAAAATGGAGCAGAAGAAAATATACCAGGAGACGGTTGAGGATGTCAAGTCCGCGGTTTCCGTGCCGGACATAGATCCAGCCGCAGAGAAACGACTGCTACGGAAGCTCGATATCCATGTCGTTCCCATTCTCATGTTTTTATTCCTACTTGCCTTTCTTGATCGGATCAATATCGGTAACGCGCGGATTCAGGGTCTCGAGAAAGATCTGGGGATGGAGGGACATGATTACAACATCGCCCTCTTTATCTTCTTCATTCCCTATATCCTTTTCGAAGTTCCTAGCAATCTCTTCTTGAAAAAGGTACCGCCATCTTGGTGGTTGAGCGGGATCATGCTCTGTTGGGGTATGTTTGAACCGATATAGGATCAAGGAACATGGGCTGACCTCGATGATATCAGGTGTTGTTACCACATGTCAAGGTGTGGTAAAGAGCTTTGGTGGCCTCGTTGCATGTCGATTCTTGCTGGGCTTGTTTGAGGCTGGATTGATGCCAGGTTGGATAGTTGATCCCTGACTTGATAACACAAGTACTAATATTATGCAGGCTGCATCTACTTGATTGCTATGTATTACAAGCGCCACGAGTTGCAATGGCGATTCAATATTTTCTTCAGCGCAAGCATTCTGGCTGGCGCAGTCAGTGGAGTATGTATTGCCTACATGATGAGTTGATTCTACACTAAATCATTCTCCTAGCTTCTTGCCTATGGAATAGCTCAGATGGATGGTGTCGGAGGATACAGCGGCTGGCGCTGGATCTTCATCATTGAAGGTTTACTTACAGTATTCACTGGAATTGCTGCCAAATTCCTCATCGTCGATTGGCCCGAAACATCTACTTTCCTGAATGAGGAAGAGCGTGCTTTGCTACTTCGGCGCCTATCGGACGACCGCGGCGAAGCGCAAATGAATCGCTTCGACAAGCCGGCCATCAAGCGGACATTCTCAGATGTGAAGATCTATCT
Organism: Penicillium roqueforti; assembly: GCF_015533775.1. Classification (NCBI taxonomy): domain Eukaryota; kingdom Fungi; phylum Ascomycota; class Eurotiomycetes; order Eurotiales; family Aspergillaceae; genus Penicillium; species Penicillium roqueforti. Next base: position 1,769,985 of record NW_024067566.1, on the reverse strand, counting down.
TGGGTAAGCTTGAGTGCCGATATTACATAGCTTTCCACTAACAATTAGTCGCTTTCAGTGCTATTATGTACTTTGGAATCGTCAATACAGGCTATGCAACATCATTCTTCGCCCCGACCATCCTCCGACAGCTCGGCTGGACATCTGTCCGAGCTCAAGTGATGAGTATTCCCATCTACCTCGTCGCGACAGCAATCGCACTAGCTACAGCCTTCATCAGCGACCGACTCCGCCATCGATTCGCATTTACCATGTTGGGATGCGTCATCGCCACAATTGGGTACGTTATTCTCATCTGTCAGGAGTTGGTGCCAGTCGCTGCCCGATACTTCGCCATATACGCGATCACCGGTGGAGGATACATGGCGCAGCCGATCTTGTTGGGCTGGGTGAGTAACAACATGGCTGGGCATTACAAGCAATCTATCGCCTCGGCCATGCAGATCGGCTTTGGTAACTGTGGCGGTCTGGTCGCTAGCAATGTCTTCTTTGACTCTGAGGCTCCGACTTATAGAACTGGGTTCGGTGTTAGTCTAGGGATGATATGGATCGGAGGTGTGGCGTGTATTGTGTTCTTTGGTTATGTATACCGTGAAAATCGGCTGCGTGAGCAGGGCAAGAGAGATCACCGTTACCATTGGCCCAGGGAGGAGCTGGAGAATGCTGGGGATGATCATCCCAGTTTCCGATTTACTTATTAAGTAGCGATTGAGAATTGAACATGAAGTAGTATACTGGTATATGCTAGATTTATATTACACTTTCCACGCCTTATGACCCTAGACGGTTTATGTATTCATTTATTCAATTCCTATTCGTCAGAAAACACCATCTCTGCGACTCTTCCCTGGGACAGTCTACAAAACTATGCCTTGATCGGCATCTCCATGACGTAGTACGTTCGCCAGATATTTATTGTACAGCCATTGTTTGTGTGTCAAATACTAACCGGTGAGCCCCAATAGTACATAGTTGATCAGCCTAAGTTGATCTGCATCCGCCGATCATGACCCACGACACATTTGTGGGGGAAGTATGGCGACTAGCGAACTACTACTACGTGATGAATGACCAGCATAGACAACCAGGGATCCGATGATACTACGACGGGGCAACACCGCGGGTCCCGCGGAATTAGCTACAAGGCCAGAAATAATAATTGCTTATATCGTACTTGACCAAAATCCCTACTCCTTCCAACTCAAATCATTTACAGCGAACTCCCTCAACCTCCCAACGTCGCAAGCAATGACGAGAACACTGTCTCCTAAGAAGCACGTCCAGTCCGTGACTTCCGACTACCCATGGAGATCCGACAACCCATTTGGTCCACCTCAAATACCGCGATCCTTCCCCAGTGGCATCAAACGCCTCCGAGACACACTCTCAAAGCTGGCGCCATCCTCCTTCGCGGAAAAGGAACTCCTCCGAACAAAGAACCACCACAGAGTCCCCTTGACCGAGAGAAATGTCGATACCTTGGTCACCGAACAAGAATGCGACGAGGCATACAGGCCCAATCTACACTCGCCCAATATCCAAGTTACTGAATGGCTACGGCGAGTCTCCTGAGTCTGAAAGTACCATCTGCACACAAACCGATATGGAACGAGCACCAGCATGAGCACGAGCGATGCGAATACGATAGAGTTCCGCTAGTCTTTTTCTCGACCTTTTGTCGAACTCTTACGCCACCCTACAGCACGCGTCCAATATGGGAAATTCAGTCCTGGCGCTCAAGTTGCATTTTTTTTCGGGGGCCAGGAAACTGTCCGGTCGTGGTTGCTCCATGAGGGAATTCACGAACCCTGGTTGCTGGGGTTATGCTTGGCGTTAACGTCATGATTTGCTGGTATGCACGCCGAGAGCCTTAAGCTCCGCCTTTTGGCGTATTGGAACTTGAAAGAGATGTACAAGGTACATCGATGTATACATATTTGAATTAAGGGGTTATAATTACGCCCGTTGTGGGTGTGGCGATATGAAGCTGGTTCGAATTGTGCTTAACTAGATGACTATCGTAGACTTGTTACTAATTGTCGATGTTATACAACTTCGAATGTACGACATCGTATTCAAAATGATTACTCCGGACATGCAAATGATTACATGTCAACGGTTTATATAGAAAAGAAAGAAACCCGAGCTGTTTCCCAAGTGGATATAAGCGGGGTAAGTCTAGCGACAACAGCTCGAGTCTGCCGAGTTGTTACTTCCAACGTTATATTGAAAAGCACATCAGACAAACAAAACATAGGGATCTTGTACATTGCAAACCTCCCATCCAACCCCAAGATGTCACCCAAGAAAGTAGCAATCATCGGTGAGTCCAGACTCTAGAGTCGAGACCCCGCGGATACAACTCTATACCCAGATGGTATACCCGACCTTACACTAACATCGCATTCCACAGGCGCCGGCCCCTCAGGCCTAGTCACAGCCAAAACCCTTCTTCATAATTTTCCGAGCGGGACATTCTCTCCAATCATCTTCGAGAGCCAGAACGAAGTCGGGGGTCTGTGGTCAAGTCACCATCACTCTCCCAATCAGACCAATGGCCCCCCGGTTACACTAGACCCTCGCATGCGGACCAACCTCAGCCGCTTCTCAGTCGCTTTTTCAGATCTGTCCTGGGAGTCGGTAATCCCCGACGCGGATATTCCGATTTTTCCTCAGGCGAGACAGGTTGGAGAATACCTGGCCTGTTATGCAGAGCGGTATGTTCCAGCTCATGTCCTGAGGCTAGGGTGTAGAGTGATAAGAACTATACGGAGGGTTGGGGGTGGAGGTGACCCGAAGTGGAATGTTCAGTGGGTTCAGGAAAGGTATGTTGGTGCTCACTCGCGTGTCGCTGTACTCGAGCTGGATGCTGACTATATAGCGCGGAGGAAACTCCTGGGTTACTGGATGGGATATCTTCTGAAGATTTCGACGTGATTGTCATCGCCTCTGGATACTTTGCCCAGCAGTATATTCCAAACATACCAGGCCTAGATCAATTCCAAGGCCGAATCATCCATAGCTCTTCGCTCCATTATGAACGAGAGCAGGCGCTCTCTAATGAATCCAACGATGTGAAGGGCCAGATCGTCGTCATCGGCGGCAGCATGTCAGGCGTCGAAGCTGCATCTGCTGTGGCTCTCCGGCAATCTTCATCTACACCTTCCACAAACAGAGTCCCACATACACAAGAGACAAAAGTGCATCATATACATTCAAGACCGTTCTGGGCTTTGCCGACGTATCTCCCACACGAGTCTCCCGATGGGAGTCCATCTTTCTTACCGTTAGACTTGGCCATGTACGACCTAGGCCGCCGACCCCCGGGTCCAATAGACTACATCCTCGGACCCATTCCAGAAGAAAAAGCAGTCAAAACAAACAGTTACTTCCACACCTTGCTCGGCAGTGATTATGAGAAATACGCGCACATGGATGCACCACATGGTGCCGAGGAATCCAGAACCCAGCCACCATGGGTCGCCATAGGTAATGATTACGCCGAATTCGTCAGGTGTGGAGCGATTCAGACATCGATGGGCCGGGTGACTGCTGTGATTTCTGATCCAGATATTAAGCAAACCTCAGTTCAGTATGAAGGGCCCGACGGGAAGACCAAGACGATAGACAATGTGGCGGTGATAGTCATGGCCACCGGGTTCACGCCATACAAGTCCCTATCATTGCTACCGGATGAAGTGTTGATGACGCTTGAATACTGCAAGACGGACCCCTTCTCACCGTTGATTCTCGACAAGGGAGGCACCGTCCGCTCGGAGATTCCCGATGCCGGATTCGTCGGATTCTACCGCGGCCCGTACTGGGGCGTGATGGAGATGCAAGCGAGGTTCCTTGGGAAATTATGGAGTGAGGAGAATAACGGTGCGCTCTGCAAAACAGACGACCAGAAGCAAAACCTTCGGCGTCTCAGATCGGCACACCCGGATCTAGCCCGTGGTCAGTTCCCCATGGGCGACTACGTCGGATTGATGGAGTCGTTCGCGAAGGATCTAGAGATTAGTCGCTCGGCACTAGAAGCAGGCGACGGTCGGTCTGGACCTGTTGTTCCTGCGAGGTATCTTTATGGCAATACCCCAACTCCAGGTACAGAGAGCGAGGCGGATAGGACACTAGGTGCTTTGCGCGACGCTCTTCTCCCTGGTCATGAGGCCGCACAGAAGGCTGCAGCCTCGGCTATTTTTCGTGCTCTGCATGGGACTTGGAAGTCCTCTCATACATCAGGTGCTAATGGACATGAAGCATCTTTTGGGACTCTAGGCTTTTACCCGCGGTATCCGACTAGCCCGGCATATGATAGGGAGTATGTCTGTGTAGAGACACATGGCTCGACTGGAGGGGAACACCCTGGGCAAGACAATGTGCGGTTCATCATGCGCTTGACTGAAGTGGGATTTGATATTGCCACTTCCCGAATTGAGATATGGTCGGCCTTAGCGGATAGGCTGTCAGCGGATCGACTTGTCCGGGTCTGGGAGTTGACGCCGCTCTGTCGGCAGAGGAAAGAGGGGGTGTCTATTCCTGGGGAATACGTGATATCCGCCAAGAGTATCGATTCGGGTTCTGGGGTCGAGTATTTGTATACCTTTCATTTCAGGGGGGTTTCGGTCATATCCTGGGAATGCGTCGAGGTGGGCAATTTGGAGGATAAGGGTGTAAGAAGAGCAGAGAATAGGGAGTTAACATCCCATTCCTACACAAGAGACTGAGGATGGACCTGTGCTGCATACAAGAGCGGGCAGATGGAGGTGATGCTGAAGAAAAGCATCGAGATCGCAGAGTGGATAAAAAAAACTGGAGACTCTGGAACAGAGTTGGAAATATTTCATGTTGAGACAGCATCTGCCTTTAGAATTATCCCTTTTTCTCTTCTCTTTGCTCTCTTATCCCTTTGGTATGTATGAAAGAAATCAAAATAATGCGAAACACGACAACATAGAAGAAATTCAATATCAACAAACCCAGAGACTCGATAGTTCTAGACCAATGCAATCGTCACTTCCCAATTGATATTTTTCCGCCACTTCAATGGCAAATATTGAACCTGACAGCATCTAGACCTCAAGGAACCGGTTGTCTACGCTAATGTCTGCCGATATCGCAGGCCAGGGAAAAAGAATCCGCGTTTCGCGCTCAGCTACATCCATGGTATACCTGGACATAATGCTTTATGCACCGAATCTAGAATTGCTTGGACGAGAAGACACAGGAGTCATGATATAGCCAATCAGTGCTATGTAGATAGAGGCATATTTGGTTCTGGGGTGGATAGATCGATATAATCTCTATTGATATGCCGGGTCTCGTGGCCGGCGAATTTTCTACATTCTCCCATCTCTCTGCAAAAGAGCCCAAGCTAGGCTTGTGAAGCCAATACTTCGATCTATTCGCTATAAACCCCCTCTCAACTACAGAAGGGAAAAAAACATATTATAATCAACTTCAACATGTCTTCAACTCAAACCCAAACCCAACGCCTCAAGACAACAACCCCCAGCAAAGTCTCAACCCTCCTCCCCCTCCCTTTGGACCCAGTCTCCGAATGGCGCGCCTGGCAAACGTTCATAGTATTCTATACAATCCTCCTTAACCGGCAAATCCTCCGCCGCTATCACCTCGAACGAAATTGCATGCGAGACAGACCCATATGCGAACGCTTCCGACCCCTGATCGTCCCCGAACCATTTCCTACCCTGCACAAGCCCAACACAAGCCCGACGACGTCAGAAGAAGAAGCCGATAACCCCTTCAACAAATCTACCATGAACAAACTGCGCACAAAAGCCGCGCTCCTCCGTGCGCGCGTCGAGAAGGGAAAGGAACTCGCTTCCGAGATTGAGCGGCGTATGGTTCAGAATCCGCCGCTAAGGTTTCCGACGCATTTCTGTCATGCTTGTGTTGAGGACGGGGAGAGGGTGGAGATTTTGGTTACCGAGTGTGGGCATCGGGTGTGTCGGACTTGTCTTACATATGGGGTTGACGAGGATGGGGTTTATGAGTGTAATATTTGCTTTGTGCCGACCAGGGTTGACCAGTAGAAGTAGTGGGTTGAAGTTATAATTGCATTGTATATAGGCATATTTGTATCTCTAGCGACATCCCATGTTCTACTCGAATAAATCATAAAACCAAAAATATAAATTATGTGCAAGAAACAATTCGTAACCAAAATAGCCCTCGCTGGAAGAAGTCCGTCTCGTCCTTCTGAAATATCCAGTCCAGGTCAAGCAAAAACAAAATTCTCCCGATGCAGAACGCAATCTAGCACCTCTAATGACTAGACCAAGTGGTCAAGCACCAAGGGAAAATCCAGAATGCATCGTGAGCCATAGCCCGGCCATCCAGGCCATGCGAACGCCTTTTTCGCACCGAAATTGAGAAACGGGAATCCAAAACGTGGGGACGTTATGCCACCGGGGAATGAAGGGTCATTATACAGTAATTATGAGAACCAATGCAAGACAAATAAGCATCTACCCCAAAGCGTGCATGAATCCTGGAGATGGCAGGAAGAGAGGGTGTGAGGGACACCCAAGAAACGAATTGAAGCCAATTCTGAGAGAAATATATACTCCCTCCTTCTTCACTGGTCCTCTACTTTCTCTCCGTCGTCAATGATAATATTGACTTCTTTGACGGGGTGTAGCAGCATAGGAGGCAGACACATGCGGCCCTCGCCAGCCAGCTCTTGCTGTTCACCGCCGTCATTGTCGACGCGAAGGCCAAGCCAGCGGCGCCAGATGTTCGGCGAGAAGCCCGCTGAGTAGAACCAGGTCGTCCCACGGAAGTTGTGTTCGCGATCGCCGAAGATAGACGTACGAGCACCGCCGGAAGCTCCGTTGCGACCGGCATTGAACACTGAATCCAGGTAGCGGGTCGGCCAGCGGCGGTCGACGTAGACGGCGTGCGGGACGAAGACAGCCTTGAAGCCGTGGTGAAGTGCGGTGGTGGCGGGCCACATTTCCGAGAACATGCTGTGGCGCTTGAGGCTGCATTCGCGGTGCATGGTGATGAGCAGTTTGCGGGAGATTCGCGACGCGGTGATGATTGCGGTGCGCCGCGGTGGCATGCCATTCTCCTTGTTGTAGCCTGTCACGTCGTCGCGCAGCAGCCAGGTCGTGCCCTCGGGGTCGTAGAGCGGATTGAACACGACTAGGTCAGCCTCCTCACCCACGCCCCATTGGTACTGGTCCTTATCCATGCTCGTAGGCGGGATACCCTCACCCTCAACCTCGAAGATATCCTGTTCATCGGGGCGCTCAGGGCCCCAGATGGACTTGTCGCCCTGTTGGTGCATTGCACTCCGCGTGTTGCCCTTGACGGCGCTCCACATGTTGTTGGCGGAGTTTGTACCGCTTTCGGTCTGCACGCGGACCATCTGCCGGAAGTCTTCCCAGGAGCCGTGGACGGACGGAACATAGAAGCGAGCATTGCGTTCCCACAGACCCTTTCGTGGCTGCTTTTTCGCCCATTCGCCGACCTTGTCGAAGAGGTGGTACCAATGGCCCGTGTAACGCGCATCCATCTCCCAATTCCAGAAGTAGTCGTACTCAGGATGCTGGAAAGCGAAGTACTGCATAGGCATGTACGTGCTGCGGTATACACCGTGGATTGGCAGACCGCGAGTCATGGTCTCCTCCAATCCGGCATACATCAGGGCCATCTGTGGCTCGGACCAGAGAGTCCCCATGCCGCGGAACTCCTCTGGTAGTGCTTCATCAAGCACACGCTGATATGTCTCGTCATCGGACCAGATCTGCAAAAGGGTATCCTTGACATGAACCAAGAAGTGAACAGTATACTCGCCACCAGACAGAAGCGAGAGCTCTGAGATGATGGAGCGCATGTACATAATGTCCTCTGGGGTATAGTGAAAGTCGTGCCATGTGCGGATAACCACTGCAGTGCGCGGCAGACGCTCAGGTCCAACCTTGGGCGGTTCATTGCGGCTGTCTTCCACAGGCGGCGGGATGTTCACCTTAGGAATACCTACAGGCATAGAAACAAAGCGGTTGAGACGCGGCTCCGGCAGCTCGTTAAAGCGATGGCGATTAGCCGCGTGACAACGGTGTTGCGCAGCAGCCCAATCCACTTGTCGGAAATCGACCGGCGGGACATCCTCCCACACGCGGTCGGCACCCTCACGGTGGCCCTCCATGCCCGCGCCGATGCCGCCTTTCTTAGCCCCGTATCCTAACCCGTATGGACCCAATCGGCCAAATCGATCAAAGCACATGTCGTCCCGAATACCCAATATCTCGCTCGAACCTATCGCTGGATCTGGGAAGCCCTTTGGAATTCCGGGGTAGCTTTGGATAGACGGAATCCGTAGCGTGTTTTCCGCATTGAGGAAGCACTCGCGCTTCTCGCCATGTTTTTCTATGTACTCCGGCGATTGGTAGTCAGGATAAGGATTGAACACATTACTCAACATGTTCGGGCTCATATCCCTCTTGGTCACCTTGTTGGCATCCTGCTCCTGCGCCTGCGCCTTCTGCTCGTCGCTGTCCGTCCGCAAACCCAGGTCCTCGGAGCCATCGCCAGGGTACTCGGGTATATTTTCAGAGCGCGGAACCAAGGAAGAGATACCACCCTCGTAGCGAGTGAGGAACGGAAAGGTCTCCCATAGTGGCGGCTTCGGGGCGCCGACCGTGGGCAGGTCGACGGCGACTTGTGAGACGGAGGAGGAGATGGTAAAGCGGAAGAGGGTGAGGATGAAGACGACGAGGGCGGCGAAAAGAGCGAAGCAGAGCCAGCGCATGATCCGCTGGGGTACGCGAAAGCCAACGCTAGCTTGGGGGCGGCGAAGACTGCCGCCAGCTACGATGGGCGGCGGGTAGGATTCCGCGACATTGTTATCGTCCAGCAACTCGTCTTCAGTATCGGGGTCATCGCTTTGGTGGTGGTGATAGGTGTGGCGCCCGGTGGCGGGTTGCTTTTCGATGTCTGTATCTCGTGGATTATATGGTGATGGGGCCTTGTAAGCTGCGGAGGCCCTCCTCGCCTGAACAGTCATGATGCCAGACAATATGTCAACATTGAATGAGTGAGGTAGTTAATTGTCCAAAATCACACGATTACCAGCCCATCTATCTAACAAGTGTAACGATAGAAAAATCTGTTCGATATTGCCCAAATCAGGGGTGGTTGTTGGACGGAGGGAGAGGCACGCGATGAGCTGTGTTGTTGTTGATCGTCGGCCAGGCAATGGGGCTTGGTCCGGAGTCGCTCTTAAGAGATAAAAGAGCTAAAAGGAGGTGAAGACAGTAAAACAATAAAAAACAGACGAAACTGCCTAGAACTAGACGATATTCAAATGCGAAACAGAAGATAAGCAGCCCCAAGGGCCCAAGTCGGTAATTTCTGCAGTTAAAAGTGCCAAGACTGTTGGCGCTGTCCAAGAAATGAGGGATTACGCAGTTGTGTCCTCAAAATGGACTGGTCCAAGCCCGAGCGGATCAGCCCTGGAGATTGCGTCTTGTTTCTTTTAAATCTATTTTGGTTTCTAGGTGTATTTAATGGGCCTTTTTATGGGTCTTGTACGCATATACTTACCTAGCTGGATTTGGGGGAAAAAAAAACAATATCTGTGAAGACTACCGAAAAGACACGAGGCTGCCGGCGACAATTCTTGTGTAGTTGATGAAATTGAACATATCCATAGCTCTATACTCCAGTGCTAGAGAGCTCTTTGATACGTAACATCCTGCAAAATACTTAAACCTCCATGGTCAACCCATGACCAGCCCTAGACTTAGTTGCACCACAGCACTCATCAACCCGGTCTCACTTCTTCACATGAGCTAGGACATAGTTCTTTGCATAGCTTGTTGCAAGTGAACGGAGGAATGTCCACGAAAGTATACGTATACGTCGAAGCTAAGACGATGGGATCGATAGTCCCATTTGTTATGGCTTTTTTAGGTCCCACTTGAGCTCGTAGAGCTTAGACTGCATTTTGTATGGAACTAGAGGGATGAGGAAATGTATGTAGACCCGCACTAGCTTCGTGTGATCGATAGACGCCACTATACTGGTTAGCTTCGGCAAACTTTGTAGGTCGGAATCCGGTGGGCTTCGAGGATAATTTGCTCGCTGGCCACGTATGCGCGACTGTTCGATCATAGACTCTGCAGCTTGGCATGTTGCACAAACACTTACCAGCTACGTAGGACAGCCGAAGTGTCTGTAAGAAGGTTTTGGCCACGGTAAAACAGGTCTCGACTCCGCATAGAGCACGAGCAAACGTGGTTCCTTGGCCGTGACGAAGTGGGTAATTCCATTGATTGAATAGATCTGCATGCGATAGAAAGTAAGAATCGAAATTTGGAAGGCACGCGAAATAAATGGAAAGAACTACCTCGCACAGTCAAAATAAGGTTGTGAGTCTCCGTAACCTTCCAAGGTTTGGTATATCGGATTTGTATGAGGCTCACTAGGTATGTCAGCACGTGCTCAAATTTAACCCCCTTCCAAGTCCCCATCGCACCTTGATATGACACTCGCCGGGGTTATTCTACAAGATGACAATGCGAATTATTTCCAGAATTCGTTGGATCAATTGGAAAAGTAATACACGTGTACGAGCACGTGCCTTTCCTTGCTCCCGAGCTCAGAATATGAGCTTATTCACCACGTCTCGTCTAGGCAGACGACACTGCTCTCCTGAGCTCTATGCTGAGACACAGCATGGTCAAGGTAATTATATTCAAAATACACTGTGATCTGCCCTGAATTGTTGATTATCTCTCCTCCAGACCAGAGGATTTCTGAGGAAGATCTGCACCGATACACCAGACACCGGTGGCTGTAAGCTACGCAGTTCATTTTCTTTAGGAAAATGAATTTTAACTTGGCTCGAATTTCAAGGTTCAACTAAGAAAAAGAACTCTCTAAACGTTATGTGGAGTTTGACCTACAGCAACTTGTTCAAGTTGCCATTAGTGTTTGCGAGGGAGCTCAATCTTGTGCGTTGCTGTCCTTAGGACTTTGCAATGTAATAATACGCTAGTTTCATTAGGTAACAAAGTCACAAAATGTGCAGAAGGCCTACACAACAAGGCATTTATCCTGACAATGGACAACGGTTGCGAAGTTTTGGCAAAGCTCCCAAATCCTAACGCCGGGGCTGCTCGGTTCACAATTGCTTCCGAGATCGCTACACGCAAGTTAGTAAGTAATTCTGCCGATCATTTTTGCTATATCCAATCTTACAATTCAATTTACATAGCTTTCCGACGTCTTGAAGCTCCCTGTTCCTCGAGTCCTAGCATCGTCCTTTGACGCAAATAATCATGTCGGGGCCGAGTATATTATTGAAGAAAAAGCGCCCGGTGTTCGTCTAGGCTCTGTTTGGAATCAATGGTCTCGAGATCCAAAGCTCCAATTGATCATCCAGATGATTGACATTCAGAACATTCTGACTGGTGTGACTTTTGATATGCACGGCTGTATTTACTTCAAGGATGATCTTCGCTCCCTAGGCGAGGAACCTAAAGAAGCCAACATTCAGTCTGCTACGACCAGCACCCTTGATATTTTTGCCATGGGACCTCTCACTACTGGCGAATTGTGGAACGGGGTACGGAGTGGCATGAATTTGGATCGTGGTCCATGTAAGTCAAGAGAATCGACAGCCTGGTGAAAAGCTTCTGGTCGTCTTTCTAATATAGGGAAGCATCCCAGTGACTACACTCGTTCATTGGGGCGCAACGAGATTGCGTATATGAAGTCACATGCAATTCCTCGGATGAACTATTATCGGTCACTCAAAAGCCAGGAACATCCCGAGGACGGTCTTGCTCTTTTGACCAAATATATGAAAGTTGCTCCCTATCTTATTCTTCAATCTACCAACGAAACAGCATCCAACGACGCGGCGTCAAAAACGTTCTAATGCACCCCGATCTTAATCTAGATAACATCTTCGTCGATCCAAAGACCCTCCAAATTACATGTATCGTGGATTGGCAATCAGCGTGTGTTGCACCGTTGTTCTACCATGCCGATGTCCCAAGGATGTGTGCCCACCGTGGGCCTCTTCAAGAAGGCTGGGTCGTGCCCGAAAGACCGAAAGACTTTGGCAGCCTAAGTGCAGAAGAACAACGCAAGATCGATGACGATCTAGAGAGTCAGATCCTTCACAAGTACTACCTAGCCAAGGTGTATAGACTATCGCCTCGTTACTGGTCTGTCCTTCAAAATAAAAAGATCCCCATCATCCGGAAACCAGTTTGGCTGGTCACGGGAGTGTGGGAAAATTGCGATCTTTTTTTTGTTCGCGAGTCACTCACGTCGCTCTTCGCTCAGTGGGAAAAACTCGTCCCGGCTGTACCATGTCCGATCAGTTTCACCAATCAGGATGTCGAGCTTCATTCCAAGGAAGAGGAGAATATAAATGGTGTCGGGAAGTTACTGAAAATATTTCGAGATGGATCTGTGCTTCCGGTGGATGGCATGGTACTGCCCAAAGACTACGATACAGCCCAGAAGAATAGCCGGAAATTCAAAGACATCTTCATCGGATTGGCTAAAGATGACGAAGAGAAAGAGTTGTTCACGAAACTCTGGTCATACCAGGAACCTGCAGACACTGAGCGTTTGTAAAATGTCTTTGGCAGTCAGAGCTGTGTATGTTTGAAGCATTCGTTCACGCAGTTATACGCATTTTGTCCTATAGATCCGGGGACTCCATATGTCCACATAAGCCCTAACTATGTGGATCCTACTGATGTATATTTTGTCCCACATAATCTTAAAGTCCATGGCTAGACATAAGCAAAGTAGAAACTTCTTTACCATACTTTAGCATAAGAATTGAACAAAAACAACATTGGAATGACTGTCAGACCCTTGTGAATCCATCACGTGATGGTACCTGAGCCCGGACTGAAATTTACTCAGTCCGACTGAGCCCTACAGGCCTCAAGCCAAGATAAGAAAGCAGAAAGCAGATGAAACTTCGAAATTTGCTCATTTGTTCCTCTTGTGTTCTCTCACACTCTCCTTGCCCAATCGAGATTCTGAGATTTTACAATTTGAGAACTTATACAGATCTCTGGGGGTTCCAAGGCAGAGAAGTAATTTTGGAGTGGCGACGCCGGAGAGAAGAAAAACAAATGAGGCTAATAGCATAGCGTAGAGGAAAAAGAGCCGTTTGAAGAGAGAACATCAAAAGAAGTAGCGAACCAGTTGCAGAACCTTTCCTTGCAGAGATCAATGTCATGTATGGCCAAAGAACTCCCCGCCATCGTCATCATCAATCCATCATTCGCAGATATCGGTATTCTCCTTCACCCAGCTACACGTCCGATTCGAATTCGCATTATAGACCTTAATCGCGGTTGGTTTTCCGGAGCGCATCAGCGAGCCACTCCAGACCCTCGTACAGACCGTCACCAGTGGTGGCGCAGGTGGATTGGATGAACTAGGACGGTTAGTGAATTTGTAAACAACATAGAAATCGGGGGACGACACTTACCCAAGCACGGCGAGTAAGGCTCTGAAGACCAAGCTGCTGCGTGATCTCGGCAGGGCTCATAGCGTTCTAGAAAAAAAAGCGGGGGAGGTCAGCATGCCATTTCATCTAGCAAACATCCTCCAACAATCCAAGTCCTTACCGGCAAATCCTGCTTGTTGGCGAACACCAGGAGGAGAGCATCACGGAGCTCGTCCTCGTTCAACATGCGCTGCAACTCCTCACGGGCCTCAACAACACGATCGCGATCGTTGCTGTCAACCACGAAGATAATACCCTGGGTGTTCTGGAAGTAGTGGCGCCACAGAGGACGAATCTTATCTTGACCACCGACATCCCACACGGTGAACTGAATGTTCTTGTATTCGACCGTCTCGACGTTGAATCCTGCACTAGGCATCAGTTTCCGGGGGGGTTTTGAATGTCTCTTATACGGCTTATAAATTGCGAAGAGCGCATCACGGTGTCGCCGATAGATGGGTCGAGGGGCGGACTAACCAATCGTGGGAATGGTGGTGACGATTTCACCGAGCTTGAGCTTGTACAGGATGGTGGTCTTACCAGCGGCGTCAAGACCGACCATCAGGATGCGCATCTCCTTGCGGCCCCATAGTCGGTCGAACAACCGCGAGAAAGTAATACCCATATTGTCGGTAGCGAGAAAACCCTCGGATCCTGGGAGGAGTGGATAGGTCAGAGATATATCGAGGGATGTAGTTGAAAGGGGAGAAGCGGAGGGGTTGGAAAACGTGTTGTGGACTTGTCGGTCAGAGATCCAGGGGGGAAGGGGGGTAAGTCTGGGCACGAGCCAGTCAAAACCGGATCAACCACTTACCGGCAGAAAAGAGTATAAATGTTGTTTAAGGAGTCTCAAGAGATGCAAGTTCAGGGGAATTATCGAAGAGAAGTCAGAAGGGTGAAATTTGTTTCGTTTTTGTTTTGAATACGTGGAAATACGCAGACCGACGGCGGTGGGCGTAGTCTTTGTCACCCGTTTTGCTGGAGAGCACGCAACGTCGAGAAAATGAGGCTGAGAGATATATGAAGAAGGCAACTTATGATTTAGATTCGGTCGACTATATATGGTATGACTCTAATAGTTCTGCCTATAACTAGCTATAGATTCGGGAAGGTATATTTTCCTAGAAAGAGGACACCGTGTTGGCCCCGTAAATGAAATACCAAAGGGAGTTCCCCCGGGCTAAGACCCTCAGGAAAAGGTCCCACCGTGTCTGATAGGCCGAGTGATAGGCCCGACCTTCCCACACTTATCGTGCCCGCGTAATTTCTTCCACCCCATCTCTCGGTTCTTCATGCCGTCATAGCCAAGTTCTCTTATTCTTCTGATCGTCGCGACATTCTCTGGCGAGACCGTCGGAAGAATGTTCGTATCATGGACCGGTAGATCGTCCTGCCTTCGACAGTATCGCTGGCGTAACCGAAAACGGTCAAGAGCAAGATGGTTACAAGGAAGATCACCACGAAACTGACCCAGTAATCCGCCTTGGTGTACCCATTCTTGACTCCAACGAGTTCCGTCGAAAAGTACGCACTCATCAAGCTGACCGGCAGGAACAAAATGGTCGCCTTAGCCAGCAGAATAGTGATCCGAGTGAGCTTTTCAACAGCCTGCGAGTCTTTGAGCGCAATTAAGTTGAAATTCTAGGCCACGTCAGCAGAGTTCTCGGAATAAAGCACGGGAAGATACTCACCAAGAACGTCAAAGACTCTTTCTCATTCAGACAGTTCTCAATCTCGCTCAAACAGTACAGATTGATCCGATCAACCAACCGTTCGAAACGCGCCACGGCCGTCGAGCTCAGCTGCACACCGACCGATTTATCAGTTGTATCATGGAAAGTGAAATCGCTCACGACACTCGACTGGCGCATATCTACATACTCCATGTCGCTAAAGGTGGCTCCATACGAAACCGGGGCTGGTTGAGACGAACGCGCTTCGTCGCGGAGCATGCGTTGCCGTTGCAAGAGTCGCCGCATGATAAGCTCATAGCTCTGGTACAATCGTTTGAGAACTGCGAGTCGTCGGCCCAGCCAGTGCAATTCGTTTACCAAATCTACAACCGGACGATCGAGCATTTGGCCTCTCTGCGCGGGGTTAGCCATCGGAACACATTAACACAACCGTGCTTTCCCGACACTACTGACCAATTTCTCCAAAGCAACCCCATATTTGTGTTCTCGCTTTGCGATAAGTCCATAACTTGACACCCAGTCATCGAAGATATAGTAGAAGAGCAAACTCGGTCCATCCTTCTGCTTGATATTGGCCTGATCCGGTCCGAGGTCACTAAAATGTCGCACTCGGATGGTAATCAGCGACTCGCTCTCGGACATGGCAAAGTGCTGTCTCGAAACGCCAGCGAAAATAAAGCGGATGTTCCTGCGCACGATGTCGAGGACTGGCTTGGCTTCATCTATTGGCACTGCCTTCCGTCTCGGGAACGGGTTCTCTTGGATTGAAATTATTGTGCCTGCAAACAAGTTAGCGGCTGCACTCGAGATCCGAAAAATGGGATGCTCACCATCGTCGCACTGGATCAGCCAGGTCCAAAGCCGTTTTCCATCCGGGAGATCTTGGCCATTCGGTTGTGATAGTGTGGGAATCACATACAACGTATTATAGCCGATACATGTGTCTAACAGATTCTTAATGTTTATGCTCACTCGGGTTTGGTGCGATGTACTTACATCGAGGACCATGATCCACAGAAGAGAAGTGCCAGATTTGATTCGTGACTTGTGCGAAGGTGAGATTCGAGAATGACGCCGACTCGCGCGATTTATCTGGATCGGCGAGATGCTTGAGTGCATTCTCCGGGTCATCCACTTCGTGCTCGAACGACGGCTCAATAATAGGCGATTTCGAAGTCCTTTTGTTTGGTACAGGTGTAGTTTTGGGTGCAGGATCCACTGGCTCTGTGCACATCATCCCCTGTAGCCGTTCTGACACTCCATAGTATTTGGTAATCGCCTAGGAATCCATGGTCAGTCAATACTGCTCATATGCGAATGAAATTGAACATACCCTTATGCTTTCCTTCTGCTCCTCTGGTGCCCATATATTGCTGTGATCACAATGTCAGTATATACTCGTCTACATTTGAGGACTTCATTCTTACATCCACCGTGTACCAAAGCACTTGTCTCTCTGTATCATGTCAGCCCTTTACTGTTGGATAGACTCAAGTCTAATCTTCGAAAAAGACTTACCGGCTTGCTCAGCAACCGTTTCAATTCGTTAGTGTCCAGATCAGACGCACACCATGCCTCATCGTTCCCGAAATCGAGCACGAAATTCTGAGTAAGAGGGTCCTGTAGACGGCGCATAGCAAGGTAAAACTGCGTCTTATCGTCGATGTTCTTGAACTTTTCCACAAGCGGGCCCTCATCGTCAAGACTTGAGTAGTAATCCTGCGGTGCAGTTGACTCGCGCGAATCTGTTGTAGAAGACATGATAAAGCCAAACAAGGTGGTCTGTAAATAAGCCAAAAAAAAAATCAATAGCCAATGGTCAAAAGATCAGCTGCCAAGTCAGGAGGGGGTATCTCGGATTAAGTCAAGCCAAGTCATGCCCAGGTGTAAACAACCTTGACCATAGAATGTAAACCTGGAGTATATCACAAAAGGAATAAGCAGAAAGTCAAGTTTAAGTATTCTAATCTCACTGGGAATGTCTAAATTAAATCGAAACACAAGGCAATAGCCCTCGACGCCAAAGGGGGGTTGGGTGACCAGTCCTGAGGCTGACACTGCCGCCGGTCACGTTTAAGCGCTGCGATCAGATGCAGCCCCCGCAGACCATGTCAAGTTCGTTTCACCAGTTGAGAACTGTCCTAAAATAGATGATCTAGCATCCTATTTGCTCGTTTTGTGGGTTGCTGTATTATATACCCGTCTGCTTAGCAAAAGCTTGTGTGTTGGTCGGTCATCTGGACTATTCGATATATATTGTTTGTGGTCAGAAGATGCCGATGACGAGGAGTCTTGAAGATCTTTTTAGGTGGTGTATACGTATTTGATAATTAATATCAGATACCACCGCCTGTTAAAATGATGTATCTACTCAGCTGGACTACTTTGTGCCTGCTTAATACGGACTCGTGCTTGTGGTTGATCTAGATCGATCTTCGGGGATATGCGAAAACAAGGTATTTATAAACATATCCGATCCAAGCCCTTACTGCTATCGCTGCACAAAGAAATATCAATTAACGAGACACTTTCTTGAACAATGAAATAGGATAAATAATAAAGTAATGATCTATCGATATAAGCGGGTCGGCTATGTGGCGGGGCGACCCGGTCGATGCTTCTACCTGAGTATGCCGTACGTTCTATAAAATACAATGGACATACCTACATGAATCGTATATAGCTTTGAACCTTGAAATATAAGTTTGCGTGCTTCTTATCTGGGCAATTTATCACTTTAATCCCAATTCTCCGAGGGAATCACCAATTTAGTATCCGTCCAGACCTCTTCGTATGCTTTCGTTTCGTGTGTGCCCGACATATTATTGACAAGCAAGATCGATGTTCCATTATTTGCACTAACTAGTCCTCACCTGGTCTAATATTGGAAGTTTTGCCAAATGCAGTAACAGGAAAAGCGTACTAGGCAAGGCCGGCGGTTACTTGAAACAGCAGCAATGTTGACCTGACCGAGCAATACGAAGAGGGATTAGGATTCTCGATATTTTCTTTTATACAAGCCGAGTCGACGCTTGCTAATGCGATTATTTGTACGGAGTATGAGCGAGTGGAATTGCATTGAGTGAAGTATCCGTGGCCGTCATACAGCGTAGGTCTTGCCGAGGTTGGGGAAATCGGTTCGTATTCATGCCTCAGGCTGTTTGATGAGTCAGCAAACAAAAATCTAGGGCACCGCTAATCCTAATCTAGACTAGCGCAAGTCCACACCCACAAGCGGAGAAATTCACGGCCCTCGACAATTTCTTTTCTCAAGCATTCAGCGCAGAGCCATACCAACAGAATTTTAACTTCTTTTGGAAGACTGTAGCAATCATGTCCAAGATCACAGTCGGTACGACTTACCCCATGATATTCTCTACTTGATCTTGCCACTAACTGCTCTTCTCATTACAGCCGGAGTGCGCCAGAATGTCGAGAACCTTCTCAACTACTCTCTCAATGAGAAGAAGCGTAACTTCAACGAGACCGTTGAGCTTCAGATCGGCCTGAAGAACTACGATCCCCAGCGTGATAAGCGTTTCTCTGGCACCATCAAGCTGCCCAGCGTTCCCCGCCCCAACATGGCCATCTGGTGCGTTTCCCATCGACAACTCGTCCCGCGGGGCAATCTTTCACATCCCACGATGCGCGGCGGCGAAGGATGTATACACCTCGAAAGAACATAGAAGCTAACGGACGGAATCTATAGTGTTCTTGGTGATCAGCACGATCTTGACCGTGCCAAGCACCACGGTATCGATGCCATGTCCGTTGACGATCTCAAGAAGCTCAACAAGAACAAGAAGCTCATCAAGAAGCTTGCTCGCAAGTACGATGCCTTCCTTGCTTCCGAGGGTCTGATCAAGCAGATTCCCCGTCTCCTCGGTCCCGGTCTGTCCAAGGCCGGCAAGTTCCCTACCCCCGTCTCCGCCGCTGAGGACATGGCCGCCAAGGTCACCGACGTCCGCTCCACCATCAAGTTCCAGCTCAAGAAGGTTCTGTGCCTCGGTGTTGCCATCGGCAACGTCGAGATGGACAAGGAGGCCCTCGTTGCCAACCTCATGCTCGCCATCAACTACCTCGTCTCCCTCCTCAAGAAGGGCTGGCAGAACGTTGGCAGTCTTGTCATCAAGGCTTCCATGTCCCCTCCCCACCGTGTCTACTAGATTATCTGTCGCTTAACTGCGCCGGTGTTTTCTAGTTTGGGCCTGAGTATTGGGTTTATCTCATAGTCTCACGACTTTAAAAAAATATGAAGCTCATGATCGGTCTCAATCTGCTATTCTATCGTAATCTTACCAGTATAATGTAGCTGTAGATAAAGCTTAGGTTTGTATGTTACATTGCTCATTATGTGTGAAACAAGAGACTCTTATGATACACATGCAGGGAATCAAGTTACTCCATGCCTTCCATCAATTCGGTCTTATCCAGAACCATGCCCCGCATGCCAATGAACTCACGAAGACTTTCCCACTCTTCACCAACTTCCTCGCCTCTCATATAAGGATCCTTAAAACCCCATGCAACAGCAACTCTATCCATAGCAGCGCGCTCTTCCTCGCGCAACCACCGTTGCCGCAGTGGGATACCAGGAATCCAGACCACACGTTCCATCTGATCGTTAGCCGTGGTAATAGCCAAAAAGCCCATGGAGGATGCACCGCCAACGTAAGCCAGTGAAGCGGCAAACGCAATCCCAGTCGCTACGCTCGGATCCATTGTGTTCTGGAATGTTGCGGCCCACGATGCGAGAGCATAGCAAGCAGCCGGGGCAGCCGCAAGGCCAGCCAGCGGGACGCCGGCTTTCTTGAAGATCTTCGCACGGTGGAAGGCGGGGGCGCAGAAAGTATTATCGATGATGGCCAGCACGAGCGAGAGATTTTTCTGTGCAATGGCAACCCCAAGAGCCATGTTAGCCAGCTCCGCCGGAACGGCGCTGTTGACACTCTTGGGGTTGGCTTTCAGCAACTTCACCGGAGAGCTACCCTCTTCTGGGACAGGCTTGTAGGCATAAAGGTGGAAGAGCTCGGGGAAGTGCTCGGCCCGTCGCAGTAGAGTCAGGGTCTCGGTGCAGGAGGCCAGAGCTTCGGGCGAAATGAAGACCTTCTCGTCCTTCAAGAGGTCAACGGCGATTTTTGCGACTGAATTTGCCAGTCGGGGGTCCGGATGTTGTAAGGAGTGTGGTTTGCCTTTGTTCTTCGGCGCAGGTTGCTTCTCCTCCAGGTCTAGTAAAGAAGAGACCGCGTTGCCCTCACCCTTTGATGATCCCTCGATTTGATCCCGTTCCTGTAAGACAAGGGATTTGGCGACCAGCTGGCATCTTTGTAGCAATTCTATCACCACCTCGTTGGAGGCCGCCGCGTTTGATTGATGTACGGCCAATGCATCCTGCGCAATCTCTTTGATTGCATCCTCTGGGCTTATCCTAGTGGTCGCAGCGGAAGCATATCGACGGAAAATAAGCGAAGGAGAGCCGAGTATCAACCTATCGGTTCGATTCGAGGGTTGTAAACGGAGATTGGAGGTCGCAGCTCGACTTGCGCGAGCGGTGGGGAGACGCGCGATAGGGAGGCCACGACGGGGCGTTGAAGTCGAGAACTGACATAATTGACAGATCGAGCCCTGTGGCTGGGAGCCCTTATTGGCTGTTAGAACAACTCTTTTCATGGCTGTGGTGATGAGTGACGTTGTGAGGCAGCCGTATTTTTTTCGATGGGAGAGTCCAGGCGGAGACTTCGCCCCGACGCTGTCCACTTCCCCGTACTCGCACCCTGACGTCTTCTTACTTCTCTGTCATGTTCCTCCTATTCCAGGAACACATCTTCCTGACCTGATTATTTTCTAAATTATATGCAATTGTCTATCTGATACTCTCATTATCTGATCCCCAACTATGCCACCTCCTCCTCCCCCGCCGCCACCGCCGCCGCCGGGAGGTTTGGGCGGTCCTCCCCCGCCGCCCCCTCCAGGTGGCCTCCCAGGCAGGCCTCCCAAAGGACAGGCTAAAGATCGGGTAGGTAAACTGGGTGCTTCAGTTTCATTACCGCAAGCAGCTTGTCGCTTAAGGAACTTGGCAGCTAACCTATAGATAGGGCGCACTTCTTTCTGATATTCACAAGGGTGCCAGGCTGAGGAAGGCTGTTACCAATGATCGATCAGCCCCTGTAATCGGCAGTTCAGGAGGCGTCTCAGCAGCTCCCCCAGTCGCAGGTGCGCCACCTGTTCCTGGCGCAAGGCCGCCTCCAAGCGGGCTTGCACCGCCCGTACCATCCGGTCCAGCCGCGAATCGATTACGAAGTAACAGCGAAGGGGTTTCGGGGACAGATGGTGCATCCAGTCCAACGCCACCTCAATTAGGAGGTTTATTTGCTGGTGGAATGCCCAAGCTACGGAGTCGTGGAGGTATCGATACAGGTGCCAATCGTGACTCGCCATATATCTCCGATTCCGAAGGGGCACATCGACCACCTGCTGCGCCAGCCCCCAAGCCTCCAACAGCTCCCCGGCCTCCTGGAGTCAGACCGCCTCCCCGTCCATCATCGACCGATGTACCGCCTGCGCCACCGATCAATCCTTTGATTGCCGGCTTGAAGAAGCCTCCCCCAAGGCCTGCTTCACGATCATCATCTACAGTTTCAGCGCCAGCTACAAGGGCCCCTGAAGCGCCGCCACCACGCGCGCCTCCTCCACCTCCAGCACCAGGCAAGCTTCCACCACCGCCTACATCGAGAAAACCGTCCGGACCTCCGCCACCACCCCCATCAGCCCCCGCGGGTCGGGCACCTCCTCCCCCGCCGGCTGCTTCTAGATCGACACCTCCTCCTCCCCCCTCAATAGCCCCCTCGATTGCTGCGCAGGCTGCACGTTCTGCCCTGGGACATTCTTCGCCCTCTGCACCTCCCCCACCACCCCCATCAGCTGCCCCAGGTGCTCCACCCCCACCGCCTCCAATTTCACTTCCTGCAGCTCCGCCAAGCGAGCCGCCATCCCGACCATCCCCTGCTTCCTCTCGCCCTGTCTCCCACGAACCATTTGCATCGCTGGACCCTAGCGCGTATACACTTTCCAATGGTGGATCGCCTGCAGTAGGCGCACAAAGTCCTTCAACACAAGGACATGGCCCAGTCCGAATAGAAGACCCGCGATTCAAATTCCAAACTGAAGGGCTACTCCCCAAACCACGGCACTTTATCGGTGGAGACCGCCGATACCGCGCTGGACGGGGCAGCAGTGTTCCTTTGGATCTGAGTGCTTTGCGAGGCTGATTGGAGTGCATGGGAAATTGCGGGCGATATCGTGCACACATAGTGAATTGCTATACATAAATCCTTTTACACTAGAGTCATCTATGTAGCTCATTGTGTAGCTCAGTTGTACAACAAAGCCCATGTTTTCCACCTTAAACGCGTTGATCTCTCATAAAACAGTATAAAATGTTGTGGTATCCACTCTCCTACAAGCTTCTGCACGTGATTGAATCGGGGATGTCAATCGACAATCCTGGAAAACAACCATGAAGCCCCAAGACACGTGCTGCCACCAATCTCTTTGCTATCAGTCGAGGTCATCGACTCTCGTGTTTCTAGAATTTTATTGTTATCATCTAGGATTCTGGCAATCTTACTTGCGATTCGACCAACAGTACAGACCCGCTCTGCGCCATTATCATCAACTCCCATTTGATTGGCCTCGAGCTTTAAACGGAGCTCCTGCAGATTGAATCTTCCGTCCGCGAGCTTGAGGATCCTCGGCAAGTCAAAATTGTCGCGCTACAACCAACCGCGATCAATCCGGCTCTTCACCTCGACGAGCACTTTTTGCGCGAAGTGACAAGATCCCACGAACCTCCTCCAGCCCACGCAAAGCAAGAGAGCTACTCCAGGCCCAGCGACAGGAACATCAGCGGGCTCGAGATACATCTTTCAGCGGTGCATCTACCTAGACCCGATCAACCGCAAACTTGAGATACCCTTTCACCTTTTTGAACCGCTCTCCCATCCAACATGTCTCTCCATTTTTACGTCAATAGTGAGTTCTGCATTAGCTGGAGTGCCTACATACGCCATTTCCTATAGAAGTTAACTGCTGACCACTCTCGATCGAACAGAAAAAGTCCTGATCCTCACCGTTGACGGCCGCACACTCATCGGCGATCTCCTGTCAACCGATCAAGCGACCAATCTTGTCCTGGCCAATACCGTTGAACGCATCATCCGCACTCCCGACGACGAGGAGCCCTCCACAGAGATTGAGCATGGGCTGTACCTGATCCGCGGTGACAATGTCGTTGTGTGTGGTGAAATAGACGAGAAAATGGACAGCGAGATAGACTGGTCTAAGGTGAAAGGCGAAGTAATCCGAGGCACGAAGAATGCATGAGCGGGGGCTTACAACATACACGGTGCTATTTTCCATCAGTTTTCGGGCGTTTTAAGGAAACCATTTGCATGCGATACAACGATTCAGCAAGCTGAAGAATCTTGGAGTTTGCCAGCGTTGCGTGTGGCTCTTTACTATTGAATTCGCCATTGCGGGCTTCTTGGCCTACCACGATGGATACGCTGTTGAATGTCGATCTATTGATTATTTACTGCGAACCTACAGCGATCTTTCACGGGTTGTGATTTCATTGACATATCCGACTCTGATGTGCAATGATGCAATGGCTACATATGAGACCATCAACTCGGCATTGTTGCCCCTCGAATGACTTTTGCGGGGGGCCCAGAGCACAGACGATGGCACAGACAATGAATTTACGGGGATGCGACTACTTGGCCTCTTTCAAGTATGAGATGTAGGCCCCTACGGTCCAGAAGAATGTGAATCTACTGAATTACCATTCCAATCTTCTGCATTCTCTACAAAAAGGAGTAATCTACCGTTTGCAGCCACATTCCTGCTCGACTCCACGCGGGAAGATGCCAAGGTCTCATACGGTGTGGAGTCAACGGAGTACATATGTATCCTCGTAGCAAGAAAGAAAAGGATCACAAAGAGAGAGAGAGATAAAGAACTAGGCAGTGATGTTATAGATTGTATGCTCCGGACAGGGTACTCCGTAGTTCAATCCGATCTCTATAATTATCTAGTACCCCATACGCCTCGGTCCTCAGCCCCCTGTCGGCCTTGGCGCAGCAAGTTAGGAGGCTATTTGTGACAATGTGAGGTGTATACTGCAGGGTGTAACTTGTTTGAAGATTTAGAAGAAGTCGGTGAATTGTAATTGTCTATATATCTTGACATATATGAACGTGGAATACCCAGGTTAGGCCGCAAACAGTGAAAAAAAAATATCAACTCAAAGCGAAACACCCCAGGCAGAAACTAACGACGCCCCCTCAGAAACCTCCCCTAATTGTCATTTCATCTCACTTCTCTCTTCTCTCTCCCCCTCTCTCCCAACTATTTTTTACCCTCTCTTGAGCCTACAGATCGCTGGGCGATCTCCAATTCATACGTTTACCTTGCCATCCCGCCCCTTTCCGCAGTTTCCCCCCTATCCGCTCAGCCCTTCATGTGTCCGATAGTATCACTACAACACAACGAGCGAATACCGCGTCAATCCCAACAGATTTCACGGGCTGATAGCCCGTCGTCCACGACGGTGCACTCTTAGCCACAAAACAAGCCCCAATAAACCGATCTTCCCCACTCACCCCCCCGCGCCAGCCATGTGGCTCTATCGGGGCGCTCAGTCCGCGGTCTTCTATTATGCCACTTGCACCCCCTGCGCCGAGAACCTCGATCGTCGGAAACGTAGAAATGATGCTACCCGGGTGCAGCGGGAAAAGGAGAAGGAGCGACGCAACAACGAATTAATCACCGACCAACCTCGTCCATTCCCACAACCAACCCCGTTCAGTACCAATGTAGGCTGGCGGGAAGAAATCGCCCTCGGCCCTGGTCCTCCAGCTCGTCGGGGTGGTCACCGCCCTGTTCAACGAACGGACAGTTGCACTACCGACCAGAGCTCGCAACTCAAGAAAGACAAGAGTGCTGGCCTGATGCATCCACTCGGCGAGAAGTGGAAATCAATGCGCTACCAACGCGAAGATGAGCCTCTTTGGGGACAACAGGAAGTGCGCGGATCGTCCATTGGATTCTCTGGACGCGGTCGTGCAGACCCGAACGAAACCTCCAAGTACTACATCGCCCGCGTGCCGCCTGTGAACGACCTCCACCCGCCCATTGTTAGTGGACCGTGTAGCCGTGCCGAGACCAGATGGATGCTCCAGCCACCACCGAGTGCCCGAGTGATGGCTGGTAAAGCCGACGTCACTTCGCCGACTCGTGGTAGTGCCTGTGGTAACATATCCCGGCCTCCCAAGAATGTGGCCAGGGAGAACGAAACTGAACGAATCAACAGCGAGTCTGGCGACGGAGCTGTCGATGACACCACCCAGCACCATCAACAACGTCGACCGTCGTTGACTCGACTCCGTATCGACTCCAATGTTCCAGACGCAGATTTACACTCTCGAACTGACTCTATGTTCTCCACGACCCTCTCGGATGACTCTCCAAGCTTTGAATGGAAATACCCTGACACCCCTGCATCTCGCCCTCAATCGAAAGCCACAGATGAAGATAAGACCTACCGCCCACATATCTCGAAGACTCTCTCCACAGTCCACCGGGACAACAAGAAGGTCCACATGCTACACCTAGAGATCAACGACGACAGCCGCGATGATGTTGGTCTGGGTCAATTGCAGCCTATCCGCCCCTGGCGTTGGAGCATGGACATCTAAAGTCGAACGCGAATTCCACAACACTCATCCCTCAGCAACGCCATATCTCCCCTCGCATCAGCTTCTCCGGGTTTAGCAATACGGCGTTTGAAGCATATCAAGCCCAGTGAGCATCTGCTTTTTAGTCATTTTTTGTCCTTGTTTGTCCTTTATTTCACCTCGTTTTCCAAGACTCCTTCCGTGTTTGCCAAATCTGCCTCGGAGAAAACACCGGAGCAAACACTCATCCTCTCGCTGTCGGACTCAGATCCCTCATAGGAATGTACCTGGCTGGTCCGGTATATAAAAGCGAAATGCACCTCCATCCTGCAAAAGTTCCTCTGCTGTTCCCTCACAGCGTTGTTTCATTACAGCCGTAAGAGAACGGGCGAGTTCATCATGACAGCACTCCTTCCTATCATTTCACAATCCTTTTCCTTGTCTCTCCTTTATCTCCCTCACTTTGTGGCCCTGCGGAATTCTCTTTTCTATCTTTTCAGCTTTGCTTTAGTTCCTAGATGTTATCTCTTCCTTGTACCATAATCACTCCCTCTCTGTTAGGGTTACCACCAGTACATAGCGTTTGACCAGCAATGAATGTTTTTCTCTTTTTAGACATTTAATCGGCGAGATGAATACTATGTTAGTGTAAATATAGTTGAATGTTTCTTGAAACTCGGTGGTTCTTATACAAGATCTCTAGAAGCTGCTGCCCTTCATCTAGATTTAGATCTGGGCCGTCAGAATATCCGTATTATAAAACTAAATATGAGCAACATATGTCTAGACTGTAGATTTTATATACAGAATGATACATAAGAGTCCGACTTCCTCAGCAAGTAAAATTCTGCACAGGAACATATAGGGGGTTTGACAATGGTCAACAAGAGACATATATAAAGAGGGACAGAAGTCGGCTCAATATTACTAGATGCCTTCTATTAGACGTAGCCATTGCTACTATTATTGAGTCTTAAGCAAAGGACAATACAGATATGCGTCGCAATCAGCGTTAGATTTTCCATTCAGTTTGTCTTCGTGATAGATGCAATTCAAATGCACATCAAAAACATCATATGCAAAGGACATTGTTTTCGATCTCAATGAAAGAAGAGACCAGGACACAAAAGCGCGGGGTAGAACAACCCAAAAAAGAAAAGACGCAATAACGAGTAGATCGTTGGATCTCCTCGGCGTTTCAAAATCATCCCAAATGCAAACAACGCCCAACCCAGCCATGCATAGCCTCTGCAAACCAGTCAAGGGTCGAAAAGGGCCCGTATCTGAATGCTCGGAGCCCGCGGAGCACCAGCCAGGCCGCCCCTTGTTGATTTCTATCCCTCTTTGTTGTGTTTGCTAGGATGCAGATGCCGGGAGATATATAGAGAGAAGGGAATCGCGTTTCGACCTCCTTCTGCTCTAGTAGACCTTCTTTTTCTCGTCCATGCTCAATTGGCCGGGGCCCATGTTGACGAGTAGGACTAAACCACCACTGTAGAAATTGTTAGCGTTGGACATATCTCCTATTGGGGAGAGACAACATACACAATCGACAAGATCTGGAAGAAGTCGTACTTGGCGAAGTCCTTTTGCGGGTGGTGGGCATGCAGCTAGACGAAACCATCAGTAACCAAAGATAGAATCAATCTCCCAGTAAACGTACAGTCCAGAAGTTGTTCACAAACACATTGAACAGACTCAGCAAGACCACAAGAATGATGGCGCTCCACTTGGCCTTGAAGCCAACAATGACCATGACGCAAGCGACAAAACCGAACAAGCTGACCAGAATGCGCCAGAAGCTCCAATCGCCAGAGAAAACAAACCCAATGAAGAGGAAGATCAGCAACACACGACCAGCGAACTGGACATACATCTTGCGGTCCTTTTCATCAAGCTGGGGCAGACCGGCGGGGACGAACTTCTTGCGCACCCACGAATCGGACAGGACCATAAGCAGACCACCGACAACACTCAGATTGCGAAGGAAGAAGTTCAAGTCGAAGATGAGACCGTATCCAAGACCCTGTGTGACAACAACGGCGAGCAATCCCGCGACGGCGACCTCGGTGCGTTTGCGGGCGATGACCAGGAACGAACAAACGGCCATGGCGATGACATTAACAAGAAGGAACGTGTGCGTGATTCCCCACGGAACTAAAGCCAGCAGAAGAAAAAAGCGCGTTAGACGATGTTATGCAGGACCCTGGACCCTAAGTCGTGCCGATCAGGGACCGGGATGCAGGGGCATTATCTTACTCTTCCGGAAATCACGGAGATAAAGGAGCTGATCGCTCCATTGTGTGAGGATGCGCAGCGAGTCTTCGATGAAGGTCACTACGATGAGGAATCGGCCGATAGCGGGAAGGTAGCTAGAGAGCGAAAGAACAGGGTGTCAGTGCATGCCTTGAATCCCTTGTTTTGAGCTCTTTCGCGACTTGAACCACGACGCGGGTAGAGAAATAAGCCCAAAACAAAGAGTAGGATTGAAACATACGGCTTCACTGGATCGGCCAAGGTATCCAACCAGTCCTCGATCTTGCTTGTCTGCTCGCGGATTGCGTCCAGTGGACTAGGATCGCTGGCGGCATCTGCGCTGCCGGGCCCGCCAAACGGGTTCTGGTGGCCGAGATTATAGCCCGCAGTGCCACGAATTTGGGCCATGGCGGAAGAATAATACAAAAAGAGATTGAGAAGAAGAAGAAATTGGAGTTGAGTCCTCACAGGTTGGGGAAGAAGAAGTTCAAGACAGGAGCAAATACCAAGGAGTTGTATACAAAGCACCTTCAGGCCACGATAACCGGAACTGGCCGCTAAACCGTTTTGGGAATAGTGACGACACAGGGACTCTATAGTGAATATCGGAGGAAGCTCTACATTCTTGCGCCTTATTTTGTTTTAGATCAAGCATTGGTTATGATTTCATTGCAATACAGATTTTTGCCAGCTAGACTAACAAAGAAAAAAAAGAACTTGCACAAACACAGCGTCAGATCCATTCCCGCAATTCTGCTTTTGTTGCCGCAGTGCAGTTCTTCCTCTTGCACAACTTGCAAGGGAATCTACCAATTCCGCTCCTAATGCGTTGCGCAACCTCCCAGGCCCCATTGTTGAGGGGAGGGAGGGTGCTTGAATGATGTGACACCCCCAGAACGCCAAAAAAGAGAAAACAAAGACGAAGTAAGGGTAATAAATACAGTTCAAGATGAAGAGAGAACGGAGAGAAATACTTCATGAAGGAAACAGCTCACGCAGCCCAGTCAGAGTCCAGCGGGTGGCCCTTCTCGCGCGAGCGCAAGATGTCGGGGAGGTAGGTTGGGGTCACCGTCACGCGCGGCTCAATAGGGGCAGGGGCAACAAGGGTGGAGTGGTTCTCCGAGGCACTGGTCTCGCTGACACTCTCGTCGGACTTGGCGCCCTTCTTCTTGGGCTGCTTCTTAGAGACAGTGGTCCATTCGTCATCACCTTTGGCAGCTCCCAAGAGGCGCAGCTGCTCCTCCTCAGAGGGAAGGTTCTGAGCCCACTTAGTAGGAGCAGCAGGGGACTCAAAAGTATCCAGAAGGCCCTGAGAGACGGAAGTGGCAGGAGCGGCGGGAGCGGGGTGGGATCCGCCATTGACCCCGTTGGTCTTCACTGGAGCAATGTTTTCCTGGGTCTGCCAGGCGTTGGCAGCGGGTGTAGATGATCGGGCAGCCTCGCGGCGCTCCGACTCGCGAGCAGTGTGCAACTGCTTCTCAAGCAGCTTCTTGCGTTCAGCTTCAGCCTCCAAAACTTGTTGCTTGCGGGCCTCGTTCTTGAGACGCTGCTGGCGCTGCTTCTTGGTCTCCACCTCCTTGAAGGTCTGAACCTTCTGCTTCTTAGGCTGGTTCTCCACATTGCCAGTAACGCGGAGCACAGATGCACCGGGGGCGGGGGCCTCCAGCATGTCGGAAACATATCCGGCCGAGGGAACAGTGGCGTTCACCTGGGGCGACCCGGCGGAAGATAGATCGTCGTCAGCCTCAGCGCCAGTGGTCGAGGAGGCACGGGTGTCGCTGGCGTGTGCAGCCTTCTTCTTGTTCTTCTTCTGACTCTTTGTGGGAGCGGGCTTGGCGGGAGCGGGCTGAGCAGGAGCGTTGGTCTTCAGGCCAGCCATGCGACGGGCCATCTCCTTGCGGTCGATTTCCTCGTCCGGTTTGTCATCCTCGGTGGTGGGGGACGACACGACGGTCTTCACCTCAGACTTTTTGGCGGCAGCCGGCTCGGGAGCAGGCTTAGACTTGCGCTTTGACTTCTTGGGCGCTACAGTGGCCTCGGTCTTCTCGACGGCAGCTCGAATCACGTTGGCCTTGGGGGTTGTGCCATTGGTGTAGTACCAGCCCAGGCTACCTGCCACGACGAGCAAGATCGCCCAGCTAATATAGGGGTTCATAGTCATGGAGCTGTGCACTCGTAAGTCAGTACCATCAACGCTGCCATGATGGTTGCATGGAACTTACTGTTGGATTAAAACCGAGATAGGCGGAGGATGGGTGTTGATCGAAAGATGACGGATGAAGAAAGTTGCGGGGGATGAGAGGGTAGGACAATTGCGCACGCGCACTTCGAAATTGAGTTGCGCACCGAAAGCCGAGCCAATTGTACTCAGCTACAGAAGCTTGATGTATCCAGTAGGAAGGTCCTCAAGAGGAGATTCCAGTCGGTCAATTGACCGTGAGAGCGCCTGGGGGAATGCGCTGGGGGGATGAATTCGTGAATGGGAGGAATAGGAACAGTCGGTGCGCAGGATAAACAAGGCAAGTTAAAGAGAGTAGAAGATGGAGAAGGGAGGAAAGGTGGAAAGGCGAAGAGCAGAGGAGTAGAGGAAAGGGCAACCGTGGCAGATCCACCCCGGTACTGTGACGGTAATGGTAAATTACCGAGCCCTTGGCTTTGGACTTCACTGCATTTATTATATACCTCCAAGGCGTCTTTCTAGAGCATCTTGATCTTTGGTCTAACTGTTCAAGTCTCCTCGATTTTCTACTTGTCTAGGAACTTGGCGAATAAACATTTCAATGTGATGCTTATACCGTACGCTGATTTGAGCATTGACTGCATATGTTTCAATCGTTGTATTCAACGTACTCCGTACCTGGGGAACATACTAATAAGCTCCAATATATGAAGACACCGAGAGTGAACAGGCCACGTCTCCGCCTGTCTCTTTATTCTCCGCTTTCGACGCTCTGATTTATATCTTCCTAGCGTGGAGCATTCATTTATTTGAACATTGGATTCATCGATCCGGCAGGGGATCTCAAATGTTCTTTTACCCCTTACAGGAGCCCTACCACGAGGCGGAAAGGAGTTATGCACCGGACATAACGGACCACCCGGTCCAATTGGTGGTCAAGTCATGCATTGGCATTGGCTAACGAGTCTAAGACCTGCAGTATGCAGCACTTTGAAAAAGGAGGCGTGGGATTGGTTCGCCGGTCATCAATATGTACGGAGTAAGTCTTCGACATATCAGATTAGTTTCTTACTCTTCTGTGTCCTTTGACTCTCCTGAAGTCTCCCATTAAGCCCATGATATGAGCGGTCACCGAGGTTTCAGTAATATCTGGCCAGGGGCGTTTGCGGTGTGGGTATGTTGTAAGTGGTTGGCTCACCGACGCGACAAAGACTCCGCGACGCGCCCAGGCGGCGGGGCCGGCCCGCCCTAAGGCGTCGAGTCACAAACAACCTCTCAGCAAACTAAAAAAAAGGAGGTCGAAACCTTTATCGTCGCAGAGGGAGAAGGTTCTATCATTCAAAACACTAAGTAACTAATGTAGCACGCGGAAGTGACCGCTAGGTGATGTGGGAGAAATACAGCCCCGTTGGTCTTCAGGGTTATTTACCCTCAGCAAACTGATAGATGCCGTTGCCGCCGTGACGGACAATAATCGGACTGCATGAGAAATGAACGGAGAGCGCTGTAGGTCATCGACCTGAGTATACATAGAATCACGATTTGGAGCTAGGTATTACAAAGGCTTCTGTTACTGCCTCGTCGAGGTTTGTGGTAGTTTCCTTGATCCCAATAAGCGAGTTACAGACGATGGATGGATAGTAACTACCACTGAGACCTTGACTGTGCCAGTACACAGCCACCTTTTCATCCCTACATCCCTTTGATCTGTCTCGCCTCAGTCAAAGCGTCCCTCAGAGCTACCAAACCCTTCTCAATATCGCCGCGATCTGTATCCAAAACACTGACACCCATATGACCAAATCGATTATACTGATTGGCTATTTACTTATGCAAGCCAGCCGCAAATACCACCCCGCGCCTAAGGATGCCAGGGAGCACGTCAGGCGGGGTCAAACCAGGAGGTACGTACATTGCAGTCAGCCCGTGAGCCTGGCACTCGGGGCGGGTAGCAACCTGTTTCAGACCAGGCCGAGTGACAGCAGCCTTAATCTTGTCAGAAGCCTGCCGTGAATGGCAATGCGCTCAGCAATAGGTCGAGCTGTGATCTGGCTTAGAGTAGCGTGTAGAGCGCGGATGAGTTGAGTTGGTGGTGTGGTAAAGTAGGCAGGTTCGTTGTTCTCATATTTTTGCATGACAGGGTACCATTTCGCGATCGAGGCGTAATATGAACCTGGTGGAATCTTGCGCAAATGCACTTGCTGGACAGCACGGCTAGACATCGTGAGGATGCCGAGGCCGGGAGGACAGCCAATAGCCTTTTGGCTGGGTTGCTGATCCCGTCATATCTGACATCGCGGTGACAAGCAATGGAGATGAGTACAGAGGGATAACTGTTTGAGGTATGGGAAATGCCGAGGGTGACAAGAAATATGAGATTCTTCGTGAAGGCTCAATCGCTAGGAAGCTCCAAGTGGGAGGGAGATATTGCGGGCTACTTATAATCAGGCCAATATATTGAATATTTAAACCTTTGATATGCCCCGTCGAATACAGAGACCGAGCAAATCTATGGCGTTGATCCTACTCAGATTATGCCCCGGTATTCTAAATCTTGTATCGTCCATTCTTTATAAACCCAAAGGGTCTTCACTAACCAAGTCCTTGCTACTTGGGGTATAGTTCAAGCACCGGCTTTGAAATTGATTTGGGATTAAGGCTATGATCTATCTATCCTTGCCGGTGGTCTACGAATAGACGACTATCAACTATCAACTATCAAATACTTATTGATTTACACTCTCCTAGCAGGTTTGATTTGGAGCATGTATTCTGGTTTTTCGTACCACTCGCAGGCACGAGACTAATGCATCAAATATCTCGGCCGACATATCTCGAGGTCTGCCTTGACCGATTTCTCCAAACTAGGCTTCAAGTTTTGCTACCGAATGCTGACAAATTCCATTGGGCCAGCCTCTAACCTAAACCTTTTTACTACTATATTCTTCGTGTAAGTTTAAGACTCGCCGATGCGTGACTTTCCTTTGACAAGCATTCTCCGCACCCCGCATGAGGGGAAAAGTAGTGACACTATATCAAGATTAAGCTTTTATGTTAGCCGAACAAGCTTTATTGCCTGACTACAATAAGCAGGTATTGTTCAGTTTTTAGTGCCGATACACACAAGTTCTGAGCGCGGTATTCGAGGAAGTGAGGTCCCGATTTTGAATATCGGAGAAAGAGGCAGGAAATATCACCTGGGTCGTTTAGAGACCATAAAAAAAAGATATTCAGAGGGATCTAGGCCATCACGAGGCCATAAGGATTCAAACAAAAGCAATGCTTGCATAGAAGTGAAACATTTAGTTCGTAAAGAGGTCATCAAGTTAATCAAGTTAACAATGATCAAATTGGATCCTAAGAGGGTGTACGGTGGTAGTTATAGCGAGGAATCGCCGTAGCACTAAGAGCTTGCGGCATGTTGTAAGAATGAGGGGAATCTCAAAAGCAGCCCCGAGGAAGAGAATCGTTGAAGGCCAACGACTTCCAGACTGGACCGCATGGCGGATAAAGCACATATAGCAATGATGCTTGTTACATGAATCTTCGTTGCGAGGATAATTTTCCATGACATCGGACGATTCAAATGATGAGATGCTTCGTTGATATACGGAATCAAGTCTAGGCTTTCGTATATGGCCTGTACTCCGTAATAGCCCAAAATAACTCGAAGAATTCATTCGGCCGACAAACGCATCATTGCGGATCGGTGCTGGCGTCCGATGACACGATCTATTTGTTCAGTTTGGCCCCCCTTTAAACGAAGTGTTCATTTAAAATTTGTGTATTGAAACAGTAGTAACAATGTGTGGTAAATAGAAGCCCTAATAATTTGATAACCTAGCCTATACGGATACTTCTCCACCCTTTATTTCTCTGGTCTCTTTTCGATTGTTTGTTTTTTTTTTCAATTAACACTTAAGAAATTACCTCGAATCATCGACTGGAATATGGAAAGAAGAGATGCCGAAGGAAACAAACTTGCAAGGACGAAGGTAATTCCAAAAAGAACCCAGAGAAAGAAAGAACGCGAGTGAGGAAGGAACGATAGATAAACACAAATGAGGCAAGAGGTGACTGACCATTGGTTCCATCCATAGTCCGAGTCTGTAGACACACCTACCTCGCCGGCGAGAAGCACCCGTTCCCGAGCGGACGAATCATTCGTCTCACCCACAAGGGTCTCCTTCGATGCAACTAGTAACGGCACTGATGTCCGACGGCGTAGCTCAGTGACCTCTAGGCGGAGCGTGTTACCCAGTCTCGTACCGCGGACCACGCTCGCAGAGAGGACTCAGGGGGAGTTCATTGTCGCTGGCCCTGACGAGACGACTCAGTTGCGACTTTCCCATGAACCGTTCGTCCAACCAGGTTACATCGACCTGAACCCTTCCTACGAGCAACCTGCCAACGCCAAGCCAGTATGGAGTTTGGCGAAACCGTTGCCTCGAGTGGTACGGCCGGGCATGGTACCAACCAAAGCGGAGCTGTTGGAAAACCATGCCTCTGCTCAGCTTCCAGCGGAGAATTCACAGAAGCTCGGCCTTGACATTGACCCCAATGATATCGAGAGGGGCCAGATCCAGAAGTCCGCTGATCCACGGGAGATTTCGGCCCAAGTTGAGGATGCTCGCCTGCAACGTGAGAGCAACATTATGAACAAAATCCTAAGCGGCGGTGCTGGATTCAGCCGGGTATCTCGTACTTCGTCAATGCGCGGGAGACAACCCTCCGAGTGGCTTTCGCCTAATGCAACCAAGCTGTCCTCTGTCGAGGAAGGGGAGGATCAGCATCAGCCTCCGAGCGAAGAGCCTCCACAGGACTTGCGCGAGGATAATTTTACAATAGGTAGCCTTGACTTTGATCACGAGGCTTTACCTGATGATCTACATCCCCTTGTACAAGGATTGATTGAGGAAGAGGTACATAACAACCACACTACCTGGTCTGTGATCAGGACTCACCATCGCGAAGCTCTAGCCGAAGCTCTAGGGGTCTTTATACAGCTCTTCATTGGCTTCTGCGCTGACCTGGCTGTCACGGTTGCTGATGCAGGAAACCCGAATACCACCGCTTGGGCCTGGGGCTTTGCCACTATGTCGGGAATCTACATCTCCGGAGGTGTTTCTGGTGCGCACCTCAACCCGTCTATCACTATCATGTTGTGGTTCTATCGTGGCTTCCCGAAACGGAAGATGCCAGAGTATTGTATAGCACAGTTCGTCGGGGCCTTTTGCGCTGCGCTCACCGCGTACGGGCTCTATTACCAGTCAATTCAGCACTACCTCAGTATCGACACAAATATGGATACCGGAATTATCAACAGCTTTGTGACCAATCAGCGTAAAGCCTGGATTGGGCCTGCCACGGCCTTTTTCAACGAGTTCTTAGGAACCATCGTGTTAACCACCACTATTCTTGCCCTTGGTGACGACCAGAACGCCCCTCCCGGTGCTGGAATGAACTCTCTCATTATCGGGCTTGTCATCACCTGCTTAATGATTAGTTTCGCTTACCAGACTGGCGCTGCATTCAACCCAACTCGTGACTTTGGCCCACGCCTTGCCCTTCTGGCACTTGGGTACGGCAGAGACCTCTTTTTGAATCCGTATTGGTTTTATGGGCCGTGGGTGGGTACCATAAGTGGTGCCTTCGCTGGTGGCTTCTTATATGACTTCATGGTTTTCACTGGCGGCGAGTCCCCAGTCAATTACCCTCTAGAGAGGACTCAGCGGGCGATGAGAAAGAGCCGCATGAAATGGAAACGTCGACTGCATCTAAGGGAGAAAGTAAAAGCATAAGAATGAGAGGCCGAAATTTTCTGCAATTGGCGTCATAGTTAGACATACAAGAATAGACCTACTCCTAGCATATAAATTGTCCGATATTGAGAGGTTGCATCGATATAGCTAATACTTAGGACCATCCAGATGTTGTAATTCACTTTATGATTGGTTTAGGCTTGTCAGCCTTGTGAACCACCCCAGTGTCAAGCTCTTGGGCCCTCGGAGATGAACCCGGTAGTTCATTTAATGAATTTGTTTGGGCTAATTCGGCCAGCGGAGTAGTGTGAGCTAGTTCGGCTGGGGGAGCAATACGATTCAAACTTCCCGCAGCAAGTTCGGGGGTCTGTGTCATCAAAGGTAATTTGCTTCCTTGGCGAATCTTTCGTCGGTGCCAGAAAAGCAGGAAGAGGAAGCTGATGGAGAGCACCACGCCCAACGCAACACCAATACCAATCCCGGCCTTTGCACCACTTGAAAGGCTGGATTCCGTGCTATGGCTGCTACTGGTACTGGTGCTCGTACTGATACTCGTCCTGGTACTATCCGTAGTATCGGTAGCACCCGCGGCTTTGATGGTCGCAAAGTCAAGACCCGCTATTGTTGGCAATGCAGCGCTGGGGTCTATCGGCCAATATGAATTGATCGATGCGGGACAGGAAGGGGTAGATAACGTAGACGGAGGTTCAGTATTTGTACTGATAGAAGACCACTGGCTTTTCAGAGCATTGTAGTCGGCCAGAGTTGTTGGCGTGCTGACTCCTGAAGTGGTATATGAGACAAGCCCGTAGTTTCCCGTCCTGTGTGATGTTAGTACATGTCAAATGAGTATCAAGGGTTGCAACTTACTCCTGCCTCCACTCATCGATGATTGCACCACTCCAAATACTTGACATGTTAGACCCAAAAATCGCGGGCTGGTCCCCAAAGAGCCGCGGAGATACTTCGTCGCAACCATCTTCAGAAAAGAATGTGGGTACCGATAGGCCTTCGACTTTCGATGTCAAGGTGTCGTAGCCGGACTCTTTTATGGACGAATTGCCACACCACTGGTAGTCATTGACCGAATAGAAATCTACAGCATTGTCGCTGTTACCGCCACACACAAGGTATTCTCCTAGCGCTTGCATATAGGTATACTCTGCGCTTGTGGCGTATCCAATCGGTATAGGACGATACTGCCTAGCAGCAGTATAAGCTTTCATATCTCGAGCTGCAGCCTTTAGATACGGGGCTAGATCGACCGATGTATAGCCTATTTTATGCATTTAAATCTTGTTTAGGCCGTGAGCGGTGGAGGCTGCATACCACTAATAATTTCATCTCCAACAAGAAGCCCCAAGAGGTTGTTGTATCCGGCCATTGAATCCAGAACAGCCGCGTATTGTTTGAAAACGTTCATTTGCCATGTGGAGTTGGCCTGCAGTTGGGAATCTTAGTACCCATATGTAGCGAGCATATAGTGACCGAAAATACTCACTATGTTCGAGCTGACATCCATTCCTGTCATATTTCATAAGGCTCCAATCCCTTTGACTCGCCATGTTGGCAAGAACGTATATGCCATTGTCCTCGAAAACCTGCATGCATTTATCGTGGCTTTGGGTCGCATCTATGTAGCCCACGCTGATAGTATTCGCCCCTAGTGCCTTTATCATAGGGCCATCGATTGCGCACTGACTGGCTCTTGAACCGGCCAAAACGTCGATCGGAGTCGAGCGAGAGGATCTTCGGCCATAAACGACACCTAGTTTGGAAATGTTAGCATGAATTACACATTGTTTTAAATGAAGTTACCTTTGATTTGGAATCGTTTGCCTTTGGACAACAGCCCGTTTCCCGCGACGGAGACAACGGGAAGTGACATTGTGAGACAGCGAAGACGAAAGAACTGAGATGCAAACACGAGAGAGATGACCGGCGGGGACGTGAAAAAGGGGCTGGGGCATGCTATGGACGCTAATATCTGCGATACATAGGTACGGCGGTTTGTAAACACCTCAGGCCATACTCAGGCTTACCTTGATTTATCGTCCTGTTATATGTTAGCCGGGTTCTGTAGTGGCATTGATGGTGCCCGAGAGTAGCCTAGAGGTTCTCGATCGCCGAATTCACTTCGCGCTAAAATGTGTGTGTGTCGGGGATACGAGGTGGAATATCGCCCATTCTGATTGATAGGTTTGCCAAGAAACGTGGCGGCGTCTAGAGCGTGATTTTGTTTACTTACTCGTGCCTTCGTCCGGATTGTGCTTTGGCTGTTCCCATTAGCTTAATCTCAGCTTTGTGGACTCTGTAAAGTGTCCCTGGAAAGCATAACGAATCGAACGACAAGAAAAAGGTCACGACACGAGACATGTACGGAGTAGTCAAAGTTTTTCGAAAGGAACGCCACCCAATTTATGGTGTGGCTTATGACACATCTTTATTTACACCCGACACCTGGAGCTGCGACTGCTGATCATGCGGAGGCTATGACATGTGGGCTTAAGACCATTCGCAGGGTTTCTGGTAGCTAAGCCACTCAAGCATGCACTTAGGGCCGGGTAAGGCAAATTTCACTCGAAAAAAGGAAACATATGTGCATGTATCATGCAAGCTAGCCTTTTGGTGTCAAAATACACCAATGTCGTTCCCTTGCCAAGCGAAATCAGGATTCAGAGGCTGAGAAGCGGCATGAGAGGCAGCAAAAATGAGGGTATAATAGTCAGGTTCGAATCCCAATATACTGCGTTAAGTACAAGTCCAACACTCTTTTCATTCACAAGGTATGATCTTGGCAGCTCTACGGTGCCAATGTCTGACCCATCCATCTATATATTCCTCCCTATACCCAGGATTTATACAACCTTATGCAAACTCGACTAATCCTCCATATAAGGATCTTTTTACAAGCCATGTTTTTTTCGAAGATCAAAACGTCTCCATTATCTCGGCCGAGATTTTCAAGGATCTGCCGTATATCGGCAGTGATTCTTGAGTGACCAAATGTGGTATACACACAGTTCGCTGTCTGGCTTTATATTTCACAATAAACAACACGGCTATTCTAAGAGGGAATCAAGATGTCTCTGGGGGCTCAGCAAGTATCAAATGATAAATATTTACTAGTAGTTAAAAGTCCATGGACGTCCAAATATAGTATGGAAACTATATGTCAAAGGCGATGAGGCCTGATCAAGGGGCCAGGCAGGAATAATTGGCCTCGATTGGTCGGCCGAAAGAATTGAACACAAGTTTCCTTGCAATTTGACATTTTGAGTCTACTTTCTTTGCTAATTATTTTGAGCTTGGGTTCGATTTTTTTTCTTTCTCTTTGTTTTTGTCTTACGAACACGTTATCACAAAACGAATGAGCGGAGCCAGGCAAGACGGCCAGAATTTAGGGTAAGTCAAGTTCAACATGAAGCAGGGAGGAAAGCATAGCTGACAGATGGTGAAGTCATAAATCAGCATTCCTAGCATCTCTCGAAAAACAACTTGCAACAACGACCACAGCTCAAGAATGAGCTCCTCATTTGGCAATAATAAAACCATCAATTCAGTACTACCGAAGAGCGTTCTTCTGATTTCCAGCACCGCGCCAGTTAGTCCGGCATCTGTTCTGGGCACCGCTCCAGGCCCCTTGCTCATTTTGGATGGGGTGAAATCTAAACGCCCACGACAGGGCGAGCTTCATCAACAAGCGCCTGAAGATCTAAATGTTCACTCAGACAGACGGTTAGGCGCTACGGTGAGCATGCCTGTAAGCCTCCACATCAGCAACAGGACACGCTCCGTGATCCATGGAATCCTTTTCGAATATGTTGTCGAGGCGGCAGCTGTCTTCATTCAGCTCGCAATTGGCTTTTGTGCAAATATCGCCGCTGTCACCAACAAGTCCCACCCCGACACTAGTTGGATCTGGGGGTCTGCGACCATGATCGCTACTTATTTGTCTGGCAATGTATCTTGCGCCCACCTCAACTCATCTATCACTATTATGCTTTGGTTCTACCGCGGCTTCCCTAAACGAAAAGTCCCCAGATACTTGGGCGCTCAGTTTCTAGGGGCTTTCTTAGCTGCCATTGCTGCGTATAGCCTCTGCTACCAATCCATCGAGCGTTACCTCACTACGAGCTCGGAAAATCTGATAGTGTCCAGTTTCGTGGCCGTTCAATATGCAGTGGGGATCGGGCCTGCGACCGTGTTTATAACCGAGTTCATGGGAGCTCTTTTCCTGGCTGTCATGGTTCTAGCCGTTGACGACAAGAGTCCTAGCACCGGTATGAGATCAATCATTTTTGGCCTTGTGGTCGTGTGTCTTCACGCTGCCTTCGCCTCCCAAACTGAAGCTGTGTTCAATCCAAGCCGAGACCTCGGGACCCGGCTTGCCTTATTGGCACTAGGCTACGACAGTGACTTGTTTCGGAATGTCACTTGCCTCTGCTGGTCTTATCTGGGATCAATTAGCGGTGCCTTGATTGGAGGTCTGCTGTACGACTTGGTCTTTGTTCTATGAGAAGTAGGGGTCAAACATTTACTTCTCTGACAGTATTCATTCTACCTCTGTTCTAGATTTTGATGCTTTTAGGGGCTTTCACTATTTCCCTATGCAGCTTGTAGACCTCTCCTTTGGCATCTATTTCTCTCTTTCTCTCTTCTCACAGGCAGCCGTAGCAGCTGTAAGGCAACTTGCCGTCTTGGCAGTCTCTTTATCTGGCCTGCAGAGATGTGTCTTCTAGATTCTGGAGGATGAGATCTTTGTGGCTTTGTTTGTATGAAGCTATTTAGAGAGCTTCATGGTAGTAGCTAGATCATTATCTTCCATCCGTCGGACACAGTTTATCATCACCTTTAGTTGATCCCTTCTCTTCTCTTACGTAGATGACTACGTATGAGAAGAGAAGTGATATGATGAGCATTAGTCGCCGCATGGTTTCAGAACTTCCTGGGAAGTATCAACTCCATTTTGGGCCCTCAGCCTTCAATTGCACGACTAGGAACTAAAATAAGCGACTAATAAGCCCTATGTACGGAGTATATTATTAAAATATGTCTCCAAGTCTTCGATTTTCAACTATTGTGATATCCACCAGATCAACTCCCGAACCCGGACGTTTCAAAATGGTATTGGTACGGAGACTCGCTCTCGCAATGAATGGAAGTCGACTCCATACTGCCATAGTCACCTGTGTGGGTGGCGGTTCAATCGCGGCAGGCATGTCCTACCATTTCCTATAAGATGCATCGGTTACAATCGTTGGTGTTGAAGCTGGTGATTGCGGGCCTCTAGCCGGACAACATTCTGTA
This sequence comes from Penicillium roqueforti, assembly GCF_015533775.1. NCBI lineage: Eukaryota > Fungi > Ascomycota > Eurotiomycetes > Eurotiales > Aspergillaceae > Penicillium > Penicillium roqueforti. The sequence continues at coordinate 1,728,532 of NW_024067566.1, read as the reverse complement.
ACTCTAGGTCGCGGCTCAGTTGGTGTTCTTCACAGCCTGAGCACTTATATACCACAAAGACGAAAGTAGTCAGATTTCAAACACACAATTTATCTCTGTGGGGCTGGATTACCCTGGCGTTGGCCCGGAGCTAGCCAGTTGGAAGGAAAGTAGACGAATGTCGTTTGTTTCGGCCAATAATACCAATGTACTGGAGGCTTTTTCGTTGCTAGGTCGCATGGAAGGCATTGTTCCTGCATGAGAAAGCGCTCATGCTATTGCCGGGGCTGTACGTGACCGGGGAAGGATGTTGTTACTTGCCTCAGTGGAAGGGGGGACAAGGACGTGCAGACTGTGTCGGAAATTGTGCCTATTCTAGGCGCCGACGCTTAGAGGCTAGGAGGTGATGACCTTGTACAATCTGCAGCAAGAAAAGGCATTAAATATTTTACCAACTGTACATAGAAACGACGCGACGCTATATAATCTCACGTACTATCTATCCAGTGCTGAGCCTTTGATTGTGTTCTCATTTCCCGGGCCAGAACACAGGGAAGGTGCGAGGGACCTGTCGCACTTTAGGAAGGCACGTGGGTTGGGGGTATAAAAGCGCCCCTCCTCCCCAATTTTTCTTCTTTTCTCCTTCTCTCCTCCCCAATTTTTCTTCTTTTCTCCTTCTCTCCTCCCCATCCCTCTGACCTCCATTTCACCGTAGCCCCATGAGACAGCGCAGGCAGAGGGACCCGTAGCACATGCTGCTTCACCTACCACAGGGACCATAACATTACGATATTTGTTATGAGGTCCATGTAGGTCTGCATCAAACATCAAACCGGGCTTTCTCGTGGACGATCCTGAAGTCGTGGCTCTCATTGCCATTTGAAAAGTCCCACGGAATACATGAGGGGTGTAAATCTCGGTAGCCGAAGATGGGTAGGTGCACGTAGTATGAACGCGTCGGTAGTCACCCAGTCTACGGACAAATAAGCTAAGACCCGGACGTCATTCCCTCAATTTTTGTGTTCTAGCTAGGAAGTTTAAGATACAAGTTCTCTGTCTGAATAGCTTCCAACCTAAATGCAGGCGCTTTTCTGCTCCTCCACTAGTTCACAGGCAAGAGGACATCCGCCACGCTGTCAAGCTATCAGAAGCGCTAGAAATTGCAGGTACCGAGGTTGGATCCACGTGTTTGAGGGTGATATGCAAATGCTGCTACGGCTTGGTTCTTACCTATTCTGCGACATTGGTTATGGATGATTGGCTCAAGACACATGTTCTAGTAACAATCACAAGCTCCTGATCACTTTAATCCCTCCAAAAGTGCCCTCAAAAAGTGTTCCACGTAGAAATTTTGACGAGCAGGAACTATGTTGTCACCGAGAATGTTGCCGCCATCTGGTGGGGCATGAGGCTCGGGTGGATAACGGGGATTGGCCGCCCGCGGACCGTCGGTCACCGGGATTGCAGTCCTAAGCCTGGACTAGTAGATTTTTCTTCGTTGGGAATATATACCATGATCAATCGCTTGATATCATTCTAACAGTGGTGTCTCTAATATACACTTGAAAGTGTGCAGTATATGATTTGCATACGAGGGGTTCATAGCCAGACGAAACCCCGCAGCCCGATAACAACCGATAACGATAAGCTCCCACTTCCGTCATCTTCCAACATTTGAAGGTCAACAACATTCACCATGGGAAAGAAGATTATCATTGACACGGATCCGGTATGCTCCTGAGATTCCATTTCAATAATTTCAGAATTAACCATAGCACAGGGCATTGATGATGTCCTCGCCCTTTTGCTAGCTCTGTCCGCCACCGCGGAGGAGGTAGAGGTTCTCCTCATCTCATTGACATTCGGTAACATCGAGGTGGAGAAGTAAGGAATCATTTCGGGTTGAAAAGCAGATACATTTTCTGACGTGATATCCAGCTGTCTCCGAAATGCAGTGTCAATGTTCCACATCCTCGAGCGGGAGATGCAGTGGCGCCGCGAGAACGGCCGACCAGAAGGCTTCGGCAGCTTGAGAGCTTGCCGTCCTATATTGGCTGTCGGTGCAAAGGACCCCCTTGAAGACCAAAAAATGCTTGCCGACTATTTCCGTGAGTTCTACTCTACCATTTCAGCTACCGTTTACTGACATCCCCGCAGACGGAACCGATGGACTTGGGGGTATTCACGCAACGGTATGTGAAGCTCATACAAAGCCGGGCCTTTGCTATGGCTTAAAAACAAGTAGACCATGCTGATTTCTAAAAGCACCCGCATCTCACCGCTACTAAGGCATGGGAGCACCTCTTCGCTAAAACTTTGGATGAGGGAATTAAGCCTGTCGAGGACTGCTCAAGTGACGACCACGCATTCACCCCGTCCAAGCTTCCAGCATACAAGGAGATTCTCCGTGTACTCCGTGATAATGAGCCCGATTCAGTGACTCTGGTAGCAGTGGGCCCGCTCACTAATCTGGCCTTGGCTGCAGCAGAAGACCCGGAGGCATTTCTCCGCGTGAAAGAGGTGGTCGTCATGGGTGGTGCCATCAATGAGCCAGGAAATGTAAGTCAAGCCTTTTCCAGATTTAAGAAATATTGAGAAACGTTGGCTGATATTAAAAGGTGACACCAATGGGCGAGTTCAACGCTTACGCAGATGCAGTGGCAGCCGCGCGTATCTTCGCACTCACCTCGCCCAATCCCCACACGACAGTTCCACCCACCAAGAGCGGGAGTCTCCCACCGTATCCTAAAAGTCTTAGCCGGCAACTGACTCTGCGTCTTTTCCCACTTGACATCACCCTGCGTCACAATCTATCACGCGGACAGTTCCGAAAGGCCATTACGCCTCTTCTAGCTGCCGGCTCCCCGCTGGCTGAGTGGGTCGATGCCTTCATGGGGCACACCTTCAGAACCTTGGAGCGCCTGCACCCTGGACATGTTGGTGACGATGCCATGCTGAGTCTGCACGACCCTGTATGCGTCTGGTATGCGTTGACATCCGACGACCCGAAGTGGGTTCACTCGGCAAACTCGCCTGAGGACATCCGAGTCGACACATTGGGCCAGTGGACTCGCGGTATGTGCGTTACCGATCGCCGCAACCGTCACCGCATCGAAGGCGAGGAGGAGAGCTCAAGTGACCATGGTCTCTGGCTGAGTGGCCGTGCTGGTAATCGCATCTGGCGGATGGATGAGTCTCCTGGGGAGGAGGACTTTGGTAATATCATCCTTGAGAGGCTCTTCAACTAATGTCCGTTTGGTGGAAAAGTGGAACTCATCTGGTGGGTATAGACGTATATAGCTGTTGATTTCTATAGAGATTGGAATATGCTTTTGACTTTTTGGACTGAGAAAACTGCCCCATAGCGATCTCGAACTCCACCCCCTATTCAAAACCGGTGTTCTTTCGTTCTATTCCTCTTACTTGAAACGAGAACGAGACTGTAAATAGATTGGATAAGGGGATGAGGGTCATGTGATCATGTGATATGAATGCTTTATTGCAGTCTCCCGTTATCTTCCCAATTCGAACTCCGAAACAGATCGTCCCTGAGCTAGCTTGCCCGGCATCCACAATTCGACTCCAAAGAGAATGCACGTGCCATGTGTGGATGACTCGAGAGGAAGCGGGTACTCTAGGGAGAAGAGGGCGTCTCACGCAAAACGGAAAAGTCTTCAGATGTAACCGTGGATGGAGACCGACACAGGCCATCGCCAGCCAATGGGAATATAAATGTTGCCGTCGCCAAAAACGAGACATAAAGTGCGTCCGTGTAATCGTCGAGCGCAGACTGTCCTCCAATCGATGCACGTGCTGCGCTACCTCAATTGATGTAATGGGTACCAGGTACCAGGGGGTAGCCCCTTTCCACCACGCTAATGTAAGTACCAGGTACCTACCAATAAGCTCGGGATGGCCCCACAGTTGACTCCAGCAAATGTCCGTTGCTCCCTGAGGCACGAGTCTCCGCTCCACCAATCAGCATCGCCGGTTCTAGCTCGTGGGCGTAACCTTTGGAAGCACGCGACACTATCTATAACCTGGCCTGCGAGGACGTTCACGGTTATATAGTCTGGACCCCTTGCTGTACAACTCTGCACCTATTTACATATTTCTCCCCCCCTCCATTTTACAATGTCACGACTTCCAACTCCAGCCATGTCGGGCGGCTTCATCATCAAAGATAAGCCCGACGGGGATGCATTCACATTACCTCCTGCTGCATTGAGTAACGCCAGTCGGAGATCTTCTCGCTCAGATCCTTCATATGCCCCGGCATCGCCAACCTCCCCAGAACTCTCTGGCCGTCGTTCAAGCCACACTGCACGGTCGGGTACATCGATCAAACGCCCGCTCGAGGATTTTGATTTGCCTCCGCCACCAACCAGAACTCGCAAGATCATCCAGATGAAGCCAAAGTCACCTTCAAAAACCAGGACGAGGGAAAATGTCAAGGGTTCACAGAGTTCAGAAGACGCAATGCCCCCCACATCGAACTCTAAAAGGAAACAGCCCAGTGCGACTAGTGCTGCAGGCCGCAAGATCGCCCGCAAGACCGCACATAGTCTAATTGAGCGGCGACGACGGTCCAAGATGAACGAGGAGTTCGGGACGTTGAAAGACATGATCCCAGCATGCACCGGGCAGGAAATGCATAAGCTGGCCATTCTTCAGGTACAGCCACATTTCTTCCGAAATTTGACAACATGCTAACTCTCCCAACAAGGCAAGCATTGACTATGTCAATTACCTAGAGAAATGTATCCGCGACATGAAGACTGGAGGATTCACACATACCCCGGCCGCACCCCCCTCTCCAACATCCCCTGAGTTCATCGCAGAAACAGGCGAGCCGCCTATGCGAAGGGATAGTTCTTCTGCTTATTCATACTCCACCTCTGCATCACCGGAGTTGCGCGCTGCTCCCACAGAATTCCCCGATACATCCCCGTCCTTCTCTCCGCGCACCCAAGTCCCCTCAGCCAATATCCCGCAGGATGCGTCATCTATCCTTCCTAGCCCGGCACTGGGCCCGATATGGGCGTCGAACGAGAAGATGCAGGAGTTTCAGGGGGTTGATCATGAGGCTTCGGCAGCTTTGCTCATGCTGACTCAGGATCGGAGAGGGACTGCTGATTCGATCAGTGAGAATTTCCCTGGGAGTACGGCATTGGCGCTGTCTGCGGAGGAGACCCCAGCTGCGCCTGCTGATATTCCAAGGAGAAAGGGCATGAGTGTCCGCGATCTTCTTATTTCATAATATCTGTTTCATGGGGGAATTGGCGGCTCTGGATTCTGGGACCAACCCAGAAGCCTTCTTATTAGCGTTCTTTGTATTTAGCATCTGGCTTCGGGATTGTACTTGGCAAATCAACGTCTACACGTATTGATGCGTGTGTTCTGTTACTTGGCCGACCTTTGAAGGCGGGATATTCCACCTGGAGGTCAATATTTGAACAAAGGATGAATAAAATTGACCATCACAATATCTGGAGGCCGTCCATTCGCATTATAATCATCTGATGTATGGGAATAGGGCATGAGCCAAGCGGCTTTCGCCCCCACATTTTCGGACGTCGGCAATTCACGAACGACCGAACACCGAACTTACATCACCAGTTCGACGCTCGATAGTCAATGTATTGCAGAAGCCAGGATCTGATAAAGAAATTCCCCTTAGCCTAGTACCAAGACCTCAAATTTCGCTAGCTTGTGAAACAGCACCATGGACCACCCACGCCGGTACAACGTAGAGCGATCCTGTGTACGCTGCCACGAGCACAAGATCAAATGCGACAAGGGCTCACCATGCAGCAAATGCAAGCGCCAGAATGTAACCTGCCAGTATCCAGGACCAAGCCGAGTGAAGCGCCAAGCCCCGAAGAAAAGCACAACCGATGTTGCAGTACGGTTAGAACAGCTTGAACAGTTCATCGCATCCATGATCGACGAACGACCGACTACCAACAGTCAAAGCCCAGGCCCGAGTACAATCCCACCGACGCCGAATAGCCGATCCGACTGCAGACCCTCATCGAGCAACCCCGCTGCGGCAGAATGCCCCGCCCACCAGGGGTTCCTAGGCAAAGACGGCCGATATATCAACGAGCCGTTTCTCTCGCGGGTGCTGGAAAAAGAGCAGGAGCTGAAATCTGCAATTGAATCACCCGTCGCTGTAACTAGTCCGCATAGACTGCCGATGTTGAGGGCAGATGGCATCTTTACGAACCCGCTCTCGGCGCAGATTAACACCCAAGAGCTATTTCCCAGTCGTTGGGAGGCGGTTCTGCTCTGGCAGACATTTATCGCCCGTGTAGAGCCCTTGGTGAAGGTTCTTCATGTTCCGACGGCACAATCGCGTATCTTTGCGGCGATTAACCAGCCTGAGAGTGTGCGTGCTGATGTACGTGCTTTGCTTTTTGCTATTTGTTTTGCCGCTACGACAAGCTTGCTTTCAGATGATGCTCGTAATGAGGTCTTGCATGCGAATCTGCGGCGGTACCAACATGGGATGGAATTATCTTTGTATCACGCTGAGTTTTTGGATTCTCCAACCCTTACCTCGTTGCAAGCGATGGTGATATATCAGGTGAGGGAATGTTGCTTCATGTGTCTTTGATCAATGTTTCTGTAATTGTCATCGCTGACATCTCTTTGCCCTCTAGGCATGCTTTAGATTTAGTAATAGTGGCCGGTCTGGCTGGATATTACACGGAGTAACTATCCGAGCCGCACAATCAATCGGTCTCCATCGGGATGGGAAACATTTCAAACTCCCACAGTTGGAATGCGAGCTACGCCGACGAACATGGGGACATATCAAATCAGCCGACAGCCGAGTGGCAGAGGACCACGGGCTCACCGTCCCAGAAAGCAACTACGGCGACACCGAACTTCCTTTGAACGTCGACGACCAGAGTTTATCAGAGACGAACATCGTCCCAGCCGTATCAGAGAACCGATGGACCGAGTTGACATTCTCTCTAATCGTCCTAGAAATCAACAGCAGACGGCCGGCGTTGGTCCGAAGCATAGTAGGAGCATCTGATCCCGAGCTACTCATTGCAGAGTTTAAAGGCGCAATAGAGGAGAAATACCTGCGCCACAGCGACCCAAACATCCCAATCCAGCGCTTCGGCTTCCTCCTCGGCCGGCTGCTCCTCACAAAGATCGAAGTGTGCATTCGACAGAAACAGCTGCAGTCACAGGGACCGGCGGCTTGTTCACTCGACCACAACCTCGTCCAAGATACGCTGGCAAAAGCCTGCTATGGCATGGAAATTGGCCTTGAGATGAACAGCAACGCATTACTGCGTGGCTTCCGCTGGATGATGATGATTTTCACCCAGTACCACCTCTTCACGTTCATTCTCTGGACTCTGTGTGTTTACCCCACTGGTCCGCATGTCGAACGAGCTTGGCGCGCTATCGATATGCAGTTCGATTTGACGGATGATCCCTCATGGCCGGACCCGGGTCCTAAATGGCCGATGATTGTGCAGCTGCGGAATAAGGCAAGGCGTATTCGCCAGGCGCATGAGCAGAGTCATCCAATTGTCCATGGGAATTGTCCTGTCTGTGCTGATGGGACTGGACCTGGGATTAGGGATTCGAGGCTTGACGGAGGCTTCGATATTGATATTTGGGATCCTAACTTTGTCGACTTCTCGGATTGGAATAGCCTGGCACAGAGTCTTTCTCTCTCTTGAAATGACGATGTAGTGCGACCGAAGCACATACAATAGTTCATTCCCGCATATATGCCTTTGTCATGAGATGCTGCGTTCGCTGCGGTGCGCCCCTTTGATTAGTCGTGTTTGTTCTATAACCAAAGGACGCGCGCGTTGCAGCCCACAAAAAGACACAAAGTCTCTGAACAGATCTTCACCTTTCTTTACTCCCTACGTTACTTGCACTTCATTCAACCGTCACTATGCCTTCACCTGACGAGCAACCAGAGAACCTGTCACTCCTCCTAGTAGAAATGCAGAAACAATCTAAATTACTGCTGGAGGGTATCCTGAAGGACATCATCAAGAACAGCCCTGAAGGCCGCAAGATTGCTTCAGAATGGCTACTAGCACCAAAGGCTGATGTGAAAACCGAGCCCGTTCTCCCTGTCTCTTCCACCGCCCGCGTCACTTCTGAGGTCGCCGTCACTTCGGCGCGCGTTACTTCTGAGCAAGAAGTCAGCGTCCCAATGACATCCCGCTTTGCAAACTGCATCTACTGCATGGAAAAGTTCGACGTCACCCGAAACTCAGAGACAAGCTGTAGATATCACGTTGGTACGTGTATTCTCCTAGCACACATGCGCTCAAGTGCGAAATGTAACTAATGTATGAACAGAGCTCGACATCATCGACGAGGAAATGTGCGACAAGGACGAAATTGCCTATGGACTTGGATATGATGGATATGACACTGAGGAATATCGCGAAGCTTGGCCGAAAATGTTCTTTCATCCTTGCTGTGGAAGGGACTTGACGGAGGATATGTGCCAGGTTGGTTGGCACAAGGCTGTGGACCCGGATGAGCGTCCTCGCAAGCGAACTCGTCGGGACTATGACTAAGCTTGGCGCTGGGGTGTGGGCTTCAAGCCTCGGGGTTAGTGTATCTTCCTGCGGTTTGATGTCAGCGCGGGTGGCTATACTTCATGTTTTAAACAATTTCAATTTCGTTTTTCAATATGTCACCCTTGACCTTTGTATGCATGGTTTTCTCCCTAGACCAGCCAGCGAGATAAACCCTTTCAATCCATGATGAGAACTATTCGCAACTAATAAGAAATAAATTTAGCCCTAATCACTGCAATGGGCAGTCCGGCCGGTACTCCCCCGAAGCCTCCTCATCCTCACCCAAACCATCTCGTCTCCGCTGCTCCTGTCGTTCATTCTCATCATTCACCAACTGTCTCAGCCGTCCTACATCCGGCTCCTCATTAGGCTGAATACGGAGCAATTCATCGACCATGGCCGCCCGCCGCGGGTGACCCTGCTGGCGTAAGTAGCGTTGGAACTCGAGGAGCATGAATGTGCGGAAGGCTCCGTGGTTAGGGTCCTGCTCTGTGTGTGCTGTCGGTGTGGGTATAGCAGGGTTTGTTGGCGTAGTTGTAGACGCAGCTGCGGTCTGGGATATCGCTGCAAGCGTACCTTGCGCCCGGGGTGCTTGCGTTGTTGGCACTCCCGGGTTACGCTTTACATAGTCTACCACCGCTCGAAGGATATTCCAGCGCATATCGTTGTGTTTCTTCCAGATGTATCGCTGCCATGGGATTGTCGGGCCGACATACACCATGTTCGGGTGCTCGCTTGCCAATGGCCAGTATTCTTCGAGATCTGCCGTCTGTGATAATAACAAGGAATAGAGATCACTCCACACAAGACTTCCGAGGATGCGCATATGGCCTTCGTAGCCTGGAGACTCGTCGGCTGATTCACTACCATTCTTCGAGTCGAATTCTGGATCGACGGCGAGAAGGAAGCCGGCAAAGTCACCTGGAATGAGCCGGGATGTAACGGCACTGTACGAATTGGTGGTGTATGAGGCAAAGCAAGCGGAGTCAACGGCGAGGAAAGCCCTGACTTGTAACTTTGACCAGTCATCGAGGGAATTTTTGATGGTTTCGAAGTGTCTGGTTGGCTTGTTAGCTTCGCAGTGCAGGACAGGGAAAAAAAGAGAGGGAAAGGGCATACTCACTTTCTAGATGCATCGATATCGCCCTCTGGAATACCAAACTCTTTCCCATCCAGCCAGTGCAGCCTCAAATGGTTCTTGATCGCGCCGCTTCCTGTTTGCCCTTTGCCCCAATCCGAAACATGAGCTTCCACTTTGCGGACAAATTCTGCCCATTCAGACTCCGTCTGCCCGTAAGTCAACCGATACACAGCGAACCCGTACCTACGCTCCCTCCTTCCGGATTCAATCCTCGAAGCGCAGGCAGCAATCCAAGGCTCGCGTGGAATGGGTTCAATAGGTGCACCACGAATCTCTTTCCTCAACCGATTCTGGCCTTTAATCTGGCACTGGGATGTCGTATGGTATGATACTGCGGCCGAAGGGACTGTAGATGAACCCATGAACGCAGCTGCACTACGGGCGAGCTCTTCCCGAGTGAGCAGCCTGGCACGCTCATGGTATGCTTTACTTCTCACCCGTAGGTTCACCGCATGAAGTGCTGGCGGACCGTCCCGCGGGGGAGCTGCCCCATACCCCTTATAACCGTTCATAGGGATCATGATGGTGTAATCCGCGTTGGCGGTAATTTCAGCTAGCATGTGCAGCGCATCACTAAGCTTCCATTGCATAGCGTCAGGCTCGCCGAGGGGGTTGGCTCCCCCATCTACTGGCCGATGCTCTAGAAGAGCTCGCAGTAATGGCGCTCGTAGTGTATTGACATGCACAGTAACCCATCTATGAGCGCGCTCGCTCATCATCTCGAAATGAGCCGCCATGTACATTGTCCAGAGACCGGCGACACTAACGCGATTTTTACCTTGCTCCGCTCTGCGGCTGTTGAGAACAGTGTCGAGCGCTGCCCAATGCTCGTGGATGTAATTGAACGTGTCGCGAAGATATAATCGCACGGTTGGTTCATTCAAATACTGGAACACGGCGATCACGGCCGTTAGATACTGACACGCGAAATCAAAATGCTTTGGTCGGTCGAGGCCCTTCTCCTGCCATAGCTGGTCGCTCAGGGGGATGACGCCCTCCCATAGACGGGACTTGAGGAATTGCAAGTTCTTCCCGACCATGCACAGACGACTGGGATCTCGGTGGGAACCAATCCGGGACATGACAGTGGTCATGAGGGGTTCGCCATCGGAGTCTGGAGGGAAGTTTTGATTTGGTTTGATGAAGAGTGCTTCCTCAGCAGATAAGCGCTCGGTGTTGGGTTGAACACCATTTGGTAGGGGCTCATTACCGAACGCAAATTGAAGGAAATGTGCGACGGTTTGAGGCTCAAGAACACGATCGACTTAATCGTTGTCGGGTTAGTCCATACATATACGGGAGTAAACACGGATAGGAGGGAAGTGGGGGGAGGGGATCACGAACCAACTCGTAAGTTTTGCGCCTTGCAATGAGCGACAGTTACCGAAGTGCCTTCAGCTTCAAGATGCGAGTACATTTCGAGAAACGAGAAATAAATCAAGAGTATTATGAAGAAGACCAAGAAAATCAAGAAAATCAATAAACCAAGATGCGATTCTGGACCTTTTGAAAGTGGAGAGGCGAAATGATTTAAAGACGCCAGGCAACTAGACGCTCTGGTTGGGGAGGTTTCGAGTTAGCGCCCGAGTTATTGATCTAAGTCCGATGGGGTTTGGCTTCATCTTTGCTTTTTATCTTTTGATCGTTTGGCATTGGCTGCGAAGGTCCATGGCGGGCAGGGATCTATGTCTGGTTTTTTAGGGCTGATGCCTGAATTCCGCCTGATTTTAGGTAGTGCAGTATGACTCAGCGGCATGTGATTCGTATAAAAACGAAAGACACGTTCAACCATCTTCTCTTAGGTCCTCTCTGGCACCCTACTCCAAGTGATGACTATGCTCTCACCCTGTTTCGCAAATAGAGCTGTCAGTGCCCCTGCCGCCCCCGTTGCAGGGTCTCCTCTCTTCAATACCTGATGTACCATAACAGAGACCGAATAAGCAAATTACCGAAGTTCAACTCACATGTCTAGGCAGGTAAAAATGAAGCTTTGCCGACATCACTATCATCATCATCTTCTCACCCAACCTTGCAATCTGAAGTTCATGTGAGGGTAAACTGAAAGCAGACTGACTGTACCTGCCTTGAAAGCTGCCCTCGAAAGGGCCAAAGCAAGGGGAACCCACTACTTCCATATCCCGGCGTTTGCTGTGTACTGTTGAAGGTTAGTTGTTTGCAACATTTGCAAAGTGGTCAGCTATATCAACTGGCCTCTTCAACTTTGCAACTTGCTTCTTCTTTCTTTCTTCATCTTAGTTATTTGATTGAATGCACTCCTTGTCCAAGATCGACCTGGCGCTTCACGAATGGCAGAGTTCTTACCAAGATGTCGTCGCCAAGTACGATTCTCACAACGGAACTTGGGATCCGGCGGTAATCGAGGCCATTGTCATAGGCGGCTCATTCTCTGTCGCAACCGAGCAGGTTCTGGTTGGGGACGAACTTGGTGTGCGCAGAAGGTTCCACGAAAGAAATAGACAGGCAGTGACAACTGTTCTCCAAACCCAAGGGTATAATCTGCGATTCGCGGATTACAAGGCTGCGAGGCCAACTCCCTTCACGGGCGTTCCAGACTTTGTAGTCCTTGATTCGTCCAGAGCCACCAAGGTCGTCGGAGAGGCGAAAACACCATGGGATCGTCTGAAAGTTAATATGCTGGATGCGGCCATAATCAAATTCGAACAAGGAAATGAGAAGAAGCTTGGGCGGTACCTAGGTTCGTGTGATCATATAATCCCCCAAACTCGATATGTTCCAAGGCTAACATTTATATAACGTATAGGGCAATTGGCTGGCCAGATGCGCGAGCGGGACCTCAAGTACGCGTTCTTGACAACGTACGATGAGACCGTTTTCGTTCGGAAAGTGGATGTTGAAAGCGACTGGGGTCTGGGATATTCACCAGTAATCAGGCACGATGACACCTTTGGACAGGCACTTAGTGGGCAGACATTTAGTGAAACGCTGCCACAGTGTTCAAATCACCGCACGATGAGCAAAGTTCTAAGGTTCATGGAACAAGAACAACGTTACTTATAGAAAGGATCAGAGCTACGTCACATCCATATATATGTATAAGTCAGTTCCTACATGGAAATTTGTTCTAGCAGGCACCCATCATGGCTGATCAAAAAATATGGTTTCCTGATCCTATCCAGGATTCAGAATGCAAGATCTTGACTCTGAGCGAGCCTATCCCTTCTAACTGGGAAGTCGTCCAAAAGATTAACGAGCACGTCGAACAATGGCAAGATGCTATCTCCTACCCCTCCCACCCCTCCCTAGCCTCCACTAAATTCGTCTGTCGTGATGCCCAATTTCCTAATGGACCCACAGCCTTCCTCCGTATCGTGAAGCAGATTCCCTCTGCCAAGGGCGATATAGGCCCTGTCTGACCCCAGGAAGCCACTCAATTTACGCCGCCCGAGCTAGAGGCATACCAAGCCCTTAAGGAAAGAAATTCGCCTAATACCCCTAAGCTCTTAGCATGGGAGCAAGGGACTCAGGACTCCTCTTGGTTCCGTCCGAGGTGGCTTTATCACATGGATTATCTTTGAAAAAGTTGAGGGAATTGCCCTTGGAGATGAAAATGGGGATAGCATGTACTGGGAGCAGCCGCCGGAAACGTGCAAAAATCCTTAAAGTCTTCTTAGAGGAATACGAGTAAGCTTTATCTAACTTGAAAGGCTGTTTGTTGTGGAATGATACTGATATATGATTAGTAAAGCTGCGGATATCGGAATCCTAGTTACCAGTCGATAGCTGGCTTACAAATTTGATATGGAATGAGGAAAGGGAAACAATGTAGGTTTTGCATGATATCTTGCGAGGTGATGATGCGGAGTCCAAACTAGGTTGTTAACATCTTATATTCAGTCATTTCGTAGGATTTGAAGACCCGGAATTCTTCAAGCCCAAGGGTCGAGCAGACAACAATACATTGGCCATCTATGGCCAAGCTAAGCCTTGCAATGATTGGTCCTGGAGAAGAGATATAGATACTTCGGGATGGACCTTCTAGTCAAACTTTTGTTTTGGAGAGGCGAAATCATTTTAAAGTCGCCAGCGCCAGACGCTGTTGTTGGAGATGTTCCAAGTTAGCTCCCAGTCTATCTCCGATAGGTCTCGGCTTTGTATTTATTTTTATCTTTTAGTATTGGCTCCCTTGTGCCCTTGTAAATATTGCACAGAAGTACTTACATGTAAACTGCGAATTACCATATCGGGTTGGTTTTGCCTTTTTGGGCTTAGCTCCCCAATACGCTACGTATGCAATCTGACCAAGGATGGGACAACAAATCACGATTTGCGAAGATTTTCTGCGAAGGGGCAGAGCGGCCAAAGGTCAAATGCCTGAAGTACAACAATATACTGGCAGAAATTAAAATACCTGAATTACCATGACAGCGCTCAGTGCAGAAAATGAAGCTATTCCCACCATACAAATTTCCGTATACACTCATTTATCGGCGTTGAATAAATTATATATACCACTTCTCAGGTCGACAGTTTCGTCCAGGTGCTAGAGATCGTGATTATCGTGATACTTTTTCCTAGACTGATGTATAACTAATAGCGTCATTCCGCCAATGTCAATGTTTGGGTATTATTTCATTTCAAACTTCGATAAAGGGTTTTTCCTACTCTGCTATCTGTGCAGCATCCAATGCCATCGTTATCTTATCCAAAAGAGTATCCAAGTCCTCCAAGCCTACACTTATCCTTACCAAATACTCCTCCAACCCATGCTGTGCAGCCCACTCCAGCTCGTTGTAGTGAGCAAGCAAAGTGTACGCGCATGCAAGTGAGAAGTTCGTCCCCAAACTTGGGCCCTTTGCGACATCAAGTGCATCATAAAATGCTACTGCCATGGCCGGGGTAGCGAACGTGACGGAAAAGAGGTAGCCATACATTCCATCTGTCCGTCTACACGCATCATACAAAGACTGAGTAGAACTGCCTTTGGGATAGTAGACATGTGTAACTACTGGGTGCCGCCGAAGCACCTCGCAAAGGACTTCCGCATTCCCAGAAGCTTGTCGGACTCGAACAGCGAAATCGCGACTATTAGCTTCCATGACGGACGCATCGGGGGGAAAGTATGTATCGATAAAATTGGCGGTGAGTTCGGCATGCATCGATTGGTAGAATTGGGAGTGCGGATTCAAGACGAGGGAGCCACCCATAACATTACATCCGCCACTAAACATCTTTGTGAGGCTAGTGCTGATCATGTCGCAATGTGGCAGGATAGCGAGGTTGACAAAGGTCCCCACAGTGTCATCTACCACCAACAAAAATTTGTGCTGTTTGGCCAGTTGATGCAGGCGTTTCAAGTCTGGTGATTGCAAAAGCGGATTCCCTGGAAATTCGCAAATGAGTGCATGGATCTTTCTTCCGGAAGAAAGATCCTCTTCGAGCGCATCCAGGTCTTCCCTCGACGCATGGCTGTACAGTGTTGTTTCGAAGTCATAGACCTTTTGGAGCGTCTTTACGGTATCAACATATAGGAAACTGCAACAATTAGCCAAATACAGACATGTGCGGCGAGTCTCCTCATTTGAGGGCAATATGCCTTACCCAAAAATCGCCACGACGGGGCGGACTTTCCGAAAGTGCTGCTGCAGAGACTGGGCCATATTGCTCAGGCTTGCCATACCCGATGGATACAAGAAGACGTCACTGCTTTCGGGCCGTACTGTAGCTGTACCACAGAGCTCTGAAATCCGCTGACGAAGAATTGCTTTTGGCGAATCTATATCCCCGGCTGCCGGAAGGCCCAGTCCCTTTGCCAATTCGTGAGACCCACTCTCAGCATCGCAGCGACCGATTTTCAAGCTCAAGAGGTCTTGCTTCTCGAGGCACAGTACTGCATAGCGACTTGATATCCCGAAGCCCGTGTGCTGCCAGAACGACTTGGCAAAACTAAATGCCGAATTGGGATAGACTACAGCATACAGTTCCAAGTTTTGCCAGTCTACACCGAATTTTGTCTGAAGTCTAGACGGTGAATTTGACTCTTTGCAGAAAGAGAGAACTGTGAACCGACATGTCTGGATCTCGGGAAGACTTTTTCTGAGAAATTGCGCACACTGATCTGCACTTCGCTTGCAAGGAAATAGCATTCCTAGCAACGTTTCCCTTCCTGAAGACAAAGAAAGTAAGTGGTCATTGTGCGTGTGAAACCTCTCAACAATCTTCTCCGCGAGTCTGTCGATAAGACGATGGATAAAGAATCGAGGGTATCCTGTCTTTAGCAGCGCCAGAACTTGCGGGTTTCGGCTTGACCATCCAACCGTATCTTCCCATAGCGGAAGGCTCACGCTCACGCCCTTTGATCAGTGAGAAAATATCCTAGTTGCGTTGGACTGATGGTTAGCCTTACATGTATATCTCCGGGGGGCAAAGGCTCTCCTAGCTGCGTTTTGTTGATGCCCAGTGCAGCCATAAGTAAGAGTGAGAATGTGATATGAAAGCCTCTGGTGCTGACTGAGGAAACATTGTATTGTTTTGTACTCCGTAGTCAAAACATGTTCCACACTCATGACGTACTAGTAGGTATAGTCCCTGCTAAATTCGGCAGAAGGTGGGCACAGGGTGGAAGATCAGTTATGATCTATTTTCTCCACTTTTTGAATTTCATGGATTAAGCGACCTTGGTTTTGTGATTAGTAGGACCTATTAGTTAGCGTACCTGATTCCTAAAGGATTCAACTCCTTGATAGATGAAGCAGTTGATATGACCAAAGTGACTTAATTTTGTTAGAGATTTACATACAAATGGTAGGTATCTGCAGTCTTGGTGGTTGGTACTACTATTGTCGCGAAAGCGGGTCCATATCGGCGATGCCGTACCCGCTCTGAGATCCGGTGGACAATAACTCAGCTGAAACCCGCATAAGTCCCTGAAAAGTCGGTGTACATCTTGAAAGTCTCTTACATACAACATAGTGATTTAGTTACTCGTCATAATCCTAAAGCGGAATTACCCATATGTACTCCGTACCTAGTACTGCCGTCTCAATTGATGCAAAATCAATCTCTTCTCAAACCACGCTTTACAATGTCAATACCTGAGCATTGCACTGTCCTTATCGTTGGTGGCGGGCCAGGAGGATCTTATGCCGCTGCAGCTTTAGCTCGAGAGGGCATCGATACTGTCCTCTTGGAGGCCGATGTACATCCTAGGTATGACAACCGATTTTTCACAGATTCCCCTTTATAACCCTGTATACTGCCTGTTATATTTTTCCGGTGTCACCTTTGGCTTCAAAAATCTCCGACTTGTTTCACTAAACTTATGAAAGCAACACTTCTTAACGTGGACTGACTAGATATCATATCGGCGAGAGTATGTTACCTTCAATGCGGTACTACTTAAGCTTTATCGATTGCGACTCCACATTCGATCAATATGGATTTAAGAAGAAGGCAAGTCCCAGTACCAGCACTGCCATATCCCGCCACGTCCAGAGTATCATGTGAATATTGCGTCAAGCTCTTGAAGATGTTGGCGGTTGGTATCGGTACGGTCTTGGTTGCCTTCTCAAGCTGACTTATACAGGTCGGTGCAGCTTTCACACTGAACCAAGCAAATTATGAGGGATGTGAGTCTATGAGCGAACATCAATTATGGTGCTTAGCTCCAAATTCTGACGCTCGTCGACAGATACGGATTTCATCGCTTCAGGTGGACCAAATCATTATACGTGGAACGTCATCCGCTCCGAAGCAGATGAGTTACTATTTCGACATGCGGCAAAGTCAGGTGCAAAGGCTTTTGACGGGGTCAAGGTCAACTCAATCGAGTTCGCACAACCGCCTACTTCGAATGGCACGGCCGGAAACGAAAGCGGTGCCTCGGCTCTCGGTCGTCCTGTCTCTGCGTCGTATACACTCAAATCCGAGGGTGTCAGCGGCGCTGTGAAGTTTGATTACATTATTGATGCAAGCGGCAGTAAAGGGTTGCTAAGTACCAAATACTTGAAGAATCGCACATTTAATCAAGGTCTCAAAAATGTTGCAAGTTGGGGATACTGGAGATCCACGGGGAAATATGGAATCGGAACAGCAAGAGAGGACTCGCCTTACTTTGAGGCACTAATCGGTATGTCTACTCTACAACTGTGTACGAGGCAGAAAATAGTTCTCCGATGCAATTAATGATTATGACGGTAACTTACAGATGAGAGTGGCTGGGCTTGGTTCATCCCTCTCCATGATAATACCACATCCGTCGGCGTTGTCATGAACCAAGAAATCATGAACAAGAAAAAAGCTGCCTCTGGTCTGTCAAGTAGAGACTTCTACCTATCGTCTCTGAAGCTGGCACCGCATCTCAACGAGTTCCTATCGGGAGGCGAACTTGTCACAGGAATCAAATCGGCGTCAGATTTTTCATACAGCTCATCTTCCTATGCATTCCCATATGCACGCATTATCGGCGACGCGGGATGCTTTATCGACCCATATTTCTCCTCCGGAGTCCATCTGGCAATAACAAGCGCGCTTTCTGCCGCAGTGACAGTCTCGGCAGCTATTCGAGGCGACTGCGAAGAGGAAATTGCCGCAAAATGGCACAGCAATAAGGTAAAAGCAGGTTACTCACGCTGGCTGCTTGTCGTCTTGAGTACGTACAAGCAAATAGGTAACCAAAAGGAACCGGTCTTGAGTGAATACGGCGAAGACAATTTCGATCGAGCGTTCAATTTCTTCAAGCCGAGTAAGTCCTGCCCATCTACTGGACTCACATGGAGAATCTAACTTTGTCCCCCCCCTTTGTCACCTTCCCACATACAAAACTTCGTCTCTAATCTCTGCTTTCAACTCTAGTCATCCAGGGAACAGCCGACACCACGAATAAACTCACGCAAGCCGAATTCTCCAAATCATTCCACTTCTGCGTCAAAGCGTTCGACCGATACAAGAACAAAACTGACAGCGAGGAACCGACCAGCAAAGAAGAAGAGAAGATGCTCGCTGAGTTTCGATCAACACAAACCAAGACTTGGAATGGCATAGATAGTTTCACAACGGATGATATTGACGGTCGTATGCCTAGGCTAGAGAGGGGGAATTTAGGACTTATGTCTGTTATTGTTGCCGCGCCATGAATTGAGTTAGGTAAAATGCATTAGGAAACATTTTGAATAGGCAAAGAGATCTATATGGCGTGCCTCTCGGCAGTAACTCTCATGTAGACATACTTTGGGACTTTATTGTTTGCATCTGTAATTCGATCGATGATGGGGGTGATGCAAACCTATTAAGATATATTTCGTACATTTTGAGGGTACCGCAATAATAGAACGGCACAAGTGTGTAAGCGTTGTCATAACCTGCTCGGAAGTATTGGAAAATTGAATGCCATGAATACCATGAGCACCCAATGCCCTCTCGTAAGATGCCGATTGTCCTTTTCATGAACCTAACTGTAAAGTGGAACCAGCCTATAGGGCAATCCATCTGTCTATTACCTCGTCTGTATTCTAGTATCAGACCTTTTCCTTTCTTCTTTCCGGAAATTTGCATTTATTTGTCTGGCATCGTGTGATTGCGCTTGTGTATCTCTGAATTACTGTGCTCCAATTCCAGCCCAATCCCATGCTCTTGTCGGTAGATCTTCGTCTTTCCTATTCAGATCCCACGCTTCCACTTTCTCGGAATCAAGATCATCTGACGCGAAGAACTTCTTCCGAGCTGATGCTTTGCTTACTTTGCCGCTGTTGGTTCGCGGAATTTCCTCCCCTGGGGCTAAGACTCGCATAAGCGTTGGCAGCTTGTATACCGGTAATTGTTGCTCGAGAGCAAGAGTCCTTCGCAGTGTGGCAAGGGATACTTTCTGTGGCAATGACTGCTCAAGCTGAGGTTTTGTCACAATAAGAGCAGAGACCCGTTGGCCCACCGTGTCATCGTCGACACCAAGGACTACGGCGGCAGCGATGTGAGGGATATTTAGAAGGGCGTCTTCAACGTCCAAAGTAAAGACCTTCCAGCCAGAGAAGCGCACCACTGACGATGGAACAGGATGATCAGCAGTGTGGACAAAGCTTGCGAACAGAATATGTGAACCGTAGTCAAAAGTAGGAAACCTTGGACGGGAAAGTCGAGAGTATTGCTCACCATCTTGAGAAGCACGGCCGAGGATGAAGAGACTGGCATCGTGTCCACGTCGGATGAAGTCACCGGTCAGATAATAACCATTGTCGTCGAATACGTTGTTCATGATGTGAGGATTAGCGGACAGATATCTTAAGCATGCCAATGCTGTTAATATTCGTTTCACACTGTTATGATGGCAAGAGAAACTGCTTACTTCTGAAATAACCCTTGACTCTTTATCGCCATCTCGCCTTCACTCTCACTTGCGAGAGTTGTTTCGACACCAGACACTAGCTTTCCAACATGACGCTTTCACACAACGTTAATTCAACAAGAAGGAAAAGCAATAGGCTTACGATACTCACAGGTGTGAAACCTTCGGATTTTCTCCAGTCTGTCGCAGCGATCATCCAGCACTCGGTACAACCATAGTGCAGATCGAACTTGACCTCTTTCTCAATCCAAAAATCTGCAACCGGCGTCGGTACCGTTGTCGACCCAATAACGACAGTCCTTAGCCGCCTTGACCCCACCAAGTACCCTTCGACTTCCTGTGGAGACTGACGTATTACTTCCCTTGCGTACCACTCAATAGCCGGACCGAGAAGGCTAGGTGTTAGATGTAGGAATGTGACCTCTGCAGCCTTGATTCTCTCCCAGAACCAGGCGGGATTGAAGACTGTTGGACAGATCTCCGCACAGGTACCAGCGAGAATACAGCCAGACAGCATCATGAAGCCTGCGCACCAGTGGCTGTTCCAGGGAAGCAGTATCCGGTCATCGCGGGTCAGGCCATAGGTTTCAATCCATTCTTTGGCTCCGATGTAGACGCTGCGATGTGTATGAAGTACACCTTTAGGAGGGCCTGAGGTTCCGGAAGTGAAGAGAAGAATGGCTCCACGGTCTGTATTCCAGGTCTCTGATACTTGTAAAGGTTTTCGAAGCACCGGCAGTGGCTGTGTGATGGAGAGGGAAAGCTGTAGGGTTAGAATGGCGAGGCTAGTACCACTGAGAAGAGACTCTGCATGATCCTGTAGTGAAGGAATTGTGATTAAATATGTCGCGTTGCAGACTTGAACGAAATACTCGAACTCCTCAGGTAAGATGGCTTCCGCTGTTCCACGCACCACAAGTCAGGTTCGGAAATAAAGACTTGCAAGAGCCTACTTCAGGTCGTACTGAGAGAACTTTAGGGACTTGGGGTTTGGTACTTACACACCGGTACTGCTGTGAGTCCAAGTGCTCGCAGAGCGAGTATAGTAACAGCATACTCATAGCCGTAGGGCACCAGAACGCAAACGAAGATGTTATTGGCACTTGGTGTTTCTTCGCCTTGGCTCAAAATGCGGCGAACCCTGTCGACAGTCTGGAGAATATCGACAAGAAAGTGATACGGGGTAACCGAGCGCTCCGAGGCTCGGTCATATATAACACATGCTTCTGGGTCTTGGGTATGGCGATTGAACAGCTCATGGAAGAAGGGATCGTCGGGAAGGAGCAGAACGGAAGGTTCTGGGGTGTCCATTGTGGGAAACACTGAAAAGTTGAATCAAAAAGGAGGATGACGCTGGAGACCAGGTCTCCCGGAGGCGAGCGTTTTATGTATCGTGAGGAAGAGACATTGCGGTCACGGGGCGGGTTGTTTTGACAACTAAACTTCCAAAATGGCTTATACGGTGGATCTGCACACATGTAAATAACTTGCACGACATACCAAACAAAAGAAAACAGCCATAAGTCCTATAAATCACAAGATCGGCACACCGATTTTTCATAGACTTGGCAACCAGGTCTCCATAGTTCGTGACTTCTGGGGACTCCACACTTGATACTCCTCACATTATGAAGATGATGATGATGATGATGATCTACAACAATTCACCCTCTTTTCTAGTTGCGCAGAGATCTGCCTAATATCTCCCTAATTAGTCTTAGTCCCTAGTATTAAGCTTGTATTTCGTATTATGTAGATTTCTTCTAATTCTTCCCTTCTATATTGTATAAACCTTATTTATAATATGCCCGATGGATGCTAGGCTGTTAGTGATACGCGGGGACCCTACCATATATTGGATTGAGGCTTGAGAGCGCCGTTGCTTAGATATTAAATTATTTTGAATCTGTGAAGATACCACGCTAATTATACGCCAAGAACAGTAAGTGGAGGTGGATAGATCCACCGATCTGGACTATTCAACTTCAACTTCAACTTGTAGGTCTTGAGGTGCTGTGCTGCCTTGGCGCCAAGCGATTGAGTAGCTTCCTATTTAGGCAATTGTCTAACCCAATAGGTAAGGCCGCAGTAGGACTCGAGGATGACTTCAAGTGCTGGGCTGCAGAATTGTGGTGTTTTAGGGTTACGAGTGGAAAGACCGCCGTTTCTGGCCTCAAAAGCGGTTATTTTCGGCGTCGTATTCTAGTTGTAAATCATAACTTTTATTAAATTAGGTATCAAGTCATTATTTCGTACTTATTTCCTGGCCAATAAACCAGGTTCCCCAGAATCCAAAGCCAAAAATGCAAAACCCGAAAAGAATGCCTCTCTCTCTATACTTGCACAGGTGTATTTGACCCACTGGCCTTGAGTTTCTCCTCCAAGATTAGCCTCTGGCAGAAGGGACTTCTCTCACGAATCCAAGGGCCGAATCGCATCAAAGCAAAAGGAATCGGAATGCAGGCCAGACTAATAAAGCCAAGGAGGGAAGTAGCCCATGAAACCCCGAAAGATTTATAGAGCGGCTCGGCGGCGAGCGGGAAAAGCGCTCCAGCAATGCTCCGTACAATAACAGAAGCGGCCAGTGCACTCGCAGAGTAGATCTTGTATGCATCGGTCACGTAGGTAAGAAGCGAAATGAAGATCGTCTGGAATCCGAATCCGAAGACGAACCCGGACATCACGGGTGCTACCCAATGCATGGTGGGCTTTGCTGTCCAGGCGAGCCAGAACATGCTGATTGTTAGACAGGGCCCGGCGATACAGGACATGGGGAGTCGGTGGTACTCTTCGCTGGAGGTCCAGGCTTTGTTGAGCTTTTTGGCTTTCTCGTAGATCATGTCGTAGTAGAGGGCGACGAAGCCGGAGGATGCGGCGCCGATGCCAACTGTGATGGTTAGCTATGTCTGGGGATATTATGAAAAGAAATTCACATACTTGGGATATATGTGAGGGAAGTTTGCTCGACGGTGAAATCATAGACACCTATCGATCAATTGTTAGTATTGGAGATCAATGAGAAATCCAGATGGAGCAGTACCTTCAAAGATGATAGGATAGGCCTGAAAGTAAAAGAAGACCAGGCTATATGCGAGGGCGATATAGATGGATGTTGAGGTGATGATAGGCTCAAAAAAGAGCATCGTGATGGGACGAGTGATGATTTCCATCGGAGTGAATCTCGAGTCCAGATTGAGCTCTTGACGCGAAAAGTATCGATTGGATCCCGAATGTTTTCTCAATTTGGCAGATTGTCGGTTCAAGATTGCTGGGCCAAAAGTTTCTATTTTAATTTGAGATTAGCTGATGCCACTGTTGGTCCAAGTGATAATCATACCAGACGTGAGGAGCAGAGCCAGCCAGGTAATACCCGACAGAATCAGGTCAATCCTAAAAGGCCATCTCCAACCATATTTGACTGAGCATCCAGAGATGATCGGGCCCAGAATGGGACCGAAACTGCAAGCCTAGAATACATATTAGTACTATTCACATATTCTACCTTTAACGTAATTGATCATAACATACCGACATATACATCGCCATCGCGCGACCACGGGTTCGCAGATCGAAAAACAAGTCCGCATAAATACCACCAACAACTGTCTGAGGAGCAGCCCCTGCCAGACCACAGATAGTTCGAAAGACGAGAAGAGAGGACCAATTTGGCGCTAAAGCACATCCAAGCGTAGCGAGGACAAAAACAGTGAAAGACCAGAGGAGAACGGGTTTCCGTCCAATGGTTTCACTCAATGGACTGAATAGCAGAGGCCCAACCACGTAGCCAATGAGAAAGACGGCAGTTGGTAAGACTTTTTGCTGGTCTCCGGACTCGTGGAAGTCCTGCATGATAGCGGGGACTGCATTGCTAGGAAGTGCGGATGATATGCCGCTATTGAGGACTATAAATATCCCTACAATGGCATTGTAGAACTTTTTGCTCTATTGGTTTTGTTAGTCAATTCTTCGGAATATATAGATGTATGAATGTGCGTACAAAGGCCCAATTCGGTGGGTTTCTTGGAGAGTTCTCCTGGAACTCGACAAGCAATTCATCTTGGGACAGTTCAACTATTCGGTAATCACCAGTTGACTTTGGATTTTTCTCCGTTGAGGCAAGAGACCTCTCGTCAAAACCGTCATCATTGTCTAATATATGTTAGAGCAGACCGGAAATACCGGATAAGGTTGATCGTACCTGAAGAAAGGATGGCGGCTATCTGAGCCCTGAGAGATTGTTTCGTTTCTGACGCCATATTGCACCATCAAGTAAGTGGGGGCAGCTAGAACACAAAGGAAGAAGATTGGAAGTATGTTTTTATTCTGATTCTCAAGAACACCGGTAGATGAGGACCAAGCGCTATATAAGCCAAGTAGAAAGTTTCTCGTTCCCATTGCAACCAGCGGACCTTGATTGAAAAATCCTGAAGATTCTTTGACTCACCTGGCTAGAACGTGTTGATCTTGCATAATGCCTCTATCTATCATATTAAAGTAGGCAACAAGCCAATGAGAGACCGGTATACTTCGATTTTTTTGGGTGGGAAGCCGGCGCCGGTGCGGGGCCGGCTGTTAGGGCAATCCACTCACGGCGCCGGGCAGGATCCGGACATGGATGGCTGCCCCTGACGCAGAAATTGATTGCTAAGATGGATTTTGAGTGGATATCTAGACCGGTGTGACTTAACACACGTGAATAAACAAGTACACTGCGTTGCGCATTGCGCGTTGCGGCCCAATTTGTTGTTCGATAGAACACGTATCGGCTTTGATCTACAAGGCTAGAACTTGGCCCTTGCACGATTTACACAGCTGGACAGTGGAATTGGAGTGATAATATTCAATAAGTTGTATTAGGTATGTAGTTGTTACTGTGGAATCGATGGCATCATAGGCAAGAAATCAAAGATATCGTTTTGCCCCTCCTCAAACAGACCAAAAGAATCTGCAATAGAGTTTGATACAGTCCAGTTCGGTGCTTCCATGGTGCCGGATAGCCGAGATACCGGCGCTCTAGCCACTGCAGATGGGTCACTACTTGGCATTGAGACCATATTTGAAACTTTATCTGCCTGAATGGTCGGGCCGGTTCTGTAGCGGAGATCCTCGAGGGGACCCACCCCTGATGGAGGCGGGCCGTTGATCATGGGGTTATCAGCTCCCTGGAATGGCGGGCCCTCACTTTGACCGGACACGATGGGTACATCTGTACTATTATTGTTCTGCGGACACTGACTGGCAATCAAGGCGCGTGCGTAGTTGACGAAGATGGAAACAGTCCGGTGGATATCGGGATATGGTGGTTGCTTGAGGAAATCGCAGATCTTTTCTGCTCTTTCAAGTAGAAGGGTTTGATTGATCAGATTTGGACGCCATCTGGCGATGCGAAGAGGGAATGTTGCTAAGTCTGTATTAGCAAATTGTATGCAACCGATTGAGGAAATGATCAACTTACTGACGAAAGCGATTGTGAGAGCTGGATATGTTGGCGCCCAGGGTAATTGACAGCGATAAGATGGCTCGTTGATCAAAAAGTTTAATTGGTCCATGATGGTCGTAACAAGGGACTGCCATAGATTCATCACATCCTGGTCAAGGATCTCGGAGTTTGAATCCGTGCACGTCGGTTGTAATTTTTGAATCCGTGCCAGTGAAGCACAGAAAACAAAGATCCTGGCATAGAGAAGCATAAGCTTGAGACTGCTGCGTTGAAACGCCCCTATATGAAAACCATTGTCTTCAAATTTGTTCGAGTCAGAGTTGATCCGGATTGTAGTTGTATCAAAGCAAGAAAGGCCAACCTACTTTCATGGATCTCGTCCCATGTCGTCCACCAGTTTTGCAATCTTGTCATAATGGCCGGAAGTTCTGTAGACACAATATCGCTAACAGTTGAAGTGTTATCAATAACCACACGAGAATTGCCTGCCATATGTTATGTTAATAGTTGACACATAAATCGCACGTGTAGGTTTGTTCGCTTTACCTCGAAGTTGATGAAGCTCAATAATACAGACAGTACGCATATCAAAGGGCAGCGAGAGCGGATAGTCAAGGAATCTGCGCAACTTCACCACATCGACCTCGGCAATGCGTGATTTGCGTCCCGTACCAGATGCGACGTCCAACTCCAATATGAAAGTGATCAACCAGGTTCTTGTCTTCCATACGAGTTCTCGATCAGCCATAGAAGCTGAGAGCGAACTTCGGGGTATATTTTCTTGGGACAGCAAAGTGTCCAAAGATTTCTCCAATCCAGAATCTAAGGCGGTGCGAAGAATAAGAGCAATCGAGAACCATGTCTTTTCAGAGTAGGCAGCCAGGAGAATCATTCCCTGGACTGTTTCTAGTTTAGTGGGTCGCTCGAAGAAGCTGTCTTCGGCCAAACGTTGTGCCTCATCTTGTAGAACACGCTGCATATGCGTGTCTCCGCGCAAATCTGTCACAGCGCGACTAGCCAGATAGATAATAACCGTAAAGCAAAACAAGGATCTTGAACGGACAGAGTCGAATGTGTCTCTGATCGGATCAAAAAGAGGAAGAAAGTTCTTCGATCCACCCGTGAACCTTGAGCCGAGGAGTTAGATTTGGTTATAATTGTTTGCAGTTTCATTTGGCTGTCAGTACCATACCTCTCATACATGACACGAGCAAGCTCCTCACTGACGATTCCTCTAGCGACGACATCCCCCCTAGGGTCACCCTTAACAGAGCTTTCCATAAAGATCTTGCTATGTTAGAATAATGCCAATTAGGTAAATGGTTGGATTAGGGCTCACATCATTAGTGTCTAGCAAATTCACGGACATAGAGTGTACCGCTGACGCAGGCGCGATCATTTCATTGGGGCTAAGCTGCTGAGATTCCGGTCCATTCGTATCAGATGTATAAGACCGCTGTAAGCTGCCTAATCCAGTAGAATCGGGCAAAGAATCAATCGGAGTGGTAAAACCACCGTCTTGCACTGTGGCAGGCGAGAACCCCTGATCTCTTGTTACCGGAGTGTGGTATCCCGTCCTAGGGTCTAGCGGCGAAGCAGTGCTTCTTTGACAGTATATTAGCTCGCTGTTCTCATTTCTAAGACCGATAATTTTATTCTCACCTTGCGGGGGTTGTTGTTTTCCGCCGGCGATCATTTCGTCGCCGGCCATCATCGATCGGATCCAGAATGCAATCCCGGCCGGTAGAACGACAGCGGAAGCAGGGGACTTGGCTGCGCGCATCACATCGCATCTTTTGTCTCCTGCACCATCGACATGCTTTAAAGAAGCGAATTGGGACATTTTCCGCTCGATAGACAATTTCCGACCCTCTTTCGCTCATGATTGCCGTTTCTTTATGCAATTTTAACAATACAACGCTAACCAACCACGCCTTCTAGCAACGGAATCGAAAACCTACCGAGGTGTATCGGTCGTAGCTGTGGCTTGGGTTTGGTCCGAATGCCTGTCAAATTCCTGATGGGGATATGTTTGCCGGTGAACGAAAAAGCCGGTCACGTGTCCGGTTAGCTCTTCTCTTTTAGGAAGGTAAACAACAACGCCTCGTGTGGCGGGTGGAAAAAGTATTTTTTAGACTTTTCCAAACTTGTCCAAAACTGGAGTAAATTAATCTGCACGTCATTTCAAAGACAGAAAAAGGTCGCAAAGCCCCACGAAGAGAACGATACATCTCTGGCAGATCATCCTCAGCAAGGGAGGACACCTGGATCACTTACCACGATCTGGGGTGGGAGAGCGCTTAGCCCGAGGTCCATCCGACCTTGGCATCCAACGGTCCGACTTCAGAGTTGGACCAACATCAGAGAGAACGGAACCACAATAGGTTTATTGTAGCTTCTGATATAGTTCCATAGAAATACCATTCGCTCATCTCCGAGAATGGCTTCAATCTTCAATAGCTAGGTATCACGCGACTATCCGGCTCATTGAATCTGCCCAGCTCACACTCACCGAGCACGAGATCTGGAGAGCATTTTTAGATGAGGCCGTTGATCCAGAATATGCTGCTTGCTATATCTGGGAAAGGATTCATGATCGCCCTGCTTGTTCTCCGGAGGAAGTCCTGGATGAGTCAAAAATTGAATGGAAGCGACTGGTTACGAAGTGTTAGTCGAAAACCAGCCTCCCCAGAATGCCCGATGGCCTCCATATCTCCGCTAAGCATAAGAGCAGTCACCAGACGAGACTCAGTCTCATCTCAAGCACAAACACTCGTTGAAGCTCGAGGCAATTCACACTGTCTTATGCTAGACCAGAGACCATCGGACCCCAATGTATCCGTTCGGTTCGATCATGTCTGGGTGATCCCATTGAACCTTTTCAATGACAGCGACATGGATCCGGAGGTAGGTGCTTATTGGGAAATTTTGAGCCCAGACCGAGAAACAGAAATCTAACTAAATTGCCAAACTACTATAGGGCTCTCTTTATCCTCTTCTGCAGGCATTTTTGACCCCTGCTAAAACATCCGAGCTGCAGACCCCGTACTGCTTTGGAGGCACTCTTGGTGGCCCACTGTTTGATTATTGTTTCTCCTCCGGCATATGTGGTCCGTTTTACCAGACTGTTGAATTCAATTCCTTCCTCATCCATAAATACGAGCTCAATGCGACAAGGGAAAATATTGCGGCTGTCCACGCGCGTCCGTACCGGTCTGTCTTCACCCATGCGGACCTGAGTCCCAGCAATATTCTTATTGACCTTGGGCGCGTGTCTGCAATTGTGGACTGGGAATTGCCGGCTTCTATCCTGAATATTGGGATTTTACAAAGCTTTTTTATGATGCGCAGCCGCCCCGAGAAATACAAGCTGTCATTAGTGATGCATTCACGGGAGATACATATGAGGAGGAGCTGGAAGCTGAGAGGCTACTGTGGTGCGACACGCCATTTGGGGTATGACGCATCGTCGGAGTTTATTCATCTATCGGAATAGATAATATTAATGTGTCAAATTGCAGTATCAAAGTTGCAATATTTCTTTGATTACACATGAAATGCAATTTGAACAATCACAAAGGCCCTCTCCCCATCTACTGTCGTACACCGTTTGATATTCCAGACTCGACAGCCTTGATTTGGAGTGCGAGAAACTTAGAGTAGATCCGGCATAAGGCGAGGTTTCCGCCGAAGTACCAGAATCCCGGATGGCCACTGGGGCGCCACATCTGAACAGTGTGATTAGCATTTATTTTAAGACGATCGTCGGAGTAAATGGCAGCTTACAGCTCGAAGCTCTCCCTCTGAATCCAGATCCCAAACATCGGAACACCGATCCGCGACCTTGTCACCCAAGACTTTCCTCACTGTCGTGCGCATATTATCATATCCGGTGGCAAGGACAACAACATCTGCTGGCAGGGAATCACCGTTCGCCAAAAGCAGCCCGTGAGTCCCAAAGCCAGTAATACCGCCCGGATTGTGATTGACCTTGATTTTGCCATCGATGATAAGCTGACTGCACCCGACGTCTATATAATAACCTCCACCGCGGGTAAAGTATGCACGTGAAATGCCAGCGCCATCTATCCCGAAATCAAGTTCAAAGCCAGCCCGACGGAGTCCATCTAGGGTCTCCTTTTCGGCGTCGGCAATTTTCTTCGTCATATGTACACTCAAAGCAAATTGAACAGGCCAGGGGAGACTCTCACAGACGATGTCACATTCTTCGGTCGGTGGCCTACACGTTTGGTATTAATATTATGTGAATATGGGGTGGGAGATAGGAAAGACTTTGAGAACGTACCCGCCATCTTCATGCATTCCACTGTGCATCATGAAGACACCCTTGTCGGCAGTTATAACATATGTCCCGCTGCGCTGTAGCATAGTGACATCTGCGCCGTTCTCATAAAAGTTCTGCGCGATATCATGACCGCTGTTACCAGTCCCGACGACAATAACCTTCTTGCCACGTACATCACTTTCCGACGCATCGCGGTGCTGGCTAGCGTGGTACACATTACCCTGGAAAGAGTTTTGGCCCGGGAAGGAGGGAACCTTTGCCTCGCCTGAATGTCCTGTACACCATACAAGGTGACGAGGTCGGAGGGTGCGTTGGGACCCGTCGCTGCGAGCGAGGACAACCGTCCACTGGCCTACAGCTTCGTGGTACTCTGCTGAGACGATTGAGGTTTGCATCCAGATATTCAACTCCATAATGCTGGCGTATGCTTCAAACCAGTCACCCAGCTTGTCTTTCGGTGTAAACTGTGGCCAGTTCTGCGGGAAGGGCAGATAGGCCATGTGTGTGAATTCGGCCGGATCGTGCGTAACAAGTGTCTGCATCGCGATAAATCAGTATTTCTCTCCATAGCATAGATCGAGTCCTTTCAATGTCGCTTACCCGGTACCTGTTACGCCAATTATCTCCAACGCGCTCGTTCTTGTCGACAATTAAGCACGACACGCCGAGGCTCTGTAAACGTGCACCTATATTCAATCCAGCTTGGCCTATTGACTGTTAGTATCTCAATCACAGACAACCGTCTTAACATAGAAATTCCTTACCGGCCCCGACAATTAAAGTAGTGGGCTCCTCATTCAAAAGCTCCTTCTGTCGATTCCTGCGCTCGATCCATGTGCCCCCAGCCAGACCACCAGGCATCGACTCATTCGTCCCCTCAGCACGACGCTTCCCGAGAGGCTCCTGAGCCGAGTCGAGCTCCTGCAATGACGTATAAATAGCATAGGCCTTCCAAACTCCATTCTCTGCCTGGGTTAAACGCAACATACCCGTTCCAGTGCCAACGGCAGTCTCGAAGAAGAATATGGAAGATATCCAGCTCAATCCGTCGACGACCTGCTCCAGACGTGGCTGAAACTTGCCCGTATCCTGCAGTCGAAATTTGGACAATTTTGCCTTGGGTTGTTGCTTGCTCAGGAAGCTTTGAATCTCGGCGGCTGAGCGTACGGTGCGCATGTCCCAGTCCAGCGCCAGCATGTCGCGCCACCAGGACTCAGCTTGGAATAGCTCTCTAATGTTCAAATTTTCTGGACGGGAGATTTGAAATTCGAGAGCCGAAAGCCATTGCTGGGCGATGATTTGCGGATCGGGGGATACGTCGGAGGTAGTTTTGGGAGTTTTGGGTAGTTGAATGATGTGTGGGTTTCCGCCGGTTAATGTTGTTGCCATCTTGATTATGGTAGATTTGCACAAAATTTGAACAGGCGTTATAGCAGTACAGCTCAGGCAACGACCCAGGGGTATGCTATCTGCTTCAAGGGCCGACCGTTGCCAGCAGTTCTTATACCCTCTGTCTTCCCCTCTATTTCCATGCTGCCGGATAAACCTGTCACGGTCAATCAAGTGATGTACCACGGAGTGGTACCGAGCGAGGGGCAGTTGGAGTGCCTAGCGTCAGTCACCCCGCATCCGACCCGAGTTGCTGGGGGAGATCGGAAGATGACCCCCGAGCCGACCCTTGAGGCAGGGGCTATATTGAGCTCTACTTCACTCGTGCATATGGTGACATAGAATATAGAGAAGAAAAGTTAGCATGGCCCCTGCGCTAAGGATAACTCAATCAAAGAGAAGCACATATTTGTTTTCCTTCGAAGTCGTCTACATTTGAGGTCGGACAGTGTGGGTCATTTAGTTACAATGTGATTGGTCACTGCCCGGCGGGAAGTATATTAGTGGACCCGGGGTCTCCACATATCCATGCAACCATGGAATGCCCCAGCTCTCCCACGATGTTTGTTTTCGGTTTATATACATCCTACCACTAGCCAGAATTGGAGTTGGAATACGATCCATCTGGCTGTTGGCTTCGTGCTTTTCATGCCATGGACCATGAATGGCTGATTTGTATCCGTAAACTTCGTAGAGTAGATATCATGAAAAAAATGAAGGAAAAATGAATTCTGATTTTTGGAGCAGATCAAGGCATCTCTTCCCAGTCCTGTATGAATTGTTGGATCCACTTCCACATTTTGGGAGAAGCGATAAACATATCTTTCCGAAGTCTGAGTAGATCATTGTGCGTATACTGGGTCTTCCATTCTGACACAAGCGTCAGCTTCTTAGCTATTGTGTTTCTGAAGTCCTTTCGAAAGTAATCCTTTTCATCTCTTTCAATCTTCCAAAGCGGACGATCCACCTGTTGATATTCATTGTGAAGCCGGTTGTAGTGAGGTAAACGCCGCTGCCGTAAGAAATATTGCCCTAGGCCCTGTTCAGGACCATATGCAGACTTCCAGACAGTAGCAAAGAGATTGTAATCGCCAATTGAGTCAAGGACGAGGAGTCTATTCAACCTCCACGAGACTTGTCCCCGTTCCAATGTATTATTACATTCGCTGTATGTGCTTGAAAAAATTACGATGTTTAATGATCGAGTAAAATAGCAGCAAAGACGAAAAGGGGAAACAAAGGAAAAAAGCAAATAAATGTTAGTACTACATATGTCCTACAGTTCATATCTAGAAGATAATCTCTATTTGCCCCGAGGTTACTCGTAATAAACAGTGAAGAAAAGGGTACAGGAGTACAAAAGTACTCGCATTTTCTATCAAATCCCCGAGAGAACTCTCTCAATAATTCATATACGAAAGAATCTCACCCCATCTCAGTCTCTCTCAACCTAAAAATGGAGGGTCCAAAATTGGGCTCTACGAAATACACTTGCAACAGTGTTAGCTCTTTAGGAAATCTAAGTACCATCTATACGGGCTTGATTGTCGATGCGGTTCTCGATTCGGCTATTCTGAAGGGGAAACTCACCGAGTTAGTTGGATTATGGCCAATACTTGGCGGTGATCTAATCAAGGATGTGAGTGAGTTTATCTTACCGCTACTACAGCCTGCTCATATCATTTTATAGACAAAGCCATGGTCCTTCACCTGTGGTTCTACTGTCGATTTCGCTAGCAGGGCTATTGATGAATCACTGGCTACCTATCTTCCAATCCACCACGACCAGTATAGCAATGAGCCAAACATCATGAAAAGCCCGGAAATATCTTCAGTTGATGACAAATTCATATTCAATGTCTCTACTAGCCGCACAAACAATTTCCGGCTTCGTGTTACTCTTCTACGAGATGCTACTTTGCTCTGTTTTGGAATAACGCACCATATATGTGACGGCAATGATTGTTGGGAAGTGGTTAAAGCATTTTCTGACCTATTGTCTAATAGGCCAATCCCTTTGTTTGCTCTTCCACCTGATGCCGGGAATGTCCGAATGTCTGATCTGATAAAAGTCAAAACTGAGTGCACCGAAACGGAGTCCAATTTCCACTACCAGACACATGCGCAAAATTATGACAGTGGGATATTTAAACTAGCAATGACTGTTTGGCATGTGCTGCTGACTATCCTTGCTATGAAGTTTGGGCTACTTGAGGAGTTCACAACCAAGTTTATCTACATTCCAGGCGCATGGGTCGACGAATTGCGGATGAAATCACAGACTGAGCTGAAAGATTGTTCCTCCGAGATTCAACTTACACGAAATGATGTTATCGCTGCATGGTATCTTAAATCCGTCTATTCCCCTCAACCTTCAGCTATATCGCCCAATCCAGTGGACTACTTTGGGATTATAAACTTTCGCCGCTTTCTTGAACCCCCGAAGGCCGGGACATACTACATTCGTTGTAGTGTTGGCGCTCTTCGGTGTAAATTCTCTACTCAGCAGCTGAAAAAAGAATCGGTTGCCGAGATTGCACGAGATATACGCCTCGCAACACTGCAATATACATCTCCGATATCTGTCCAGCAGAGCCTTCGATTCTCCGAAGATCACACATCCAAGACTTTCACCTTAGCGCTACGTGGCACTGTAAATCTAGGCTTTGCTGTGGTATCCCACTGGACAACATTCGATTATACGGGCCTTGATTTCTCCGGTGCTAGTCTTCATGGGCAAAGAGCGTCAGTCATATTTGTCAGCCCTATGATTGTAAACACATGGAACATCACAATAGCGCCTGTGGCTGTCGTGACGAAGAATGGGTCTGGGTGCTACTGGATTCGGGCTACGAATACATCAACTGGCTGGGAACGGTTCAGCGAATCCAACAGCATGGAAAGTCTATTTCCTACACGGTGATTGGAGCTCTCGGTTTATGGTTGCAAATTAAATTTCTACTCGTATGTTCTTTCATGGTCCAAAATGTTTCAGATGAGAAAATTGCATTTGTGTAACTCGAGGCAAACAGATCAACCGTGTCGTTGCCTCCGCTCTCTCTTCTATGCTTCATTTCTATCCGTAACAGTTTCTAGAATTATGTATCATTCTCCATACTTCTATTTCTTGCCTAAGGACAGAAGATGAAGATTCATCTATACATGAGTAGCCGGTGAAAGTAAAAATGACAAAAACTCTGTATGGTTTATAGTGAAGAGACACTTGACTCCTATGCGAAATGGAGGATACAGGTCCCACCGACAATACCCGGCCCTTGCCAAGTGACACGACGCGGGTACGAAGCGGGGAATCAGAGTACAGGAGCTGCGCCTAGAAACCAGGTATCTGGTCCTTTGCATCCCTATAGTACTATAATCATTTCTTTCTAGTGTGATATATCTACTTAATTGACCGACTACCAATGTATATGTTCGCAGTATAATTTCAATATAATAGAAACAGACACCTTGTCACCCACGCTGTCTGCCTTCATAACAAGAAGTACAGAAAGCATCGAGATATGCGAGGGAACCATCAGCCTGGTCCATCCGCACACTTTCCACCGTACCTTTAATGTCAAATAAGAATCCATAATGGTAAAAAAGCCCGGCCATTCTCGCAACGCGGGTCAAACGCAAATCAGCATCGGAGAAATCATTAGCTTCTTCTCGAAAGGTTTTCCAGAAGAGGTTCTCGAACTTGCGGTGGTTATCATAGTAGTGCCACCCCGTTGAACCCATCAGGCCCAAAATATTATCAAGCCCGTAAAGCGCGAAACCGAACGGTAGAATTCTAGATTCCGCCCAATCGACAATCCCTGTCATATTTCCAGTTTCTGGATCGATAAGGAGGTTCATCATGTTAAGATCCTGGTGGCTGAGAACAAATGGGAGCGCTCCTGAGAAGAGTAACGGGAGCTCCTTACGAACCATATCTAAGTTCGGTGCAAAGCGGGACGGCAGGTCTTGAGCAAGAAGGTCAAAATTAGACTGAAACTCCTTAAGTAAGATAGCGGTGTCATCTGAGTATGGTCGTCGATCGTTGTTCCACGACTGTGCAAAGAACCTATTCGATAATGTCAGCTTTTGTCAACGAGGCCACAAATTTCCTAGACATACCTAGCAAGGTCTTTGATGGTATTACTTTGTCGGGACATGTCGCCTGGTGGAATGCGCGCTATGATATGAGTGATTCCAGACAG
Organism: Penicillium roqueforti; assembly: GCF_015533775.1. Classification (NCBI taxonomy): domain Eukaryota; kingdom Fungi; phylum Ascomycota; class Eurotiomycetes; order Eurotiales; family Aspergillaceae; genus Penicillium; species Penicillium roqueforti. The sequence continues at coordinate 1,693,184 of NW_024067566.1, read as the reverse complement.
GTTCTCCATCTCGTAGATATGGAGTGGCTGTAAATTGCCGAAGGTCCCGAGATACTTGCAGCTGGCAATGAACTCGGGATGGACTGCCTTGGCAAGACTGATATTACCAATATCAATCGTAGAGTCCTCGCATCGAAACTGGAAGATCCTGGACTTGTCGGGTCCCGCTGTCACTGTATAACTGCACACTCCTTGCATCTGTAAAGGAGTAGAGACACCACCAGCACGAGCGATGGCGAAGTCATCGCATTGCTGTCTCGTTGTAGTGGTACTCGAGCTAAAGAAAGCATTGATTGCGCTCTCAAGGCCGTAAACAACATATTTCGTCATATTGGTGAAGGAGGTTAGGAGGGTCAACGGAACTAGCAGATAATGTACGAAAGAAAAATGAGAACCTTCTAACAATGAGAGCAGATTGTTGGAAGGGCCTCGCTTCGCTCACCGCCATTTGAATATTTTCGAGGAAGAACGCTCAATCGCCCCAAAACGCCCTATCATTTTACGTACAGCGCAGTGGCATATGGAATATCATCAATTGTACGGAGTAGATTACCACCAGACTTCCGGGTTGCATAGGATCCACCTGGGTGGACGACTGCCGGGATCCACTCAAGGTTAACCTTAGAGCGGGGCAGTTTCATACGTAAATCTTTACCAGTGTGCCTTTCATATTACTGCTGCTGCCATCCATATAGATCTACAATTACAGATTGCTTTTAGATGTATTTTCCGGTGATATTTTTTGATACCCTTAGAACAAAGATACATATCTAGAGCCCCATCACTCTCCAGGATAGACTGTGTTACCCTGTCGTCGTATCTCGTCCATGATCTCCATCATATAAATTGTCTCCGCCCACGGCATAGTCCTGCTCTCTTTCCGGCCTTCGAGGATATCAAGTGCCGTATGTTCAGCCTCATAGACAAAGCCACGCCCCAGGGGCGGAAAGTCGTATTTCTTCCCTTGACACTGTTCCCTCGGGAAAAGCGCATGGTCGGGATTCCCTTGAGGCCTCTTCCACACAGTAAAGGATTCCGGCGCAGATGGCATCCTACCCTCGACCTCGACGTACCCATTGGTCCCGTGTATAACCGCAAAGACTTGACCGGGACTTCCGGGGGCTTTGGTGGTTGAAGTAACGATACCCTGCCTTCCAGTCGAGGGATACTGCAAGATGGCACTGGTTGTCTCTTCAATTCCTGCTTCATGGCTCTGCGCGGCCACAATCCGCGGCTTCTCTGACTGATCAGACCCATTTCCAGTCAGTGCCATTCTCGTCCAAGTAAGCGAATACACTCCGATATCTAGCAATGACCCCGCTCCCAAATTCAGGTCGCGATATCGGGATGTGGACGGACGTGTGGCAACATCAATACCCAACGCAAAATCCGCGAACACCCGGAACACATCACCAATGATCTTCTCTTCATGGAGCAAGCGCCGAAGTTCGGTGAAAAGCGGTCGGTGTCGGAGCCACATTGCTTCTGCCACATATACATTCTTCTCACGAGCGGCATTGAATACCTCCTGCGATTGTTTGGCATTCAGTGTGAAAGCTTTTTCGCACAGGATATTCTTCCCTGCGGAAATCGCCGCCATGCAATCCCGATAATGAACCCCATGTGGGGTTCCTATATAAACAATATCAACGTCTGCATCGCGATAGACCTCTTCATAAGAGCTATAGACGCTTGGGCTTTGTTTCGGGCAGTGTTTTTTCGCAAATGCTTGGCCTTTTTCAAGATTGGAACTGCCAATTGCTTGGACAACATGCTCAACTTTCTTTTCTGGCCAGTCGAAAACCAGATCCTCCACAAACCACGATGAGATCAGGCCGGTAGCTTATGGAAAACGTTAGCTTACCACGACACTTAGAGCCATTGGGAATAAATACAGACATACCAATGATACCCCAACGAACCTTGGGTAGGTCAGACATGATGTTTATATCTACCGCGGAAGATTGCAAGAAAGGATGTATATTGTGTTGTGTTATGACTCTTTCAAGCTGGAAACTGGAATTGATTATATAGTATGGGGTTCGTCACCTGATCGTCACCCCTCATTTTACCCGGAATACATATTCCGTTAAATCCGGTAATCCGACGAACCTCCATGTCTCTACTCCGTAATATTGTGCCTCAAGCCTATATATACAGTTCAGACTTCAGACCAGGAAGTAATTGAAATTTATTTTTGGTCTATTTAATACCACTGAGCGGCTCTTGGATCGCGAAATATAGAGAAGAGAAAGGGATGGTGCAGCGAAGCAGTAAACTTACTCATACCAGCTACTAGAGACAGCAAACGATATCTCCTCGCCAGGGAAACAAGGCTCAACCTCAAGCTTAATGGAAAAAGCTCCCTGAAGAATCACCTCGGGTGGTGCATCAAGCATCCACCTCCAGAGATCCTCCAGACCCTCTTGATCACGCTTCTTCGCCTTGGGGTTAACGGCATAGAGCTTATACATATCAAGGCTGTGAGGTTTTCGAACGCACATTACACGGACTGGTGAGGGTGGAATGTCTAAAGCACGCGAGATATTTCCCTGCATTTCAAAACTGTTAGCGAACTGTCTCCACTGTGGCCGCCACATCTCAAATGCATCTGTCCAGTCTGGATCGATACCGCTATCTGCAAGAAGAGCACACATACTCCAGACCAAGTGCGAGGCGCTGCTATACTTCTCGAGGTAACCGACGAGGCCGGGTAGAACCCCGTTTTCTCGGTGCAGCTGGAAACGGAACTGGTTAAGACTTGTTCTAGGTGTAGGGTCCGGGAATAAACAAAGGAGATTTCCTGGGGAAGAGCCGGTACGATTCAATCGACGGATGATCTCTTCCTCGGGTTTGAAGGCTTCCGCTACCTCGAGTGGGAATCTTTGAGGCGGCTGCTTTGGAGTTTTGACGCATTTCCAAAATTTCATGATGTAAGCTGGTATTTCACTGTTTGGTTAGAGAATAATTATCGAGTTGGGTACTCGAAAATAATGCTGATGAGATACCAACTTCGAGGCAAAGAGGGCGATTTATAGTCCGGATAGACTATTCACTCTGGCTCTTTGCATACCAATACTGTATTTGATTTCAAAGACCTCTTTGTTATCTTTGTGTCTATCAGAAATTGAATTCCGATTAGCAGATCACAATACCCTTGTAGAGGAGACTGTTGCCTGCTTCTTTGTTTGTAACGCAGAAGTTGTGAAAATGGGCACGCAAAGAAGCTTTGTATCTCCTACCAGCCTTGTTTATATGCTGGTGGGCTGTAGAAACAGAGAATACTGGTTCTGCTCTGACAGGGACTAGGACTGTAGGGATCCTCGGGTTTTCGATGCTCTTTCTACTTTAACCGACTCAAAGTATAAATACAGAAGGAGGAAACATCCGGCGAGAAGGTGGAAGGTATACATTAGGCATATAACTGACCCTGGGGAAGGTGCGATTGGACCTCTATGTCAAGGCAGGTACTGTCCAAACTAGGAACGCTGCGACTGAATTTTCAGACAGGGGCTGGGCCTATGATAAGAATCAAAGTCTCCAGGGCTGAGAAGGTGAGACCAAGACGGTAAAAATGACCGTAAAGAAATTATACCATCTCAAACCTGCTGTTATTGTCCATGCTATAGGGAGTACGGAGTAATAGAACTGTCATTACCCGGGCTTTGGGGATCTGCAATGGCCGACAGCGTGTTTGCCTAACCAACCAAGCTACCATAGCGCTGTAGTCCTTCAGAAAATAATCAGAAACACCCTAACGCATGCAATCTGCATCTTTGCCTAAGTCCGTATATTTGAGAGAATCCCATGTGGGGCTGCCGTGTAGCCGCCCTGGAGGGCTAATGATGTATATGCTGTATAGGGCGAGGGCATTCCGATAAACTCAACCTACAGTATATAGCTTATCATTCTTAACCAATCACAATCAATTTCTAGCCGCCGTAGGAAGCGGATACGAGTATACGGGGAGAGAAGGATTTACGATACCCCGAAGGGCATAGACCCCCAGTCGCAGGTGAACACCACCCAGTTCGAGATGGTCAGACATCTACCCCTCAACCTAATCTCTAATCGCCCATCTATCACTTGACATATGTCCAATAATTGCTAGTCCTTGATACTGGGGTGTTGCGCCTGGTACACCCAGTTACCCCTATTCCTCGTCACCAACACCTCCCTCATATAATTTTCACCCAACGGACTGCAAGCGAGAATGGCTGATCGTCGCATCTTGTGTGCCCCAGGAGATTTCATCTTGCGATTACCAACCTCATATTTTGCACTTGGTCCTTCCTTTACGTCCTCTGCCTCTACTACTATCATTACGCCAGCCATCGAGATCCCACCTCTTATTTTTTCGACCCCTCTCGTGCCTACGAGCGGCGATATTCGTCCATCAGAATCGAGGAGGCAGAGGAGTTTCAAAGAGATACTGGTAGCATCAATAAACCAATAAGACCGCACAACTGGACCCCTACTATATGTCTTGGAATAGCAACTGTCGCTCTCGTAGAGAGCAATATACGGGCTTAACAGTGGCCTCTCTCCTGGCCGGTCTTAGCAAAACAGAGAGGAAGAGCATTTATCTGAACATTCTCATCGGTAACACAGATCCGTCAAAACATCCGATTTACTCAGAGAAGTGGCTTAGCACGTTGCCAGACCGCTTGCTGACGTACAAAGAAGATGATCCAGATTTTGAGCGTATAAAAGACTGGGAGGAAGGTGGATGGTATCGAAACAAAACGATTTACGACTATACTCATTTGTTGAAAGACTGTTACGACACTGGCGCTGATTACGTGGCGATGATTGAAGATGATACTCTGGCGGTGAAGGGCTGGCTCGTCCGCTTTACAGGCTCTCGAAGTTGTGGAAGAACGGAACATGAATAAGAAATGGATATATATGCGACTCTTTTATGTCGATGAGCTTCTTGGATGGAATTCAGAAGAGTGGCCGGCATACCTGGCCTGGTCGTTCATGGTCTGGGCTCTGCTTACGGGCACGATGGTTGCCTCCAAAACAGTATTCAGGACCAAACTGAAGACTATTCCAACCAACGCTATTTTGATCACATCCTGCATTTTCATCCCCGCTGCCATTGCGCTCCATTTTATGGCGGGAAGACAGACAATGTGGCCCATAACCCGTGGCGTCCATGAAATGAACAAATATGGGTGCTGCTCGCAGGGCCTCGTCTTTCCTCGTTCCATCATACCTGAGTTCCTTGAGCAGACGGACCTGACGACCGATTGGCTGGTAGACATGATGGTGGAGAAGATAGCGGATCGTGAGGGCTGGACGCGCTGGGCAGTGATCCCGTCCTTACTGCAGCATATTGGAGCTACCAGTTCCAAAGGATATGGGTTCGATGACTCGGCGAAAACTCTTTGGAATTTTAGATTCGAGGAATATCCCTATTAGTCACTGTTCTGGACCGCAGAAATATTTTCTTACCTTTTGTAGTTACATAGCGTTGATTCAACAATCCACTCGCCAGACCAAGACGCATCCCAAAACAGATATGCCCAAAGACAAAGTCGGGGAAGAAGTCAAAAGCTAGCTAGGGGTATTGTATGATGGCGTGGAAAAGCCAAACCACTGGAACTATACCACCTACAGCTGATGAAGCAAAGCGTGTACCAAATCCGACTTGCACAACGCACGCCAATGTCAGTGTGCAGATGAGGTCACATGCCTCATTTTTCCTTTTCTCTTGTATAGTTTCAGGTGGCTAGTTCCTCTCTTCTCTTCCCTGTATATCTCATTACTTCATGATCCCATTCACTCATGGATCCCCTCTTAAAATCCAATTTCTAACTGCCCAGGGCTGAGCTTCGCTCCTGTTAGGACAATCCCCTGAGGGGTTTCCTAGTACGATATGGATACGAGTGAAGAATGTGAGATGTGCCTGATATGGGTATGATGATATTCAGACTAATCGCTGGTCCTCCTAAGAGGATCCTGAGCTGATGGGGAAAAAAAAAGAACAATTACTGGGTTCGCCGGGCCATGAAGTATGTCAAAAGATTAAGGGATCCTTCACGAGGAGGTTGAGTGACTTTTTGCACTCGCTCGGGCCCGAATGTAATGTTCAAGAATGTGCAGAGCTCAGTGGCATTCTTTCTGACCCCAGGGCGCGGGTGCCCGAGCTGTTGCATCACCACAGCTCCAATGCGAGCCAGAAGCTCGTCGTCGATATCGATACCGGGACGCGATAGCGACTGTTGAATAGTACTGAGGCCCATGATGGTGGAACGGTATGTCTCATCATTCTCTGCATCTGCTCCAAGATCTAGTCCCTGCAGAACACCGACAATTGCCGTCTGGGGCAAAGTTAAAAACACCAGTTTGTCTACAACTTCTTCTAAGCAAGTGACAAAGTGGGAAGTGGACTCGTAGTGGCAGCGGGCCCTGATAATAGCTGCCATAGCACGAGTGTCATAGGGGTGGAAATGTTCGCGGGTTCGTAGGAGCATGGAACGAATAGTGGCCAAAACCTGAGTTTTTACGTCATGATCCTTGCGGTTGGAAGGCGTCGCTTCCAGTTCCACAAATAGAGCCTCCAGCAACGTATTGTAGTCCTGGCTTTGGGAAACAATCTCATCGCCGTGGTATTGGATAAGTCCCTGTAGTTTCCTATATCCCGAGGGCTCCATGGTTCTCGACACAATACGTGCCAGGCCTTTATGGATCATTTCTTGGGCATTAGCCGGGTCCTTCGAACGCGGGCTAGGGCTGCGGTGACGATCTACCCATTTTCGAGTGCGTCGTGTGGAATCTTCAGACATTGATGATTGGGACAACGTCGACTGGGAGAGTGATGGTGGTATCGACTCAAATGACCTCTGTCTCGCTTCTGGCGAACGCGGTGTAGCTTCGTTTGCCGTCACTTCTTCGAGGACACTCGGCTTAGCTGGAGACCGCGGGACAGCGGGCAAGTCTACAGTCTTGGCCAGGTGTGGAGTCGCATTCTCATTGTTGCCACCGGCCTCGTTCGTTCCTGCATGATGCTCTTGGGGAAGCACGGCCTCAATATCCATGATATTAGAGGCCAGTGGCTGGGCACGGCCCCTCGTAGGTGACGGGCTTGGTTGAAGTGGCGCCCGGCGGGTTGGAGAGGGAGTTCGAGCTTCTAAGTTCATAACAGATTCCTGCGTAGGAGCCAAATTAGGTGTGGGTTTCCTAGCGGAAGCGACCACCGATGCTGAGATATTTTCAGAGACAAGTTGAGCTTCTGCTCCGCCATGTTCGGATTGATCAGCGCGACTGGGGGAGGACTTTGAGGGGGTAAAATTGCCCACCGAGGCAGAGTACCCAGGAGTCTCATTTTTGTCCGCGATGGGCGTTGTAGGATCTTCGTAAATCACCATTGATTCATGCAGGGGTTTGACGGCAGATACGGGACCAGAACCAAAATCCAGATCTGAATGCTGAGCCGGAGACACGGGCACAGGAGACCCTGCAAGATCTGGTTCCGGGATATAAGGTGAAGGTGCGGCAATAACAGGTTCCTCCAGTGTCATTGGTTCTGGTTCTTCAACAGGAACCGAGTCGGCGTGAGGACCATGCGGTGCTGAGTACAGAAGAGGCTGTGGTGCATCAAGCGGAGGACTTTCCAATAGGATAGATGCAGGGGAATGTTTGTCCTCGGGTGCACTGGGGTAAATTCCATTACGGGGTGTTCTTGCAGATGGCTGATTGGCCAGACTTTCATTCGAGTCACTGCGAGCACGACTCGCGGCCATGAGATCGCTGTGCGACTTGGACTTGGACAAATCGAGTCTCTTCGGCCTGCCATTAGTTGTAGCAGCTTGTGCCGATTCATTTGGCCGAGTGCGAGGCGCGTTTAGAGGGGCCCTTGACGTAGGTGTTGACGGTTTGGACCTCATAGCCCTGGGGGAAGTTGTCGCTTGTCGGGTAGATTGGTTACTAGACTGGGCTCGTGACTCGGGGCGACGAGCGTAGGGGTCTGCGGTTGCAGGTCGACTAATCTCTGCCCGCCGAGGCTTCACGGCAGGCCTCATAGGCGCGGAAGATAGAGATGAGAGAGGGGCCCCAGTAGGCACACTCCGAGTAGACCTGAAGGTAGGAGCAGGTGGCTTCGCCTCGGCAAAGGTTGGCTGAGCCAACTCGGGTTGAGAAGGAGTCTGTGCCTTCTTCCGAGCAGCAATAGCTTCTTTTAAAGCGGCGCGACTCTTAGCGGGGCTCTTTGTAGGTAATGCAGGTGCACCTCTTGAAGATGGGTTGGGGTTCGATGAATCTTTCTCCAGCAAGTTCCGCGACTTGGGGTCGAGTGTGTCTGCTATCACATTGGCTCGCTCCGGCCACACACCGTAGAACGTCCAGAATGTGGCCCGTGTTGCTTCGCGCACACCGGGGTTCGCATCTCCCAGTCCTTTTGTGATCGACTTCTCGATAAGATCAAGGCCACCATTATGTTCAACTGAGCTTTTATGATGAGCCTGGCGGATGATCAAAGCTTTTAGCCACCCTGTGGCGAACAAACGCACTCCAACATTTTTATCCTGGGTTGCGGAACAGACATGCTGCAGGAGGCGAACGCTAAATGAAACATTTTTAATGACGACTTCAACAGTGACATTTCCGTTTTGAGCAGCAATCTTTTTCAACGCCGAGCAGAGCTTCAACAGGTTTTGCATGATAATCTCAACCATTGGGTCAATTCTAGGGCCACATGTTCGGGCAATATCTTGGATCAAAAGACTGCCGTTGCTAGACATTGTGGTTCTTAGGGAGTTGACAACCTTTAGGATACCGTCAAGGAGTGTCTTTACTGCACTGATATAGGTCTGCGAGAAGTCGTGCGGCGCGTTGCCTCGAGTGAGTCTGCGGAAAAGAATCACATTCTTCTCGCGCTTTGACCAATTGTCCTCGGATTCTTTGCCTTCGAACCAGGGCAACATATCGCGCACAAGATCATCGACATCCCTCGCTGAGGCAACATCAAACGGTTCTAGACCATCATCGCCTGGCAACGGTTCCTGAGGTGCTGGTGTCGGAGCCGGCGTGCGGGGTCTGTTAACAATTGGTGGCTCTGTAGATGCGGAGGCTGCCGGTCGCTCACGATGAGCTCTAGAAGCTGGGCGGCTTTTCACAGGCTCCATCTCTGCAGGCATGTTAGTACAACCAGTGCAAATCTCCAAGGGTACAAATATAATCAGAATACTAACCATCATCAGTCTGTTCCATAGTATGTGAACGTGACGACATCACCGAAATCGAGCGTTCAGCCCGAGATATTGGACGCGTAGAGGATGCAGTCTCGGGTTCAACAGATCCTAAGCCAATACCTGAGAGGATAGCATTCGCGATTGATTTCCTCACACCGCGTGTCGCCATTTGTTTTTGTAGGTCAGACTTCGCTCTTGCGGGGCCGTTTCTGAGTTCGGTTAGGGGCATTCGTGAATAATGATTAGAGTGATAACTTCACTCACCGGAACAGATCAATCACGACCAACTTGGCCGTATCTCGAACGGCGCTATCGGCGTCCTCTAAACACGAAACCAGGGAAGGAACATATTGACGGAACAACAAACCATGGTTCTTCGTCATCTGTAGATCGGAATTAGTACCTGAGACAGACCTTGCAGGGTGCATAAGCCTACATTTGCCAACCAAAGCATGCTCATTTCTTTCGCCCGATGATTTTTTCCAACCAGGGCACCTTCCAGAACATGATATTCGACTTCGTCACCCGCAAATGGCCACAATTCGGTAAATATTGACGCAGCCTGGGCTCTTATACGTTCTTTCGGGTCATTGAGACGCTCTAGAAGAATGGGATACAAGCTCTCGGCCTGGTGAACAATCCATTGCTGCTGGTCTTGGATTGCAAGGCGCTTCAGGAGGTGACCGAGTGTGGAGAACCCCGCCCCGAGAACAGAATAATGTTGGGAGCCGATCGCGAGGCGTAGTGTTTCGAAAATGGCGCGAATCGCCCCCTCTGGAACATTTTTCTGTTTGATATCGGACTTGACACTAGAGAGGTAGGCGATCTTTGAATCAACGGACAGGTTGGGGTTCTTGAAGGCCGCTAGTAGTTCTGCTGCCTTCGCCTCCATTGTAAACACCGAGATATCGATCTCAACTCGCGGCAGGCACCGAAGGGAATAGACGGAAGAATGCGGGTGTATGCAATGGACGATCCAGGAGAATCAAAATGCGATAAGGTCAATAGCGGATAGGAGAACAGACTCGGATTTCGATTTGTCACTAGCGATGACGAAAGTTAGCAGCAGATTCTACCAGTAGAAGAGAGCAATGGCTATAAGAAGCAGGGCAATTGCGATTGCGAAAGGATAGCGTGGACGTGTGTACAGAGTGAGGGTATCAGATGGTTATAGGATGGGAATCGGGATCTGTCGCAAAAGGGTGTGGGATGTCGGGAAGGGAGGAATGGCGAAGAGGACCATGAAGGGTTCAAAACAGAGCAGGGAGGATAATAACATACAGGATCCGATGAGATAGAAGACGAATATGAGGAAGAGCGCAAAGTTGACCTCGATATGGTGGGATGTTGAAAAGTGGACAAAGTGAAAACAAGGGGCGATAAGCGCGTGACGATAAGCGCGAGGGATGTAGATGATATTAAAGGGGTGGCCCTTGAGTCCTTCAACTTTTATTGGGGGTTGTTACTTCCTCAGAAGTACCTGCCTAGGTTTATACCTGTCTAATTCTATCCAGCCGCCATTACATGGTGAGGTGTGCCCGAAGGTTCTATTAAGAGCCCAACACTGGTTTGTTTATTAACTTAGGATCACTCGTCGCAATAGGCAACCAATAGCGTCATGTTTACAACATCTCTATGTCAAATGCTCACCAGTAAACCGATTATTTGCTCAGTAAAAGATCTTGAATCACCAATTTGCCTATTTTCTGAAAAAAAGGCATAAAAATGGTAATTCAAGCCATAGTAAACAACTACAAGCTTCTCACTGCATTGTCTAACACGATAAAGATCAATATGAGGCTCAACTGACACGCGATCGATTGAATCTTACTCCATACACCTCTTTCATTCCAATCAATGTGAATCAAAGCTCCTAGCACCCCACGAGATCGCCAAAGTGGAGCATGGCGGCCTCTTGAGAATCACCAGCGCCGACAAGGTGTGTATTTGAGAGTGCTAGCCTAAAGTATTTAGGTTTATCTCTGTACGTTATATATGTAGGTAAGCGCCTTCAAAGGTTTAGCTGGCTTATACATACGATTATCAGATATCGATGTGCATATAGGTATATGAACTCATGGATCCTGCCTTAGGCCCTAGACCTGGGCGGGTCTAGTCATTATAACGTTGAATCCCCCCGCCCTCAACCTAAACTTCCATAGTTACACCTCAGACAAATATAAAAAGTCGAAGATCTTTAACACGAAATATCTGCCCAGTTGATCGCTGTCAATCAAAGCAAATACATCATGACGAGCTCCGCCCACGCACCTCATGCCTCCGCAATCCCCAAGGGCAACACCCAAGAGCAAGAGCCACAGACCTCGAGCAGCAAAGGAGAAAAGCAGACAAAATTAACAACCAACCTCACCTTACCAGTCCCCCAACCGAAGCTCCGTCTTCACGTGGAGGACCTACGCCATCCCGCCTCAAGCGCCTTCCTCGCCTTCATCCCAGACCTCGCATCAACACTCGACAGAGCCCTAGCGAACATCATCAAACACCTATATACTTCACCCCCAAAGTCCGAGAACCCCCACCGGCCCATTTTCACACCCAGCATCCCGCCAACAAGATCCGTAACAGTCTTCCTCCGCGATTACAGTGGCGTAGCCTACACAACAGGCACCGAGCTCGACGATGCGCACAAGGAAATCCACGTCTCGCTCCCGTACATCCAGCACTGTACATCCGGCCCATCTGCGAAAGAAGACCCGCTCCACGAGCTGGTCGGAGTCTTGACCCATGAGCTTGTGCATTGCTACCAGCACACCGCGCCGCCTAGCTCCCTCAAGAATAACGGCGAGGACATCCCCCGTCCGCCGGGCGGACTAATCGAGGGCATAGCTGACTTTGTGCGGCTCAAGGCTGGTCTGGAGCCGCCGCACTGGAAACGGCCTCTATCTGCTGCTGAACGGCCGCCGAAGTGGGACATGGGGTATCAGCATACAGCGTATTTTCTGGCGTGGCTCGAGGATGTTAGGGTTGGGAGGGGCGCTGTGGGGATGTTGAATGATCGGCTTTTGAGAGTTGGGTATGTTGGTGAAGGGGAGGATGCAGACAATCAGGGTATCGGGTTCTGGAAGGGTCTTTTCGGGGTTAGGGTTGGGGAGTTGTGGGAAGAGTATGGGCGTTATCTGGATGATCCTACAGAGGTGTGTGTCGGGAGGAGTAGTGGGAACTGGGAGGATGAGATTCTCAACCCGGAATGATGGGTGGATGTAAAGTCTAGATGAATAGATATGTAGGCATCGGTAGATTCATTTGGTAGTAACTAGAGATATAGAACTAACAGAATCAAAAGACAAGAGAGCTTCCATTAACATTGATTTTTTCATGCATTCAATAGATGTCTGAGAGCAGTTCTATATTTGGATGGCAGGGCCAAAGCGAGGGCCATGACATGCCTAGTTTTTCCGGATGTCTAACTGGAGAAGAGTAGAACAGAGGTTAAAAAAAACAATAAGGGAAATTTAGCAGAAAAAGACACCAGGTGAATCGAAGGGATTGGAATTCCCATAATGTACAGGATCCAGTCATGCAGGAGACAGGATAGATGACTCTTTTTACCGCCGGCTAGCTTCCCATGCGAAAGAATAGCACACCGGAAAAAGAAAAGCGAGATGAGAAAAAAAGGGACATGAAATAATATGTTACCGTGCCTTGAACCAAGGCATCCCATTGCACCAACAAATACCTTAAACAATGACCTCGCCCAGGTCAACGTGGACCGGCTTCCACGGTGCGGCCGATGGCTCCTCCATCGCACTGGGAACGCGCACAGAAAGTGGGCTGTAAAGGTACCAACCCTTGAGGGCGGCAACAGCAGCACGCTCGCGGCCCTCCATCAGACTGGCGCCAGCGCCCTCCCCAAGCTTGTCCTGACCAGAGAAGATACCAACCACAAAGACAGGGTGTCTGCTCTTACGACCAGTCTCACTGATGACCTTGGCAACTGGACGCTCGAAGCTCTCACGAGCGCACAACCGGGTCAAGTCACGGGCTGGTGCCTGGAAGTTGAACAATTCTGAGATGTTGAGGTGTCGTGAAAGGAAGTGTTGCTCGAAGAATCGCTTGGCAGCGGCGCGGCCGGCATGCAGATAGATGGCGCCCATAACAGCTCGGACGAACTCAGCGCTCGCTTGCTCGGTGGTGACACCGGCGGCAGATTGCTTGATCCCCTTGAGCGGGTCACCAAATTCATCATCATAGAAAATCTTAGAAGTGACCGTTTTCCTCCAATTCTTCTGTGCTTCATATGGCCGTGCTGTCGGGTGGTTTGGGCCTGAGGCAAGCTCGGTGCCAGGCTCAAGCCTCTGGAACTGCAACAGACCGGGATCGACCTCACCACCGGGCAACGCGGCCAAGTCAACACCCCATTCTCGTGCCATCGCGGCAAGAGTCTTAGGCCCAGCGTATGCATACATGGCGGCAAAGATCACGGTCAAGGGTAGGCGAGGGTAGGTGCAAAGAAGGTGCTCGGTTGCGTAGTAGGAAAGGAGGTCGTGACCGAGAGTGGCCAGCGAGGCATTGTTGAAATTCGGGTTCGGATCTGCTGATGCATCGACTAGTGTCCGCGCAAGTGTCTCGACGGGTAATCTGGAGGGTAGGTAGAGTCGAGCGTGGAGAGCGGCGAGTTTTGCAGATTGTCGAGCTGCTTCGACTGGGGGAGAAGGATATTGGAGCTGCGAGTGGCGGGTGTGAGAGTCCTTCACAATTTGAGCCAATTGCTCATCCAAAACTGCTGGTTCCTCGAAAATCTGTATGGTCGGATCATCACGGGTTTGGACCGGGGGAGCGGTCGATTGATACCGTTGCCCGTAGATGTGTTGATGCAGACGGTTGGCAGTCCGAGCCCGCGGCGAAAGGACTGAACTGCTCCATCTTTGGAGTTGCAGTCTCTTCATTTGGGCGATTGTGGTATTCCGAGGGCGTAAAAAAGATTATACAATGGACGGGAGGGATAATCGCGACGCAATCAATTGGCATACCATCAACGAGAGAGAAGAGAAATTGTCGCGGCAGTCACGGGATGGCCAAGTCGTGTGAGGCGGCGCTAAGCCTAATATAGACATAGCGCCTTGGCATCAGACCTGCGACCGAGACGGCCCTTTCGGCTTCACCTTCGAGAACTACCAGGCTTACGCTCTCTTAATCTTCTAACAAACCCTTCAATTGCATATTCGTCACAATGGGTGGAGGTGGAAAGATCCCGTATGTGCTCGTGTTTTTCATAACCTCACCAGGAGCTAATGGATTCGATCTGGCAGGTACCCCAAGGAAGTTTGGTCCCCCGCTGGTGGTTGGTATGCCCAGCCAGCTAACTGGAGGGCCAACACTGCGATCATGGGCGTCTTTGTGTTTGGTATCGCTGCTATCGCCTTCAGTATCAGCGCTGATCGGGAACATCGCGACAAGATGCCAGAGCCCGGCCGCTTCTTCCCCAGCCGATAGTCCGTTCCCCGAACCCATGTCACTCGGTATATATCATGCTGACCTTTACCTTTCTTCACTTGTAGCTGGAGCAGGCAAATTCGGGAACACGAGAAACAACAAGCCGCGAAGAACGACTCATAAAGAAGGTCCAGCATACTGGATGGCGGTTGTAGGCGGATTTTCAGCAGGAACCTTTTCTTTTATGTTTTTCTACTATTTGATCACTTGTGTGCTGTACGACAATACAAGAGCGTTTCTCGTTCGGAAATTAGTCGATTGACTAATAGTTCTCAGAGAGACTCTTCAGATGTCCTCGATAATCGCTGCGTGTACAGGCGGACACGTTCCGTGAATTCAGTCCGATTCCACAATTCCTTTCCATTTCCATCAATATCGATCTGTGGCACTCCGATTTGCTCGACCACGAAGCCAGCTGCAACAGTTGCGCAAATGAGCGCCATAGGATAATGCTTGTAATTACCCCAAGACTCAAGGGCTTTCCAAGTTTCGGAGTTTGATAGAACAGAGCCAATGACTTGGAATGGCTCTCGGCCTGCAGTCACCATGCCCTGGGATAGAGCCCCGAGGAAAGAGTTGCCCGCACCGGTGGGGTCGACCACAGGCGTAGCACCTGAAGCACTGGGTTGATGATATGCGGGGAGCCAAATCTTGCCGGACTTTGAGTAGGCGTAGCTACCATCCTTTCCTGCCCTGATAACTAGCATGCCATTTCCATCGGGGCCAATGCCGGATTCTGTAATCCTTTGGACTATTTCCTGGCCTGCTTGGCTCTTTTGGGTCCAACCGGGCTGGCCAAACATCATGCCGAGCTCCATGTGGTTAGGACTCACCACATCCACGACTTTATTTGCGGCGAAGAACTTTTCCTGTTCTTCCGGAGTGCAGAGATCAGGGACTGGCTCCCAGACAAAGATAGGACGCTGGGAAGCATGAGCGACAGACGGTGCTTTCCCTGTCTTTTGCAATTCATCTCTCCGCTGCAGAATATCGTGCACTATGGACATACAACGGGATGCAGAACAGACCATATGGAATGTCTTGGACCACACCTGTGAATCGGACAACATTTCAGGCTCGAGTCTTAGTTTCGGAGTCAAGTATTTGAAGTCTTCCCAGTCAGTTACCGCGTGGGTTTCCTCGGTGGAATATGTATCACCGCAAACTTACCTCGTTTCTCGTCAGGATGATACCCATTCCAGGCTCTCGTTGTTAGCCTGCTGGGGTCTTTTCTAAAAACGCAGGCTGTATTCCATGACTTGATTACATCAAGCGTCTCCGTAGGGAAATCGGAGCCAACATCCACGATCCAGCTCACAGCTCGTGCATACTTCGAGCCTGAGACCAAGCGGGCACCCACGACTGCAAATGATGCTGCACCACCGAGGATATTCTTAACACTGGGTCTTGAGCCGCCGAAATCAATATCATCTGAATAACAATGCACCTGTGAGTCTACATCCCACTTTGAGCGACGAAGTAAACCATACCAATTATGAACATTCCCAAGGTGCAGAACTCGACCTCAACGGGCTTATCTTGGGCCACCATATTTGCAGCTAAGGCCTTCCTCTTTGTATGTATAAATACGACAAAGAAGATGATTGTCAAGAAAGACAAAGAACAGCCGAACATGGGGGGTTTCGACTTATCGCAGGGTGGATCGAACGGTAATTCAATTACCAAATATACCCCCACAACGTCATTTCCCCTGCGGATCCCGCTGTAACGTACCATACCACATCTAGAGCCGTCATCTGCGGGCCTCAGGAGCTCCAACCTTCGTCTTCTTTCCACTCCCTATCATCCCGTGTGTCGATTTTTAGAACTCAAAGGCCTACATTTTACCAAATAGCAGGGGATCTTACTTCTCGACAATCCCTGGATCTCAACCTACTCAAATCACCCCTTTTACCTTTCCGCTTCCTCCGTTGAAGCAACGTGTTGCCTATCATGGCGTCCGGCGGCCATATGCATAATTTCACCACCCTCATCAAGCGGTATGTATCCTTGGTGCGAACAGTGTCTAGCCAATGGCATTTCACTGGTATTTTGCTCTTAGCTCAATTCCCGCTACGCTGTTTGACACCTACGTCCGGCACACTTGACTGACATCGAACTCATCTGCAGGCTCGAGGCAGCGACCTCACGCTTGGAGGATATGGCGATGTCATACGATGACTCTAGCGCGCCAAAGTCTTTGACCGGTTCACCTTCTTCTACGCCCGCTATTCCACAACCCCCTAAGCCGTCCCCTCCTCCGCCCGCTGCCCCTGTGGCCGCCCCCGTCCCGCCGCAGATTGAGGACTTCGATGCGTTGATCAAGGGTGATGTTCAGAAATTTGTCAACCTAGGAGAGAAGATCGGCGGTCTGGTTGCTGAGCAAGTATGTTGAGGAATTGTGCGAACTTAGTCTACCGCGAGTAGTTGCTGACTGGATCTATAGTCCAAAGCTGTCCTTCGGGCCTTCCAAGCTGAACGTACCTATCTTTATGTTGTTACAAAAGCCAAGAAACCCGATACTCAGCCTCCGGAGTTAATGACAGATCTGCACAAAGCATCCGATAGCATTAACAACATTCGCGAATCAAACAGAGCCTCGCCGCTATTCAACCACCTAAGCGCTGTTGCGGAGGGTATTGTTGCGCTCGCTTGGTTCTTCGAAAGCAAGCCTGCGGAGTTTGTCACGGACATGATCGGTGGCATTGAATACTACGGAAATAAGGTTCTGAAGGAGTACAAGGACAAGTGAGCACTCCTGTTAATGACGCTTTGGGGGAATTACCATGTTGACAATTTAACAGGGACCAGGTACACGTCGAATATATCAAAGCCTACTATCAAAACTTCAAGGCTCTTGCGGAGTACCTCAAGAAACACTACCCCAAGGGTCTGACATGGAACAATGAGACGGGCATTGATGCCATGGAAGCTTTGAGGCAGGTCAAGGCCGGACCTGCTGCGGTCAGTGGCGGTGCCCTTCCTCCCCCTCCCCCTCCTCCCCCTGTCCCATCCCTCAACTTCCCCGGTGGCGGCGCTCCTCCCCCACCTCCGCCTCCTGGTATTCCTCCTGCTCCGGCCCCTGCGGCACCAGCAGCAGACATGGGCGCTGTCTTCGACCAACTCAACCAGGGCGAGGGTATCACCTCTAGCCTCCGCAAGGTCGACAAATCGGAGATGACGCACAAGAACCCCAACCTGCGCGCCGGATCCATCGTCCCTGAGGGCAGTTCCGTGCGGGGCAAGTCCCCAGCACCCAGCAAAAAACCGAAGCCCGAAAACATGCGCGCGCGCAAGCCGCCCCGCAGGGAACTCGAGGGCAGCAAGTGGCTCATCGAGAATTTTGATGCCCCTGGCGAGATCATCGAGGTCTCTGCGCAACAGAACCAGTCCATCCTCATCAGTCGCTGCAACAAAACCATCATCAAGGTCTCTAACAAAGCTAACGCTATTGCCATCGACAACTGCGTTGGTCTCTCCCTTATCGTCGACTCTCTCGTCAGCAGTCTTGATATCATCAAGTGCCCCAAGTTCGCTGTGCAGATCGACGGCACGGTCCCCACTTTGCTGATGGATCAGGTTGATGGTGCTACCGTTTACCTTAGCCAAGAGAGTCTCAACACTGAGATCTTTACTAGCAAATGTTCCGCTATTAACATCACCCTTCCGCCGCCGGAGGGCACCGATGAAGATACCAAGGAGTGCCCTCTGCCAGAGCAGTTCAAGAGCTACCTCAAGGACGGCGTGCTGGTGAGCGAGATCGTGGAGCATGCTGGTTAAGCTAGGTTCATTAGTCGAAGAGGACTAGGAAATTTTCTTTTCTTAGACTCAAAGGAATCGTAATACATCATGTCGGCTGGGTCGAGATCACTTGGTCTTCTTCCTGGGTGGCTTGACACTTGTCATTTTGGATAATTTAGTTGCTGTATCTAGCGCTGTAGATATAAATTGCAGGAACTCAAACTCGCCTTCTCTGACATTTCACAATATCTTACTTCTTCTGTATTCCATCAATGAATATTCTTTCATCTGAAAACTTCTATATATATATCCTATTGGCAGACACGAAAGTCAAAATCGCGCAGCGACGCAGTGCACTAGCGAGATATATGTAATCAATACTAAAAATCACCAACTTAACCATCTAACAGATAAACTTAAGTGTCAAGGCCAAAAGCAGAAAGAGAATAAGATACCAAAATAGAAAAGGGTATAGTCAACGACCCATGCATGCACCCGGGCTCCCTAATATATCCATGAAGCACAGGCAATGAAAGCAGATCAACTGGACTTCGAAGTGGCAAAGAAAATAAATACACACATCGCTCGGGCATGAATCAAGGTGAATAAAGATACTCGGAACTATGATGTGAGTTAGTATAAACAGGGGATCGGCTGCAAACCAGTGCGCCTACTGCCATGCTGTTCCTTGAGGGGTGGTATAGACAGGAAACGAGGTGATATGTCAAGTCGAGGTCAAGATATACGTGGGAGATAGATGGTGTTATTGTTATACGGAATGGCGGGGTCAAATTTCTTGGAGGATATAGCGCTGGGTTCGTTCAGCGAGGATGGTGGCTGTGGGTAGGAGATGGTCGATCATAAAGGCCCAATTTGCGTGGATGTCGTTCATCTACTGTGGACTCCGACCTGTGCACATCGAGGCCTCGGAGTCTTTTGGCAAGAAGGCTCTCGCCAGATTCTGGGACGATCGGATTCGAGATACGAGCATGACGTTCGTAAGACTTGTCGCCTCCGGTGAGCTCGTTGTACCGAGACACACTATGCGAGGGAGCATCATTTTCAGGGCCACCTGTAACATCCACGGGTCTTGGCGCATCTAGCTGTGAGGGGAACCCGCTTGATACATGTGGGTGTAGACGAGGGGTCGCTCCCTGGCCCACACTCAGTCTGCGAGACGCTTGTTCAGTTCCCAGGCGCGTATTTGCGCTCGCAGTGCTCGAGATGGAAGACTCTCGGGAGGGCTTGTACGGGCTGTATCGAGGCTCAGGATTTTGGATCTCATTCCGTAGTTTCTCCTTGCCGTCCGGAACGCGGTTTGCAAATACCACGCGAATAGTCGAATGTAGATAAAAGCGACCGCGCGCGGGACAACAGATGTTTAGATGAATGAGGTATCGTAACGTGGGTTTGTCCTGAGGGTCTTCTGTGGGATTCAAGGAAGCTTCAGGGCGATCGGTCCCATAATTTTTCCGTGCACTGAGCGGCATATCGATAATCGGACCTGCCGAATAGCTGCGTTGCCGAATGAAGGTCTTTGTGCCTGGTTCCATATCACCGAGGTCGTATGGAACTAGGAAAAGCTTTACCGCGGTTTTGTGCGGGTTTTTGATTATGATTTGTAGTTGACCTTGTTGCGGAATGCGGTAAGACCCCCCCGGGGGACATTTAGGCGATTCTGACCTGCGATTCTTCTTTTCTCGGTGGCGTCGTGATTCAGCACATGCAGGGGTATCATTTGCTCCACCTGTGGCGGGAATGCCTTCTAGGGGTTCCGTCAGACTTGGATGTCGCCTGCGACGTCTAGTCGGATTGGAATTTCCTTTTAGTAGGGAATTTTCCAGGTCAATCTGTCCCACATAGGGACTTGGATTGTCATCTGAGATTGAGCGGCCGGACCCGGAGGTCGGATAACTGTAGAAGACAACCGGAAATGGCACTGTAACATGTGGCGGACATTTTAGATGACCTTTGCAATTCCCCTTGCCTAGGACACCAATCTGAGCCGTGAAATCTAGCGGCTTGGAAGGATTCATTGACATTCTCCCGCGTAATATCGATTCCTCGTAAGAGCCCACCATCGGCGCGTGATGGTTTGACGAGATGTCAGAGACGAAGGACGGCCGTCTTACTCGCGATGGTGGGATCTGCCCCCCGGGGGTCGGTGCAAGTTGAAGACTATACGATGAAGTCAATGACCGGCGAGGCAAAGATGTTTGATTTGTGAAGACATCATGCTGCCGTTTGGGTGGAGATGGACCGTTAGGGTTGAGAATTTGATTGCTTGGCAAGGAGAATTGGAGATTGCGGAAGGTCTCTGGTGGCAAAGTACGGCGGCGGTTTTTTCTGTCTAAATGTTCCAAAACGTCCACATGGTCAACACGGGACGAAAAGTCCAAGTCGGTGTTATTCGCTTGGTATACCAGAGGACTGGTAGGAGCTTTCAGAACATAACTTGACGAGAATGAGCCCACCGACGGTGCACCAGCGCGAGCATCCAGGATAACATCGGACTGAAGGTGTTCATTCGATGTACCTGTCTTTCGTAAACCGGAGGGCAACGCCTGTGCTCCGAACCAAGGAGTAGTGGGCGAGGAGCTCAAATGAGCAAATGGAGAAGCCAAGCTCCGGTCAGTAAAGGGAGACCGTGGAGCGTGTGAGTCATGAGAATCTGTGGCACCTTCCCTGAAATCACCGGAGTGTAACGCTGACCGAGGTCTCTGGATATCGGCCGGCGATCCCAGTTCCTCTGTCGCATTGACATGACGTTCTTCGTTGAGAGAGTGGCTTCCATACTCTCTTGCTGCTCTTTGGGACTGCTCCCGTGAAGTTTGAGATATAAATAAATCTTTGTTGTCCTTATCCGGGGACTGTTTGCATGTTAGCTTATGCATGTGTTGGACAAATAAAGAAAGCGGAATCACAACGAGCAGAGATTTGGAACAGTGCTAGGCATCCACGAAGAGATTCACATACCATATGTTGAAGTCTCCAAGGCGAAGATTCTTTGATACGGTGGATGAGCTCCTCCCGATCATTCGCCCACGACTTAGGCGGATTCAACGCCGTTGAATGCATAGAGTTGGTTGTCATTTCTGGAGCAGCTACCTCACCCTCAATGTGACTGAGATCATTTAGCTGGAGCTGCGAGGACCCTGTGGTCGGTTGTTCACCATTGCCATGGTCGGGCGACCATAGATAATGACGCCTCCGATCCGGATCTCGAAATAGGGGCATGGTGGTATGATAAGGGCAGACTATAAGACATAAAATACTAAATGTGACATTTCCGGAAGACACCCACGTAGCACTTTTTTGAAACCAAAGCCGAGCTGTGCCGTGGTGGGGGTTCCAAGTTGGATGCGGTGTACCAGGATGATTCGGGTATATGCTGTCGGTGGTTTTTACTGGTGGGAGAAGAAGATAACAGTTTATAGAGGAAAATACGTCACGCCATGGGCATGACTTTTGCTGCTGTCTCAAAGTATGAATGCCCAGTTTGAACCTCACAGGTTGATAGGCGAAGAAAGTATTGAGCAGGTCGTGTGCTTTGTGTCGTTGAATGGGGTGGACACCCGCCGTGGATCTCGGAGATCCGGCCTGCGAACGTCATGTGATGGACCAGTGACGTTGTGTTGCAGTGATTGGATAGGGAGCCTTCAGGAGTCATATTGAATGTTGTATATTTGTATTATTTCGGTCTCAATAAGGAAATCAAGGCCCGATGCCTGGGCTATGGGAGATGTTGGGGAGAAATAGAGAGAAAAAAGTAAATAATGCGTAGACTAGCTCAATAGAATCACTGATAATGTCGAACATGTTGTAGAGCTTGTAGATGGTATTGCTAATGATATTGCTAATGCTAATTACCTACAATCTCGATCTTTTAGCCCCAAAACCGAGAAGACAAAGGTGCTGTATATTGTTCAAAAGTTCATACTTCCTTGCTAGTGGCCGAGACCGATGTTCCGTGCGGAGATCGCCACATTTTTTTTTTCCTTCTCCGAAAGTCTTCGATTCTCAACACACGTTAAGACAAAACAAATTTGCTTTGCTTGAATATCAGCATGGCACCGAAACGCACCCACGATGGAGATGCTGCCCCAGTATCAAAGGGCGAGCCCGCGATCAAGAAGCGCAAGGGCTTTAGCGTTGGACCTGCAAACCTCCCAGATGGCACATATCGTCGCAAGAGTGAGCACGCCCGAAAGCCATGTCTTGAATGAGACTAACCACACGATAAAAAACAGCCCAAAAGATCAAAAATGACTTGATTCACAAGGCCAAAGTGAAGAAGGCCTATGCCAAGATCAAAGCCCAAGAACTCGCCATCGCGCCTAGGAAATCCGTGTACGATACCACCGAGGGGGACGAAGTCGAAACTGGCAAGGACAAGGAAGAGGCTGGCGAAGAGGCAACAACTCTGGAACTTCACCCGGATCGCATAGCCATGTTGAACGAGCCCGAGGGGGAGCGAGCACCTGCACCTAAACCAGAATGGCGTCCACGAGGCGAGGGCAAACAAAGGGAGCGCCGGCAAAAGCCCTCTGCATTCACAAGGGAGTTGGAGTTTGCGGAGAAGAGGAGGAAAGCCGAGGAAGCACGACAGAAGGAACGCGAGGCGAAACAAAACGAGCGTGGGGCCCTGCTACGCGCGAAGCGGCCGGACCAGTTTGGGAAGAGGAGATTAGGCAGAGAGAGCACCGCGTTGCTTAGTCGCGTGCAGCGGATGGTTGGTCAGAATTAGAGAGGAAAGGCACGAACTACACATGCATGGTGTGGACTATGTTTCCATGATACCCGGTTGGATATGAAATAAAAGTTTTTATTCAGATTACGATTCTTGAATAGTACTGTCTTGCTAGACCTAGTAGTATGTCCCGGCCGCAGTGGGAGGCTTGGAGGTCCCTCCGCTATTTGCACCTCCACCGCTTCTCGGCTTTTTGAAGCAAGCAAACTGCCCCTTCGTCCGATCCCTGAGCCGTTTTAGGATAACTCGCATTTCTCCTAGTTCGGCCTTCAGTTTTGTGCGGGCTTCATTTGTGGTACGACAATCCAGCTCGACGTAGATCTGACTTTGTACATCTGATGCCTCGTCGGTTATGTACGAGCTAAGAGTCTGTGCAATGAACTCGGTGTCCAAGGTAGCTTGCATCAAAGCTGGGAGTGAGAAGGATGGCCGAGCACGGAAGGCATCCAGCAGTGATGAAGAAATTTGAGAAAGCAGGTGTGTCAACACAGTGACTAGGAGCGAGGAAGGTGAGCTTGACGCAGCGCGACTAGCGCCCGGTGACACAGTGGACGGAATAGTTGTGGAGATCTCTGTATGGACCAGCACCATGATCA
This sequence comes from Penicillium roqueforti, assembly GCF_015533775.1. Lineage (NCBI taxonomy): Eukaryota > Fungi > Ascomycota > Eurotiomycetes > Eurotiales > Aspergillaceae > Penicillium > Penicillium roqueforti. Next base: position 1,669,446 of record NW_024067566.1, on the reverse strand, counting down.
GCAGGGCGTTGTAGACATATGGGCGGACTTGCTCCGGCCTATCTACAGACGGCTCCCAATCTGGAGATGCAATGCCAGCGGTAATTGTTTTGTGTAATAAGACAGTAGTCGGGGTGATATATGATTGGAATAGCCTGTCTTCAATCTGGCTCAGCACGTCCCGAACGGTCTTGGCCTCTTCCGACAGCTTGACCGAGAAGGATGACTCAAAGTTCGAGATAAGCTGTGGGACATAGTCGGCCTGCAGAGCCTTCAGATTTGAGAGTGTGAGAAGGATTCGAACATTCTGTTCTGTGGTCAGTTATGCAGGTATCACATCAGATTGGACCGATACTTACGCGATTCCAAGAATCGACCGAATCAGCCGAGAGAACCGACAATGCAGCGTCAGTCGCTTGGCTTGTCATTGCTGGTCGAGAAATAATCCATTCATTTTCTTCATCTACTGTTGTCAGGCGCTCTGCGTTTTCGACCAAGCCGCTTAATGATTTGTAAACACTCGATACGAACTGAGAGCGGACCATTTGAAGCAATTTCGCAGGCGGCTGAGTGACAACATCCACGGAACCCGGCTTTGCCATAGCTTCCGAGATGTAAAGAATCTTTTGCATGCCCACCAGGATAGCACTCTCAAAAGCCACAAAGAACCCAGGCATCTTAGTCAAATCACGCTTCTCTGAATCGCGTGTCCAGTCTTCCAGCATTTTGCAGACCTCCGCATCTTTGCTCCAGGCAGCACACGCCACACGTGCACATCGTTCCCGGGCAATACTGACAAGGGTCTTGAGGAGGTCATATGTTTTTCCAGAGCCGCCAATCGGCCTTAGGTCTGCCATTTCGCTCGCAGCGGTGCCCACAATGATGAGGAATTTACTCAAATAGTGCACTCCACTCAGGGAATTAGAAAATGGTGGCCAGAATGCAAAACTCTCCCAGTGCTCTCCAAGCTTTGGCGGAGGATATGGTAGGTTCCTCGGGTCCAACTTGAAGCGGGACTCTGTCGGAGTAATACCCCTCGACTCTGGAGTTGATGGACTTGCTGGAACTGGCGAGAAGAGTACGGAGATATCTTCGGTTGGGGGTTCCGTGAAAAGGGTCACGACGTTTTCTCGAATAATATTGACCAACACGTCAATACCCTGCTCTAACTGCTTAATATTGTCGTTGGAAAGATGGTGGTGTTTGCGACTCTCCCCTTCAAAACCGACAGGCAAAAGCCGTTGTCGATTGCCATCAATGAATGATTGTGCGACTTCCCAGAAATCCAAGACCTCGCCCAGCAAGCCACTTTGCGAGGACAGAAGTCGAGTTAGGAACGTTTGTATGCATTCCCACAGCTCAATGACTTGATCCGTATCTAGGATCGCTGGTAATTCTACCGCACCATCACGAGGTGCCAGGCGGAGATAGGATGCTGTCGCCTGCGAAGTTGGTCTCTCTCCACCAGCAAGTCTTCTTCTTAAAATTTCGATTTCGACCTTGCATCGATCACTGAATCCGGTGATCTTTGTCTTCAGGAATTCGTAACGACTCTGGAGCCATTTCCAGATAGGGTTTTCCTCGACACCCAATTCCAACAGGGCCCCGATTAATTCCATGTGTTCTTCCACAGGCCCTGAGGCGGTGCTTGTAGTTGATGTAGTGGGGGCATCGGCAAGACGTCTCCAGAGATCACGCTTAAAACCATGGATTTGTTGGTCAACGTCCATCACCATCCGGCCCATAGCCAGAATGGTATGTGTCTCGGAGTCGTTTAGTTGCCGACGGGAACTGGACGCCTGCTCCGCGATATTCTTAGCCTGGTTGGCGAGTGTCCTTGCTTTCGTGTACTGCTCAAAGACAGCATCATAATCACGTTGTTTGATGGACTTGGCCAAGTGGCTTCCAATTTCATAGACATCGCGGTGCTTCTCCATAGTCTCCACCACCGACTTCAGAACCTTCTCTCGTTCCCGACCCCCAAGAGCCGGTCCCCAAACCTCTTCGGCCTTGACAGAGGCCTCAACTAGCGGACCTCTAATACCCTTCATGCCGAACTCACTCTCCTTGACAAGAGCGGTCTTCTTAGCAACAACCACGGGGGCGAGAGATGTGCTCCATTGCTGACCTGAATAGCTCCGGAAATGCCCTGACCTGCGAGGACTTAGGCTTGGTTCTTTATCAACGCCCTGGTTTCTCATCTCGGTGTAGACGCTATCGATAGTTGCCTTGGCACGGACGAAACGCTCAAAGTTGGCTTCCACCAGTACCTTCAGCGATGCCGACTTCTGGTCGATGGAATGCGATAGGTTATCCAGGCCGCTTATAAGGGATTCAATGGAGGCCGAGTGATGAGCCTGTGATAGGAATAGTGCTGGCGAGAATGATGTCGATGACAGCAGGAACCGTGATTTGCCTTCTTCCTCCAATGGCACTCCTCGCTGCTTAAGAATCCGGAGAACGCTGTCGCTTGTACCCAAGGGATCGGGCTCGTCTTCCCGTGCATTGTCTCTCCCCTCCTTCCCTCTTCGTGAACCAAAGTTGCTTCTCCAATCACTGGTACTGCGTTCAAGAGCTATGTATCGGGACTTGCGTGGACGAGAGTCTGCTCGCTGAACTGGCTGTTCTTCTGGCTCATCGTCTGCATCTAAAGATGCCGGCCATTCCTCGGGGAACTCGGAGGGTAGGTTGTAGTGGCTTGCGACGTCGAGGTCAGCCATGATTGCCCGGTGGGTGAAGCGCAGGAGTCAGGACTAATTGAAATACGAAAAAGAACCAGGGGCTATGCCTTTCTGCAGGTGACCAAGATCTGATATCCTCTGATAGCAGAACCCTAATCAACAGCTGAGACCCTATAGCTGGTCGTCAAGAGTGGACACCAGCACCAGGTAAAAGAGTGGACTCGGGCCGGAGGGGAAATGAAACAACCAATGCGGTCTGAGAGCCGGTCGGATCGGTACGGCGCCGAGAGATTTCATTCCTTCCCAACTTCTCCTTCCTTCATTCTTTCTCACCACCTCTTTAACTTCTACCCAAGAAACTAAAGGGAATATATCAAGATGATTGCCACCAGAAACTTCTCTGTCGCTCGCCAGTGCATGCGCTCGTCCCGCGTGACACCCCGATTTGCTGCTCCTATCGCGCAGGTACCAACCCCTCAGGACACTCAGTAGCTAACTATTCAGAGCTCAATTGACTAACTCTCGAGCTTTTGAATAGATTCGGTTCTACGCCAGCCCTGCACAGGAGGCTGTTGCCAAGTTTAAGGGTCAGAAAGGTCCTGATGTATGTTCCTTCCAACCGAGCCCGGTTATCCATCTATGCCGGTGCCAGCCGCGCAGCGCACAGCGACCATAATTCGAGAACATCACCACGTATATTCTCAACGGCAATGCTAATTGATCTGCTATTTCTAATAGGGCAAATACATTGTTACTCTGATTGAGGGTGACGGTATTGGTCCTGAGATCTCTCAGTCCATTAAGGACATCTTCGAGGCTGCCAAGGTATGAGCATGTTAACTCTCTAACGTGATCGAAATACTAAGTCAATAACAGGCCCCCATCAAGTGGGAATCCGTTGATGTCACCCCCATCTTGAAGGATGGCAAGACCGCCATTCCCGACGAAGCCGTCGCTAGTGTGCGCCGTAACTACGTCGCCCTCAAGGGTCCTCTCGCTGTATGTTCTAGCTTCCAATTTCCCATATATATCTTGCATCTGGATTATGATACTAACCTTTGCCTTTCTAGACCCCCGTTGGCAAGGGTCACATCTCTCTGAACTTGACTCTCCGCCGTACTTTCAACCTGTTCGCCAATCTGCGTCCTTGCCGCTCCATTGCTGGCTACAAGACCCCATACGACAACGTCGACACCGTTCTCATCCGTGAGAACACCGAGGGTGAATACTCCGGTATTGAGCACGTTGTCGTCGACGGTGTCGTGCAGAGCATCAAGCTCATCACCCGCGAGGCTTCCGAGCGTGTCCTCCGTTTTGCCTTCCAGTACGCGCAGTCCATCAACAAGAAGAAGGTCCGCGTTGTCCACAAGGCCACCATCATGAAGATGTCCGACGGTCTGTTCCTCAACACCGCTCGTGAGATCGCTAAGGAATTCCCCGACATCGAGTTCGACGCTGAGCTGCTGGACAACACATGCCTGCGTATCGTCACTGACCCTACCCCCTACAACGACAAGGTCCTCGTTATGCCCAACCTGTACGGTGACATTTTGTCCGACATGTGCGCCGGTCTGATCGGTGGTCTCGGTCTCACCCCCTCCGGTAACATTGGTGACGAGTGCTCCATCTTCGAGGCCGTCCACGGCTCCGCCCCCGATATTGCCGGCAAGGGCCTCGCCAACCCCACTGCTATGCTTCTGAGCAGTGTCATGATGCTGCAGCACATGGGTCTCTCCGACCACGCTAACCGCATCCAGAAGGCTATCTTCGACACTCTCGCCGAGGGCAAGGTGAGTTTTTGCATTTATTCCTACAGATACCGCGCATTACTGACCCCATGACCTTTAGACCCTCACCGGTGACCTTGGAGGTAAGGCCAAGACCCAGGAGTATGCTGGGGCTATCATCAAGCGCCTGTAAACCACGCGCTGCGGACACTCCTTGTACTATGACACACTGATCTATTCCCTTTGTACCGTTCGAACAACATTAGACCTATAGCGATCGAAATATACCGAGTTTTGGTTTACCTGGAGGCCTGATTCCCGAAAAACCTCGAATTTCCTTTGATAATATCTTGGTAGATCTATATCGTAGATTGATCGGTTCTGCTACTATAGCAATAGGGTACAAGATGCCTACTTGGCCACACACATCTATAAAGCAAAAGAAAACGCCATCCAAACACCATTGGTATCAAAGGACAAAACCCACATCGAAAACTCGGCCATGTTAACGCCGTCGGGCAGTCCTGCGTGTCGCAGTGCCAGTCGAAGGCCTATTATCTTTGGCTTTGGAACGAGATGTCTGCGCTCGGGTACTCCGTGAACCACCTTTTTCGCCCTCACCCTCATCTTCTTCGCTATTCCCATCCTCGCCTTCCTCGTCATCCTCATCATTCGCACCAGTGTCTTCTGCCGAATCACCCCCTTCATCTGATATTTTGCCTTGACTCCCTGGGCCTATTTCCACCTGCAGCCGAGTTGAGCGCGTTCCACGCGTGGAGGGACGTGGTTTGCGGTTTCGAGACGGGACAGGAGAAGATCGTGGTTCTGTGCCGGGCAAGAAGTCAGTTTATGGGTTGTAGCCCATGCTGTAGATAATGTCACTCCTTACCATCTGTATCTGCGACTGTGCTTCCTCGTCGCGATCCGCCTGCACGACTGGCGCGACTGGTGACAGGAGACAGGGACTCTTCCATCGCAAGCCGCCTGTCAAACATCATGTCGCCGTACTCGTCATACGGGAGCTCAAATGCACAATACATCTCACTCGACCCTTTATCGTCTTCGTTCACATCGGTGATCGCCGAATCTTCCTGTAAAGATATCTCTAATCAGCAAAATGAACCAGCGCGAACAAGCCATCATTCGCCGCTTACCCGTTCGTCAAGAGCTTCCAAATTGTATAATGAGCCTAGCTTCTTCCAGATCCCTGGAATCCGCATATGTTCCGCCGTAGAGGGCGCGTATCCTTGGCTCTTTAAGTAATCCGAGATTGCGAGCATGCGAAAATGCTTGTGTATGCCTATGGGCCCGGTCCGTTAGCTGCGCTGTCGACTCAACAGAGGTGAGAATTAAACTCACCGACTGGCTTCCATTTTATGATCGCTTTGAGTAGAGCAGTTTCTTGCTCATCTGTCCAGGGATCTGTGATGAGGTCGTAGTCCGTGTCTGACTTGCCGGCGCTGTCGCTTGACGGGGTGTTTGCGCTTGACTCCGCCACGGTATCTTCTTGCGGTGTAGGCGAGTGCGCGCGCTTGGTCTTCTTTTTTGGAGGCATTGTAGCTTCGATGCAATATCCGAGGATCACAGGAAGTAGGAATGACTGAATTGTAGTGGGATAGGTGGTATTGAGCTTCGAGCAGGCACTTTCTGTTATCGGTCTGTGCACGGCGATAACCATCTCCGTCGCGGGACCTAGGACTTTCACGCGTCAAACATCTTGCTCATCTGAGCATGGTCTCACTATGGACTATGATCATGAGCTGGATCCTTTCTCGAGTGAAAGCCTCTGGAGACTCTCCAAATTCAGCATAGAAGCTCTGCAGCCATTGGGATCGTTACCATGGAACACTACTCTAAGTGGTAAGTCTCAACCGCAGATACTTTAGGGCCTTCAATAACACTCATTTATTTATAGGTGATACTACATCTTGTTTTGAGATATACCCACAGCCTGAAGACAAGATCGACCCTGTATGGAAGCTGGATCTCTTTCCAACCGGCTTGGAGAAACCAGAATCAGTTACCGACTCGAGCATCAATCCCTCCATAGACAGCGAGTCTGACACAACATGTGATTCTTTAAGAGACATATCAGGCGACAACAACGATATCTGGTCTTTGGATTTACTTCAGGAAGAACCTGGTCAAATACCCCCGCAGAAATCGTGGGAGAGGTATCAACATAAGTCTTTCCAAGAGCCTGTGTCAGCCTATTTTAGCGAATCTGGAGCACAGGGCTTCGATGCAGCCTTGGTACAACGAAACATGGTAAAGAAAGACGGTGCGCCTACTCGAATTGTTCGAACAGATGTGTTCATTCGATCACTACTTCGTCTTGGGCTTGGCTGGAGCTCTGCATTCTTTCGCTACGATCAACGAACCAACCAATTTGAAAGATGTTTGAAGGATAATATCCGAGTCTCTGGTATTAGCCTGATGGCCTTGGAAAATGTGATCGAAAATGTGGTACAATGCGGTACCAACATGCAGCGCCTGCGGTTATTTGCCCAAGACCCGCCAGCCAACTACAGAGAACTTTCTACGTTTTTCACATTAACTAGCACGGTTGAGATAATAATCTTTAACCTGGAACAACAGATCTCCGATCATTCAAAAAATATTGCTTCACTTCTACAAATAAAGGCACTATTTCACCGCTGCGGGGACGTGGTAGGCGTCCTGGCAGCTATTGTTGGCGCTGCACAAAGGGCTGTCTCGGACGCACAAGTCATATCAATTGTCGTGGAACGTGCAGCTTTTTTTGCCCAGAAGTTTGGCTGGATCGAGAACCTTGTGCATGAGATTGTGATTCGAGTGACTCAGCCATGGTTCGGATTCATCGAGACTTGGATTGGGCTTAGATCCGAAGACGCAGCTCTCAAAGAATATATGACAAACGACAAAAGCTTCGTCCGACTGGAAACTTATGACCGTGGCAAGTTCAAGACTGGGCCAGCGCGAATTGACTATATCTACCAAGCGGAGCACATGCCGTCTTTCATCCCGGCCGACCAAGCCCGTTCTATCTTTGAGTGTGGGCGAAGTCTTCAACTATTGAAACGATCCCATCCTCGTCATCCTATCGCACGGCGCGATGTTCTCTCACGAATCGGTGGTCTCCATCTGCATTGTGCGACCACCTGGGCTGGCATTGAGCAAATTCAAACAAAAGCCCAGGAATACGAGTCAAGACTCCGCGCTGAGATCAAGAAATATCATCAGGGGGATGCAGGCTTGCAGGATTCATCATCAAATGTGGTCACCCAGACCGTCGATCAAACTGCCAACACAGAGGTTACAACGACAGCCTTTCAACTCTTCGATATCGACGATGAAAAAAATGATTCAGGACCAGTGACGGATTACAAGGCTCTTTCGAAAGATGGCCTCAAGCGACTGCTCGATAAAGCCCGGGGATTTGAAGCCGAAGATACCAATGAAAGAAGCTATCTTGGTCCTGAGTTGACATATGGCCTCCATTTATCCCTTGCTCCCATTCTTTCGTCACAGGCACTTCTCATCGACTACTCTTGCCTGCACCTTCTCTTCAAAGAGCATCGAATTCGCCATCATCTGAACATGCAATGGCGTTTCCAGTTGCTGGGAGAGGGCTCGTTTGTCGCTCGTCTTTCTAATTCACTGTTCGACCCGGAAATGGAAAGTGGAGAGCGAAGGGCTGGAAAAGTGCGCAGTGGTGTCGACACCGGTCTACGCCTCGGCAGTCGTGACACATGGCCGCCAGCTAGTTCAGAGTTGCGACTCGTCTTAATTGGTCTGCTCGGAGATTGTTACTTTGGTGGCACAAATACAGAAGATGACGAAAAAACGCACGCCCAGAAGGACAAGGAATTGCCTGGTGGCCTGAGCTTCGGAATTCGAGAATTGACAGACGAAGAAATTGAAGGATGTAAAAATCCGAATGCAATAGAGGCTTTGGACTTCCTTCGTCTGCAGTACACACCACCAGAAGTTCTTGAATCTCTCATTACTGCTCGCTCTTTGAATAAGTATGATTGTCTGTTCAAGCATTTGCTCCGGTTAATCCGCATGGCTTCTGCCGTTAAACGACTTATCCGGGATTCTACTGCCCGAGGATCTCTATCAGGAGACACACACAATGTGTACCAGAAGTTCAGAATGGATGCCCAGCACTTTGTGCTAGCGGTAAGTGATTACTGCTTCCATATTGGAATTGGGTCCATCTGGCAGCGCTTTCAAGACACACTTACCAAAATCGAGCACTGCCTCAACCGCGGTGACATCGACGGTACGATTGAAGCGGCTCACTCGGTACCACGACTTCGCGACTATCACGAAGATATCCTTGACCAGATGTTGTTCGCATTATTCCTCAGTAAGCGCCATGCGCAGGCTGCCAAACTGCTCGAGTCAATTTTCGGCACTATTCTCAGTTTCGGCCTTCTCTCAAGGGCAGATGGAATTGGGATGCGCAACGAAAGCGAAGGGGCTGTTCTCCACCTGTATCAGTCTTTCAGAAAACAGACCTCCGCCTTTGTCAATTACCTTCGCAGCATGGAGTCCGGAAAAGCCACTTCGAAATCAATGGCTAAATCAGGGGAATTCTTCTCTTCGCGGACAGACCCAACCAGCGTTTTTGAGCATCTACGAGTGAGATTAGACGTCAAGAACTATTATTGATTGAAGGAAGCAATTCGTCCACATTCGGAATGTGTAAAGAGCAACCTACTGGAGCTTAGTTGGTACTTTTATCACCCGATTTATCTGTACTGCTTGGACATGTTACAACTCATGATTGACGACTTTCCTTCAAAATTCATTTCGTGTCTATGCAAATGAAAGCCCAGTGTCTCTATACCCTTCCGGCTTCCGTTGTTGCCTCATATCCATTTTTATTGTACAACTCAAACACAACCAATGTTACATGCCCTGATATGCAAAATAGACACATCAAACCTAGAAGAAGTGAAGATCCGACTCGGCCCAACCTTGGGCAAGAAGAATTCCGCGAGCAGACTTCTCCATAGGCCCTGGCCCACAGACCAGAACCATACTCTGCTCTTCTGGAGCCGCATACTCTGCGAGCAGTTCCTCAGAAATACGGCCCCGACGACCAGTCCACCTATCCGACCCTTGAGTCAATGTATGCACGACAGTGCATTTCCGACAGTCAGTCTCCACGTAAGCATCAAGGTCCGAACGACACAATATATCTTCTTCCTGCCTGTTGCCGTCTAGCACAACACATGTCGTGGGATCTTGCGTGTCTTGCATAACAGCCCGCAGAACCTGAAAGACTGGTGTGATTCCCGTTCCTCCACAGATCATCTTAAACGAGCGGAGCTGGCGTTCTTTACCACTGATCGAAACCCGGCCGTTGCCGAGGTATTCAAACCGGCCCGTTGGACCCTTGCACTCGATCTCAGAGCTCAGGGGAAGCTTGTCGAGAGCCATGGTCATTTTTCCTCCTGGAATGCTTTCCGTTGGGAAGTAGACCTTCACAAGTAACTCCATCTTGCCTATCAGGTTTGTGTCTGACATTGGCGTATAGGATCTTATGACTGCTTCGTTATTGGATGGATCCTGGACTTTAATCATCAGATGCTGGCCGATTGGTAGGCCGAGCGTCTGCTTCTCATGTTCCAGGTCGAACACGAATACCCGTGTATCCCAGGATACATCTCTCTTCTCTGTGAGAGTGGCTTTTGTCCATGCTCGAGACTGAAGGAACACTGCGCGTGGCTCATCGGAATCCGCAGCCGAATCGCTCTTCATCGCTTCAAGAGATGCTTTGTCTAATGTGCCAATATGGTAATCCGGCATCATTGCCTTAGCAGTTTCACTGTCTAAGAGCAAATTAGCGGTGCAATAGTCTGAAGGTATTTTAATCTCGACTCACGGATTGCAAGGAAGTCTTCTGATACATCCAAACCAGCAGAAGATGTAATACTGATCGCTCCTCCGGGGTGGCCTTCGAGGAAGCCTGTGCCATCATACACTTCGCCATTTACAACAAACCATGGCTTTTCGCTGCTGCTATTAGCTTTCAACTCTTGCAGGTCGATTTGTCTGTTCACGCCGTCTTTCTTCATATTTATTTCTTGCATAGGCTCCGGTTCGACGAGCTCCTCGCCTTCAACCCTTTCGCCCCAGTTACCATTAAGCAGGTCACCACCAGTCTTCTTGACTCTTTCCATCCATCCGCCAGCTTTGGCTGGATGTGTGGGATGTTCAAATTTCAGCGTACTTCCTTGTTTCGTGATTGCCACTCTGAACCAGGGGTTATTCATCATGCCCAAGACAGACCAGTACATGTCACGCGGCATAGCGCTTAATGCCTCATCCACTGCACGGACTAGGATTGCATCGCTAGTCTCTAGGTCTGCCACTGGGACTTCCAACGACCAGAAAGACCAGCAGAAAGATGCTTCCCTCCACCACATGTCTACCTTGCCACCGAACAGGTCGCCGTCAAAATCACGGTATTTGTCTTCTGCATACTCGATCTCGGTGAGGCGCCATGCTAAAGGACCAGAGATGTTAGCCACGTTCCATCCTTTGGTCCGGGGTGCAATTACATTTGCCCCTGTCTAGAGAAATCTCCACTTTTATTATCCTCCGGCCACCCCCGGCGTATGCATATCCTTTGACTGTATACGTGGGCCCAGCTGTGGATATATCGATTTCTTCCTCGTGTTGTGGATACACAGCCACCGAATTGACGTTGAGTTCATAAATAGCATATCGCTCATCGGTCCACCACTTGCGATCCTGGGAGGACATTTCCGGCGTCACCATTGTCCTGACAACTGTTAGCATGACTCACTGCGCGATCGTTTAGCGTAAGACTTACGGGAGTACTCGGTTATCATTGATATGATACCAGTTATCGCTTGGGGTATCAGTCAGAATCAACTTCTTCAGCCATTTCACGCTCCGACCTCCGATTTGGCCAGGCACCACTGCCCTCAAGGGGCGGCCATGATCCGGCCGAAGGTCTTCGCCATTCATTTTATGAGCCAGCATAATTCCTCGGTTTGGGTCCATGGCCCAGTTCAATTTGACCGAAGTTCCGTAAAATCCATTCGGCTATGGAATGTGTCAGTCTTAACTCGAGGATGGTTCCTGAAACCCTCAAATCTTGATATAGGAAGTCTCACCAGCTTATCAGCGCCCTCCATACAGACATACTTCGCTCCTCGAAGTGGCTTCGCACTGCGTAGAATATCCGCCATCATAGGCCCTGTGAATAGCGCTGTCGATAAACCAGCCGCACCCCATGAGAAGCCCTTCGACTTCCGGACTGTGTTCTGTTCTTTGCGTCTGTTGCCTGCACATACGAGTGTGATCGGGGCGGTAATCTGGTCGTACTTCTGAAGCACTTCGCAGAAGCTCAGGACTAATGGCTTCTCAACCAACCTAGCTCATCAATCAGTTCCCGTTCGAAGCCTGCGAGCATAATTTCGATCGCACTCACCCTTCTATACTAATCTCCCAATCTGGGATATCCTCATCGCGGACCTGGGGCACTGGCCCGTGGTTCCGAACATAGAACAGTTCCGGGGGTGTGAGAAAGCCTTCGGTATCCGCTTAGCTTGTGAGCTTCGCTATGACATATGGGAATAGATACCTTCTTTGTATAAAGCCGTCAATGGTGGCTCCACATTGAATGGATGAACTCCCGTTAACCGAATCAATCGTGGATCGCGAGGTACATGGCTATCCGGTGTGCCTTTATCCACATCCAAGATGTCGACAAGGTTCTTCGACGGTGGTGGAAGTGGGATGTCTAGCTCCCCTGGACTTGGTATGATGTTCTCGATTGTTATTTGAGAGATCGTTTGGGACTCTGTTATCGTCTGTGTGGTTATGCTGGCCATGATGGTGCTGGCGCGAGGCTGTTATCAAATTGTTGGTATAAGAGACCCTCGAAATTGCTCTAAAATAAGATCAAAAATATTGTAAAAACCGAGTAGAATGAATCCAAATAGTCCTAAACGTCCAAATATTCACATTTTGCTGTGGAATAGCAGCATCTAGGCCTAAGATCCTCGGCTCCGCCCCAATATCATCGCCAGTATAGCACTTTTCAGATCTCCGCGGACCCTGAACCCCCTTCTGATCCACAGCCCTCCACATGCCGTGAGATCAGAGTTTCGTCAAGTCTAGTCAAGTATGTATCTTATTGTTCATTCTTATCTTTAGACGTTCAGATAAACCCGAAACCCTAACAGCCAATCACAGCCAACATAAAAACATCATCTCCGCGGAGATCGAACCAACTAATCTCCTGAGAGAACTTTCCTGATTCTTCCGATTCCATGACCAGATTAGCCTTGATTTGTTCATTCGTACGAATCTCATTGTAGTGACACACCCAGTGGGACAATTTACTTTTCTTAAAATTAGAATGATTGCCGTGTTCCGTAGTCGTCAGTGCTTGTACCGTACTCATCTCACCTTGTCCAGTCTCAACCATGCCTGTGCTGGATGGACTACGATATGGGGAGCCAGTCGATGGCAGCCCTAGTCCTGCAACTCATGTCCAGCGCCAGAAAATCGTAGTAGTTGGGCTGGGAATGGTGGCTATCTCACTCATGTAAGGAAAATTCAACGACGGACATGAGAAATTTTCTAACAAAAACTAGCGAGAAGATTATTAAACAGGATACGGAGCGAAAATACGACATCGTTGTCATCGGCGAAGAGTCCCATGTAGCATACAACCGCGTCGGACTCTCGTCGTTTTTCGAGCATCGCAAGATTGAGGACTTATACCTCAATCCAACGGAATGGGTAAGCCTTCACCTATTCGAGAGCGAAGAACATAAGACCTAATAAAAAAACACCTTATTAGTATGACTCGTTCAAAGAACGATCCTTCGATCACCACATCAACACACGAGTAACAGCAATCAATCCCAAGGAGAAAACTGTCCAAACCTCCACCGGTGACACTATAGCCTATGACATCCTCGTCCTCGCAACAGGCTCCGATGCAACTCTTCCAACACACACACCTGGTTACGATGCCAAAGGCGTCTTCGTATATCGAACTATCTCAGACTTGGAACGCCTCATCGACTTTGCTGCTCAGCATAAAGGCCAAACGGCTGTTACAGTCGGGGGCGGACTACTAGGCCTGGAAGCTGCGAAGGCGATGACAGACCTGGAGGATTTCGGAAATGTCAAATTGATTGATCGGAATAAATGGGTCCTGGCGCGACAGCTAGACGGAGATGCAGGGTCCTTGGTCACTCGCAAGATCCAGGAGTTGGGACTTGATGTTCTCCATCAGAAACGGGTCAAGATTGTTCATACCGACGAGGGAAATAATGTGACAGGGATTACTTTCGAGGATGGTGAGAGCATTGATTGTTGCTGTATTTGCTTTGCGGTATGTGTCCTTGTTTGCTTTCGTCTGATGATGGATGTGCTGATTCAGACTTAGATTGGAGTTCAACCTCGAGATGAGCTGGGTCGTAACATTGGGATCCAGTGTGGTGAGCGTGGAGGATTTGTGATCGATGAATGGTTCGTCCATTAACAGTCTTTTGGTCAGTCTCCAACTAACTTGCATAGTCTGCAAACTTCAATCCCAGATATCTACGCTGTCGGAGAATGCGCAAGCTGGGAGAACCAGACATTCGGAATCATTGCTCCCGGCATTGAGATGGCCGATGTGCTCGCCTTCAATCTGACCAACCCAGATAAACAGCCTAGGGGTTTCACGCGGCCGGACCTCAGCACAAAGTTGAAGCTTCTCGGAGTTGATGTCGCTAGTTTCGGTGACTTCTTTGCTGACAGAGATGGGCCGAAATTTCTTCCCGGTCGTCGACCTTCCACTGGCCCTGGTCTGGGAGGGGATACTTCACTAGAGGAGCCTCCTGTGAAGGCTTTGACATATAAGGACCCCTTTAGTGGAGTGTACAAGAAGTACTTGTTTACTATGGACGGCAAATTCTTGCTTGGTGGCATGATGATTGGAGATACCAAAGACTATCTGAAGTTGAATCAGATGGTTAAGCTTCAGAAAGAACTCGAGGTTCCTCCAAGTCAATTCATCCTTGGTGCCCAAAATGGCGGGGAGGAAAATGCAGATGACCTGTGAGTATCGTTAGTTCTGCTATTGGGGAGAAATTCTAACTCATCTCTGCAGTGATGACAGCACTCAGATCTGTTCATGCCACAATGTCACCAAGGGAGATGTGGCCGATAATGTGAAGAATGGCACATGCACAACCATTGCACAAGTCAAGTCATGCACGAAAGCAGGAACAGGCTGTGGAGGTTGCATGCCTCTTGTTCAGTCAATCTTCAACAAGACAATGCTTGAAATGGGACAAGAGGTATCAAACCACCGTAAGTAATATCAACTTTCTCCAGTGCTAGCTCCTGTCATCATTAACATTTTCAGTGTGTTCACATATTCCCTACTCCCGAGCCGATCTATACAACATCGTGGCCATCAAGCAACTGAAAACCTTTGTCGATATCATGAAAGCCGTCGGAAAGAACCCAGAATCTCTTGGTTGCGAACTTTGCAAGCCCGCAATTGGTTCCATTCTGTCTAGTTTGTTCAATCCGCACGTCATGGACAAGGGTATCAATGACTTGCAAGATACAAACGACAAGTTTCTGGCCAACATCCAAAGAAACGGCACATTCTCTGTGGTGCCCCGAATTCCAGGTGGTGAAATCACGGCCGATAAACTCATTGCTATCGGATCTGTAGCCAAGAAATACGGTCTGTATTGCAAAATCACCGGTGCCCAGCGCATCGACATGTTCGGTGCGAAGAAGCAGGATCTTCTAAATATCTGGACGGAACTTGTGGATGCGGGTATGGAGAGCGGACACGCATATGCAAAGGCTCTTCGAGCAATCAAAGTACGTGGAGCAATTATCTTCAAGAGAGTACCAACTGACAGTGAACGTTCAGAGTTGCGTTGGAACCACATGGTGTCGCTTCGGTGTTGGCGACAGTGTCGGCATGGCAATTCGACTGGAAGAGCGATACAAGAGCATTCGTGCGCCTCATAAATTCAAGGGAGCTGTATCTGGCTGCGTACGAGAGTGTGCCGAGGCCCAAAACAAAGAGTGAGTGCAAATCCTACGCTGGTGAAAACACTCAGGACTAATAGTTGCCAGCTTCGGGCTCATCGCCACCGAAAATGGGTTCAACATATTTGTTGGAGGCAACGGAGGTGCAAAACCTAGACACGCCGAACTCCTTGTTACAGATGTGCCAGCGGAGATGGTGATGCCCATAATCGACCGCTACCTGATCTTCTATATCCGCACCGCCGACAAGCTCCAGCGAACAGCACGATGGATCGAAAATCTTCCGGGCGGAATCCACTACCTCAAAGAAGTGATCGTGGATGATAAACTTGGGATCTGCGCCGACATGGAAAAGCAAATGCGCGAACTAGTCGATACTTACTTCTGCGAGTGGACCGAGACCGTCAAAGACCCCAAGCGCCGAAAAGTCTTCCAACAATTTGCAAACACAGACGAAACGGTCGAGACGGTAGAAGTTATCCAAGAACGATCCCAGCAGCGACCCACATACTGGCCCAAGGACTCTGCCGAGCGAGAGGATTTCAAAGGCCACAAGTGGTCAAGTGTCTCCTGGCAGCCAGTTGTCCGAGCAGATCATTTCTCCGACGAGCCACCTCAGGTGTCATCGGCGAATGTCAAGCGCGGTGACACGCAGCTTGCTATCTTCAAGATCAAGGGCAAGTTCTATGCGACGCAGCAGATGTGCCCGCACAAACGAGCTTTTGTTCTTTCTGATGGCCTCGTTGGCGATGATGATGCTGGGAAATATTGGGTGTCGTGTCCGTATCACAAGCGCAACTTCGAGCTCAACGGTGAACAGGCGGGTCGTTGCTCAAATGATGAGAGTATGAATATTGCTACGTTCCCTGTTGAGGAGAGGGACGATGGCTGGGTATATGTCAAACTTCCGCCGATTGAGGAGTTGGATTCGATTTTGGGCACGGAGAAGTGGAAAGTGCGTAAGAGTGAGACGGAGGATCCTTTCCACAAGGTTGATAAGAAGTTCAAGGGTATGAAGGGGAAGAAGGTCACCGATGGCTTTTTGACTGGTGTATCAGCGGTGCAACCAGCCAAGTCCATTGATTGGTAGTTGCAGATTATGCGATGGAATATGTTGCATATGGGAACATCGAGATGAAAAATGGCCTTATGAGTACACTTGAGAATGTATGTGCTTTGCATAAATTGTTTTCACTACTTCTTTTCCTGGACCGATGGAAGATCACATGCTACGTAAATATTGCCAAAGAAGCCAGTATATATCGCCGCCTTAGACCACATAAGAGGCATCTTCAGATGCTAGGTCATTCCAATATATAAAGACGGTGACCTCGATACATATCTGAGACATGGAATTGATTAGACGACTCTCATCTCCAGGTTCTTATTAATTCCTCTAACTCTTCATCAGATGGTTTAAAGCCTGGCTCTGATCAACCAACAGTGGTTACAGGTATTTATACACCACCTATGAAGAGTTACCCAGTGATGAGGCTCGATGACTTTTAACAACACATGAAGATCTCCTATATTTGGTATACTGAGTACTATTGACTAGTTATCTAGCGAATGTACAAACTGCCACGGCCTATTATTTCTACAGTCAACGCTAAATCCTCTTATCTCGGTGTATCAAGTAAATAGGAGATATTGAATTTTGCTCATAGTAAAAGTTACAGGGAAAAGAGATACTCAGGCCGATTGTTAGAAAGCGTTTGCTAAAAGAAGCCCTAATTTTAGACCGGTGGATTGTACCAGATCTTCGGTAGGGTTCACCCCAGAACCCATAACCCTGAATCCATTAACTGGAGTCACAGTCAGAATTAAGTATTTCCGCGGAGCTCAAATCGCCAAGGTCGTCCAATACAAAGACCCCGGCTGAACTCTTCAGTTCCTATCGCGGTTGGCTTGGCATCCAATGAGGAGGCCCGCGTTTATCAACGATATGGATTTCTGGGCAACGTGGAGCAAAAGACCCGTTCCTAGGTTCGGTAGAACGTTATGATGTAAGCTTTAAGTCAATTGAAGGTCCGCGGAGTTATATGAACTGGACTGAATCACACTATCAGGCTTTCCCTCCAATCATGGAATCTGGTACAGTATACATCCTACACTGCTATAGGTCATTCTACTTCGTACCTTATCTCTACCAGCATATCATGGCAGGATACTGCGGAAGTTTCAGGGATGAAGTCTGGGGCAAAAATTAAGTTCCGCATTGATTCCAGGGTCTGATGATCTTGCTGCAACCTTGTCCTTACGCTGTATCAAATCAGCGACCTGAGATAACGGAGTATTCGGTGCCTTGACTAACTCTTTTTGATTGACAGCACGTGGCTATTTGCGGTGATTGGACAACCTGACAGGCAGAATATCAGACTGATTGTGCTTGCATGTGTCATGGCAAGATGCAGTTGCGATATATACTTCAGCAAGCAAAGCACACTAAACGTCTATATAGATACGAAGGTCTATCTATTCTTGAATTTTCTCCTAAATCTCCGAAAGAGC
This sequence comes from Penicillium roqueforti, assembly GCF_015533775.1. Taxonomy (NCBI): domain Eukaryota; kingdom Fungi; phylum Ascomycota; class Eurotiomycetes; order Eurotiales; family Aspergillaceae; genus Penicillium; species Penicillium roqueforti. Next base: position 1,651,505 of record NW_024067566.1, on the reverse strand, counting down.
TCTTACTTCCATTTAATCCACAAGGTTATATCAAGTAATCCGAGCCTACTTTCATCTCATCGCTCGACTACACAAAGAGCCAACCAAAATGGCACCAGGGTTTTTTAAACGCCTCTATGTATCACCGGAAATCAACCCAAGTACCCACAAAGCGAAATCTATTCCAGTATTGAATCCTTTCGATAAATATGGACGGGTGTTCTTCTTCTCATGGCTTGGCTTCATGGTGGCATTCCTATCATGGTATGCCTTTCCACCACTGGTGAGTTCACAATAAAAAGTCCCATCAGGTTTTATATACCAAAAGAACGCAGTCTCTAATCTCCGGCTTCCCAGTTGAATGTGACTATCAAAAAGGATTTGAAAATGACACAAGAAGATGTTGCCAACTCAAATATTGTGGCACTCCTGGCAACGTAGGTACCACAATATAGAATCAGTCGAAAACACCTCTCTGACCGCTACAGTCTACTCGTCCGATTTGTTGCAGGGCCACTTTGTGATCGTTATGGCCCACGATTGGTCTTCGTAGGACTACTTCTATGCGGAGCCATCCCTACTGCTATGGCCGGTCTCGTCACTGGCCCCAAGGGCCTAATAGCGCTACGATTTTTCATTGGAATTCTGGGAGGCACTTTCGTCCCATGCCAGGTCTGGTGCACTGGTTTCTTCGACAAAAGCATTGTTGGTGCTGCCAATTCTCTCTCTGGAGGCTGGGGCAATGCAGGCGGAGGAATCACATAGTAGGTGTCTACCTTTTCCCCTTCTCCTATTAATCCACTAACGAAAGCAATGAAGCTTTGTAATGCCCGCCATTTACGACTCCCTCGTCCAATCCCGCGGCATCCCTTCTCACAAAGCATGGCGTATCGCCTACGTCATTCCATTCATCATCATCACCGCTGTCGCCCTATGCATGTTAGTCCTCTGCGAAGATACACCGACAGGAAAGTGGTCTGAGAGAAACCTCTGGGCGAAAGATTCAAATGGCACTACCTCGGCCCCCAACGCCAACATCGTCGACATCAACTCCTGCACTTCTTCGAGCGGAACGATGACACCCCACAATGCCGCCACAATCGACATCGAAAAGAAAGGTACCCAATCACCACATGTCATAGACGATACACCAGCAACGGGCCAGATCGACATCTTCCGACAAGAGACAGTCGTCTCCCCGACTCGGCGAGAAGCCCTGAACGTAGCCATGAGTCTATCCACTATGGCCCTGGCAATTCCCTATGCCTGCTCGTTCGGCTCAGAGCTAGCAATCAACTCGATGGTGGGATCTTACTACACAGAACAATTCCCACACATGAGCCAAACGAAATCGGGACAGTGGGCTGCCATGTTCGGCCTGCTCAACGTCGTCTGTCGGCCTGCGGGTGGTCTATTTGGAGACTTGGTTTACCTATATACAGGCACGGCCTGGTCTAAAAAGATTTTGATCGCCTTTTTGGGGATCGGCATGGGAGCTTTCCAGCTTGCGATCGGGTTGTCGAACCCGTCCACGGAAGCGACCATGTTCGGTCTTGTCGCCGGCCTGGCTTTCTTCATTGAGGCATCTAATGGGGCTAACTTTGCTCTTGTCCCTCATGTGTATCCTTTTGCTAATGGTACGTGATTCCGTTATTACTTCTTAAATATCGAGCTAACATCTTGTCACTAGGTATTGTTTCTGGAATTGTTGGTGGTCTCGGTAATCTTGGGGGTATCATCTTTGCTATTATCTTCAGATACAATGGGTCAAACTACGGGCGATCCCTATGGATCATCGGTGTGATATCTCTGGCAACCAATTTGGCCGTTTCTTGGATTCGTCCTATTCCTAAGAGTCAGACCCTATCATGAAAGAGACAATATACTAATACTTTCGATACTTTAAGTGTATGTACAGTTGAGATTCGTTCTGTAAATTAATTTGTATGAAAATGAAGTTTAATTACTTTGGCAGCCTGTGCGTAATGGTTCTAAGCAAACTCATCATCCCTCCATAGTAACAGCCATGCTATCCATTCGAGTTTCTAGCCGAGTGATATCTTCCTTTTTAGCCCCGGTTGAAGCTTCTAGGGCTGCTCGACTGTTCATCATACTAAGAAATAGAGCGATTTCTGTTTGCAGTGGTGGCGAGGAAGGCAATGGCGAGGGAGGTAGGGTTCGTGGCCGGGCTGTTGGCCGCTCACTTTCTATATTATAATTAGTAAGGTATGCTATACGTAGACAGGTTAATTGCTGCATTTCTTCCTCTCAGAGTCCACCGGATTTCTGGGCCTTTTTTCCCTTGCTGGTTGCTCTAATTCATCGGCTGTGTCATCCCGCACAGAGTCGGTACTTGCCTGAGCCTTAGTATCCGCACGAGCCCTGCGATCTCTTCGTCGCTGCTCTGCCACTGCATTCTCTTGTAGCATTTCGTAAATCTCATTGCCGTAGTCAAACATAGCAGCTTCGGTAGCGTTCAGTTTAGCGCGGTCAGGTTCCGGTATAGCAAGTATGGCGGAATGCTCTTTTAGCCTGTCAGTGATGTGCTTATGAACCGTTTGGTGACTGATATTCTGCCCGGCATGGGCTCTCCATACTTCTGCATTCGCCTCATAAAGAACGGCATTACCCTTCATGGTAGTAAACCGATCTTTATAGTCAACGGCAATGCGTAGTAGGTTGAGATCATCTTCAGTTGTAAGGGGCGAAGCTCTAGTAGCTCTACTAGAAGTTGGACTGGCAGTTTGGCTAGGTGTTGCCCTTGCTGGAGAGGTAAGTTGAGTCATGCCCACCTAGCGCCCTGGCTGGTGCCTAATCACAGGGGGCACTGAGCCTGGTTGAGACTTAGAGGTGTTCTCGTGGCCGGGAGGAGGGTCGCTCGAAGGGGCTGTCCCCTTGGGATTTGTCTTGTCGGCCATGGGTCGTAGTGTGGCAAATGGGGAAGTATAAAAATGCAGACGACCCAAATATCCGACCCGCGAACAATTGGTGAGATGCTGATAACGCCAAGAGATACAGAGTGGAGACTGATCTGCCTTCCGCATTCCCAATGTGGATACTGGCTAAACTGTATTTGGCGGAAGCGAGCCGGTCCGAGATTTTTTCTATATAGCTTCATGGAAACACAGCGACAAAGACCTGAAAGCCACAAAGGGGATGCCTGTCAATCTGCACGAAGACAGTCAAAACCTGATTACATCAATAATCAATAATGCACTTCGTCTACTGATTCAGGCACCTGCACATGGGGCTTACTACAATATGTCTTGTCCAGAATCCTATGTATACAAGGTACACTCCTTGGCTGACCAGTTATGGCCGTTGGTGCCTCAATCCTGCCTTGCCGAAGAGCCACACCGACAACCAGACCGAAGCAGAGTACGACGTTTGCCCAATCAGTATTATTTGAGGCTTTGGTAGAGTCAGTGAGACTTGTTCTATTCACTCATAATCACACGGCTTGCTCTATCAACGAGCACCAAGATCTCGAAGATATGCGTCAAGCGTGGGCGACCTCCCCAAGAATGCCTTGAGTGCCATCATCTCATTTTGACTTCCACCAGGTGCCAGTATCATTTTTCGGTATTGGAGGCCGGCATCACTGCTCATTGAAGTTTTCGATATTCACTCTTTGCATTTTCCTCGGCGTGGCTATCCTCCTCGTGCTTATAAACAACGTTGACCAAAGCAAAAAGAGACGGTATCTGGAAGACACCCCAATATGCTTTATCCACCATATTCACAGCTGTTGAGGATGTCGTCCGCATTTCTGACGAAGGGGAAACTGCCTGGAAAAGGGCGAGGTATTGAGCTTTCCCTTTGATCTCGTTGTCAATATTTGTCAGTGGGTGAAGAGTATTCTCAAATGTCACGTTTTGCGGCAAAACATGGTTGACCAGGTCATTCGCAGCTTGTTGAACCCGGTTGACCAAGTCCGTTGCAATATCCAGTAGTGTGGACGGGCCGAGATTGAAAATAGGAAGTTCGGGAATTGTTGATGTCATTGTTTCAGTGTTTTCTTCGGATAGATCGTGGTAAGTCGCAGGCTGAGACCAAGGTAATCAGGAAATTAGAAAGAGTCAGAAAAGAGACCAGCGAGATCAGTTTGAATAGGACACAGTGATCAGTTTAGGGAGGTGGGGGGGGGTGTCCAGGGGGGGTTAGATACAAGGGGAAAGTACAACCTACCACTAGTATTACAAGTACATCCATGTAGATGGGCTATCACTAGTACGGAGTAGTATCCATATATCTACATTCTAATGATGTCTCGTGACCATATTAATTCAAGCCGCCTCCATGCATGTGGATATATGCCAAGCTCTCGGGTTAACGCACTCCGAGTGCGGGTTGAAGCTAGAGCGGGGCATAAAAGGCAGTTGGTCGTCTCTTGCAATTCGCCTTAATTTCAAATATTTAATCTATATCGAACAATCATGCCTCAACCTCAACCCCGTCGCTTCGCCCAAATCGTCCACCTCAAGCCCCTAGCTGTTGCAGCATACAAGGAGTGCCATGCCAATGTTTGGCCTGAGATCCTTCAAAAGATCAAGGAATGCAACATTGTAGACTGTAGGTTCAATGCCAAAAATATGTACGATCATATTGGATGTTCAAACTGGCTAACATGGTATATTTTCTACAGACTCAATCTACTTCGACAACGATCGGACTCTATTTGCGACTTTCAAGTACGTCGGAACAGATATCGAAGCTGATATGGAGAACATGCGGTCATTGCCGAAGATGAGAGAGTGGTGGGCTATGACCGATGGGATGCAGGTATATTGAGGATTCAATACAAATGGAGAGATGCAGAAGCTAATAACCCACGATTAGGAGAGTCCCATTCCCGGAGCCGTGAGTAGTGCGGAGGGTCCAGGGTGGTGGAAGCCCTTGGATGAGGTGTTTCACACGGACTAAATATTTGGGTCATTGTGAAGATGGTAGAACTTGTACATCGCCACAGTTTCTCTGTTGAAAGTCGATTATCGAAAAAATTGGTCAATCTTCCTTTGTTTCACGTCATGCGCGGCGGTTCCAACGCCACCCCTAGTGCGACGGAGATTGGAAAGATGTTTCTTCTCGTCAATACTCAGAACAACAAATGCGAAGCCCGGCATGAAAGTATGCAGTATAGTCTTTTGTGTCGCGTCTGGGGTAATCAGTACAGTCATGTAGCCGGTGTTTGACCAGGTAGGTTTCCGATGAGGCGTAGTCATGTTGGTGTCATGAATTCGAGGAGCAATCTGTGTATCTGTTGGATTGAAGATCTCAATACAATATGCCCATAGCTCTTGGAGGATAATGCCATGGGCAACCACTGCGATGTTCTGTCGGCCGTTTGGATCACGCATCAGTAGTGGGAGCAGGTGTTCGTTGAAAAAGCTTTCAGCCCTCTTTCTCATCGACTCTTTTGACTCAGGGATAGCCCAGTCTCGAGGCCTTGGCGATGGAGGAGAAGTGTTCCAGAAGCGGCCTTCCATCGATCCGTAATCTTTCTCTCTTAAATTTTGAGTAACTATCGGTTGCAAAGGTGTTTCACCGGAGGATGGAACCTGTGCATGACAGACCCCCTCGGCTGTGATTCGTGCTCGGCTCAAATCAGAAGAGAACACCGTCGTGAATTTAGTTGAATTGGAGACGAAATGCTGAGCAAGGCAATTGATCTGAGCCACTCCATGGTTGGTCAGTGCCGAATCAGTGGTGCCCGCCCTATCACAAGAAGTCAGTGCAAGTCAACTGGGAATGCCAATTGAGAAATATCAATTCCTACAGGACTTTTGCAACATTATGTACTGTTTCCGCATGGCGAATAAGATACAGCTGCATTGCTGAAGCTGGTAAAGTTGAAGCAAGGGAGCGAGGAACTGATACGGCCCCTGCCTGAAGGCTAAGTACCGCCTTCCTGATCTAGTGCCACTTAAAATTATGCCACATTTCTGCCACTCTTTATTTTTTCTCCCATATATTCTGCCCACTTCTACTTTGCATAGTATAAGAACTTACATTTCGATCAAAAGAAGGTATATTCCACCTGATTCCTATAAAGCTCAACCCCTTTATAATGAAGTAGACAATGAAGCATTTGATATGGCAAAGTGACTTAAGTTTGTTAATGGTTCACCGGAGTTTGAAACTAAAGCGGTGGCAAAAGCGGTACTAAATTAATAAGGCGGTGTCTGTAATGTCCAAAATACGATCGAGGTCCCATGTTGTAGAAACAAACAAACATTATGGTCTCCCTCCAAAAAATGAATGACAGTTCCAAACAAGTCAGCCGGAAATAAGAGACCCCGTTCCTTATCATCACGTTACCATTTACATATATAGTTAAGCGGGCCTATTCGTTGTTTGTCTCATTTGTGAATAGTGGCAGAAGCCGACCGCCCTTAGGATAACTATAAGAAAGTGGCCCTGCCCCCAGAACTTCGTCTTATCTTCTTTCTTCTTCAGCTCTCTTTGCCTCTGGCTTAGATCAAGTGTAGTATCTGTTCTTTTCAGTTTAATCGCTGAAAGTTCTGCATTGCAGAACATCATGATTATTCTAATGTTTGGACCTCGCGACTTGGCCTCTGTGCTTGCGCATGCCTCGTTGCACAGTGTCATCGGGCTTACACTACCCCCGATTGACGCGAATCCTCTTCATCAACTGTTCGGCTTGTCCGGGCGCTTGGAGAAGATGTCTGTTCATGGTCTTACCTTGCTTTTTTTCGTATATTTATTTTGTAACCCGCAGATGAACTGCCTGTTCTGATTAGTTTTGCCTTCAGGGTTTAGCGCCGTCTTACTTATGATTAGGCCCCCTGCCACCGCCATGTATGAATCCACCGCCCTGTATGAATCTGCCACCGCCCCAGGGAAAAGGTATATAAGGATGCCTCCCCCCCGCCTCTTCCTCTCTTTCTTCTTTCTTCTTCATACTTACCTTGTTTGGGTGACTGTGATCAACAAGACGGTTCACCACAGGCTGGTCCCTGCATTGCACAGCGCGGCGGAACAGTTTGTTCAATGGCACTCGTGTCATTGACAGGCGTATTCTTTGGCACCTCCATTCGTGGAATATTTTCTTTTCATCAATCCTTGAGCCAGTGGCACGAGGTTGGAGAAGAGGTCCTTAAAAGTCAATACGTTGTAGCCATGCATGTTTGTATCCAAATGCAATCATGGCGACCTTGATCTGAGTACTATTTTCCGTGGGTCTTTCCCGTGAAATATTTTAAATTTGTCCCCATTTCCAGTCCCCTTCATCTATGATGATGATTCTGGACCCTTGATATCCTCTCTGGTACATCCCTACCCCTTTCATTCACATAGTGACTGCTTTATAATCTCTCCCTTTCCTTACAATCCTCCCTTCACCGTTGAGAATCGAAGTCCGGTAAAACATTGAGAGAGATGCCTACAACTGTTGCCGCTCATGTTTGTTTTAAATCTCTCTTGCTGAAGCTACGTGTATTCTAGCTTTTTCCTGATCCCTTGAATGATTCAAAAGTACGAAATGAGTTTTGGTATCCCGCTCAATCAGACTCGCCGACCACCCCATTCGCTCCTATTACTTTTCGGTCGTAAACTACAGCTGAACTCTTTGTCGGTTGTCAATTGCAGCGTGATCCCACTTTGTTCCTAAAGTGACGTCCGTGTAAACGCTTTGCAGAATTGAATGAAACTTCCCCCTGATGTGGCTAATTTCAACTTCAAGAAAACCTCTAGTACGCGCGGAAGCAACCTGCTTCCAGACTTGTAAGACTCTATCGCTTGGCCTGTATACACTCGTAGAAGCAGAGGGATGGAACCAGGTCGCATTCGCTACCCCATTCCTCACAGTGTACACGAACTTGTGTATATTCCAGGCGTTCGTCACTTCCAAAACCATATTATTCATCTTGGGCATGCGAAGAGCGGCATTGGCAGCTGAGAGATAATACGCATCGAACGTCTCGTGAATGTGCTCATACCGAAATATTCTGCCATTGCGGTCCTCCGGGGCTGTCCAATTTACATCAGTCTCATCCTTCTCATTATCGGAGCCAGGGTCACTCAAGTGATAACCATCCTTATATTCGGATTCTTGAGCTCCTTCCTCTGCGAACATCCAGTTTCCACTTGGAGTCACCGGTTCGTATCCCACCGACAGATCGGTAAGATGGAGCCAAAAGGGAAGCTGGAGATTGTGATTCTGTTCATCTGTGGGCCAGAAGAATTCTTTTCCAAGCACAAATTGGGTCACGCTCATTACTTTCAATTGTTGCGAGAACTCCCGCAATCGCGAGCTTAGCAGGTCTGGGGAAGAGTCTTGATTGAAAGGGGCCCTAAACCAAAAGTCAAGGCGGAGCTGCCGTATACTGGCAGGCCATAGTAGAATAGAATCCGCGAAATCTAGATTTCCGATTATTATATTATATCCTACCGGGCATTGTCATATAGTATACCGTTTCTACGGCGTTTTCTCAGTTCCGGGTCCTATCTGTAATGATCATTCAAATTAAGTTTCAGGCGGTATAGTCGAGGTAACTTCGACACGACAAAAGAACAAGAAGCTGGTTCAATTTGCCTTCTATCATGCCCGCCTATGATTACAAGGGAGATATCTGTGGGGATGGCCGGCCATTTGATAGCAACGATCTCCGAATTGAATTGAAGGTATGATCTTTCGAATCTCTGATCCCGGAAATCACCAAAAAGGTACCTCTTGTCCTCGGGCGTTTGATCTAGAATATCATCGGGGGACTGGGCCTCAATCGAAAGACTAAAGCCGGCGCCTTCTTTTGGCCATTTGGCCAGAGTAATGAAAAATGACTGAGTCGATGTGTCAAAAAGCTTGTTGTTTCGTTGCATCTCCCCTTCATTTTCGTAGCGCAAACACGCGTCGCCATCATCATCATAGTAAGACTCTAGTTGAACAATCAAATGGAGAGTTCGAACATAGCTCCCTCTTTGACCCCATGATAGCTCATTGAATTCCGCTAACTGCTCGGAGGTCTCGATATTGAGGTATGAGAATGTTCTGCTCTCGACGATCGCCGGCCAGTCGCGACTGATTGTTGCATATTTAGCTAAATGGGGGTCGTCGTGAGAAATGTACTCCAAAATGGTGCATGTCAACTCCGTCGGTAGCGGAAAGCCCATATTGTCTTGTTGAGGACAACCGTGGGAATCTCAGTGTCCCTGTACGGGCGTCAAGTATGCCACCCGGGGCATAACTCTCTCATTACCTAGGTACATTGTAGTTGAACTTCTGAAGTTCACTAAGCTTCTACTACAAAATCTAGAGACTATGTTGTAATAGCCTTCTAAGGAAAGCAAAGAGACGATCAAACTACAACAATTGACTGTTTGTTGATAAGGTTATTAATTATACTTTTCATTTATTCATTGCACGGATTTAGCGATAATTCAGAACACATCTCAGTCATCGTGTGCCTAGGACCCCACAAGTTATTCGACCTATTCGGGCCTAGAGATATATTTTCCTCGAAGCGATTTCGCATTAGAATAAGAAACATAGTATTCCGTGACCTTCGTGATGCCGTTTTCGATTTGATCCTGGGATTCGCCGCCCTCGCCCGCGCTATCTTCCGATGAGCGGTTTGGGGAATCGCTGGTTTGGTCCATACTGATGCCCTTGGTATCAGGGTACGCATGAAGCTGGGTCCAGTTGCTTCGGGGACGCGAAGTGGTGTTAGGTTCCGAGTTCTTGGCAGCCGAGCTTCCATGGCTGTCGGCCCCATGATCTATGGAAAAAACCGAGGGAAAGAGCCTAGCAAGTGGCATCCACATCATTGGCAGGCAGGCACAGGTAATCGCCACATTTTCTTCGGTTATCGTCCATACCGAGGAGGCTATGTCGTCTGTAGATCTCGTAAGTGCTTGAGTAAGAGCAGTTCGGGGTGACTATGAGGACACTTACAGGTAATGTCAGGACTGGTGGACGAGAAGTCCTGCGTCTGCATTCGGAGAATGCTTGTAATCGCGACACTTGAAAACTCCGGGTCAGTCTGGAGATAACGCCTGCACTGCGGTATTTGAAACTCACAAGGTGCCGAGGGCAAACACTCCCATCAAGGCGATTTTCCGCTTCAACCGGATTTTCGATGTGTAGAGCGGGTACATCGGTAGAGTCAATATGATGATATCGGTAGCGATTGAGAAGCCGGCGTTGGCATACCAGTTAGTGGTTATGTTGATGCATGATCCTGGGATAGTCTTGTTCCAGGCCCGGGCCACTGGCGTGCATTGAAATACGGAGGCGAAGAAGGTGGCCACCATATAGGAGGTGATGATAGCCAAGAGCACATGACAGGTGATCCGGAACCAACGCTGGATAAAAATGCGTAGATATAGCATCAGGATGGACATCTTCGTCATATTCATGGTGAGCTTGTAGAAAGCTTGACTAACGAAGAAGAGCTGGCAGGACTGAAGTCAGCGATCCTCAGCCACAATATAGAACGAGAAAACTGCAGTGAGAAGGATTCCCAATGTACCTTCAGAGTCATTAGCTTATGCGGTGTTGTGAGATTCGCGATGTGTTGGCCAAAGCCATAGGCACAGGACGCCAGCATAAAAGCCATGACGATAATCGCAAAGATCTGTTGATAGGAGCGTTAAATCTGCATGTGGAAGCTCAATCTCTTGAATTAAAAACTCACGCAAGACGCCAAAATAGTACAGTCGTCCCAGCCGAGCCCCGACTTAGACTTGACTCGGGACCACAGTCGTATAGCCACGAAAGCCGGCGTGGTCACGAGGAACACGATACATGGCACTTGGATCTCCAACGCCCTGCTTGGTCCTGGGGTATTTTTGGACATAGCAAATTGCTAGAGGTCGCCTGGGGGTGGGTAGTATGGTCTTGCAAAAGCGATTGAGGCGACGGTCAATACATATGTAGTAATTCAAGGCCGTATCAGTAGTGATGTCGCCTTCAGCCTACATCTTTTTTTTTTTTTGCATCCCGACATAAGTACATTACCGCGTTACCGGCGGGATAGCGTGTTAGCGTGTCATGCAGCAGAGTGACAAGGGTCCTATTCGCGGAAGTTTTCGATTCTTTGGGATCAGGTTACATCGCGCGGCCTGATCGGGGCATTGACCCGTTTCATCCGAGACCCTTGTAGAAAAAAAATGGAGCGCTAGGCGGGGGTCGCAAAGATGTATACGTGATTAATTTCACGCTGCATGGCGTTAACGGCGCTAGTTTGAGAAATTTTGGGGGCCAATTTGCCCAGGATTGGATGGTCGATTGACAGCAACCAAGTAGATGTACATTTATATGACGGGAAATACTAAAAGTAACTCATTTGAACGAAATCAAGAAGAATCTGCGTGTTGAATGCTTACGGGAAGACAGAAATCGAAATCCCTCCAGGGCTGGAGGTGGCCATTACTCAGCACAGCGCCCCACCCAGGCACCCCGGGCCCCCTCAACAGTACCTAACTACACCAAGTACGTGCTAGTGAAATTTCAGTTGATTAAAAACACCAAGTTGGTACTAATGAAATTGCATTTGAGAAGCCCCTATCCGGCTGAGAAGCGAAACAGGAAAGGCTGTGATCAGCCCCTAGATCACTAACTACATATAGGTAGCATCGCGGTGCCCCTAGCTCTGGTGCTAGCTACACTGGGATCCGCCTTCATTTCACATCAAAATAATTCTCAAGCTGGTATATATCGCATCAGGAGGTGAAAGAATAAGTCTATTTTCCTCTTATACGATTGACAGGGAGCCGTGCTCTTCGAACTTCGTCCTTTTTCAAGCAACCACATCATGAAGATATTCCCCATCTTCAGTGCCTTCTCGGCAATTCTGTCGTGTACGACTGTCGTCTGCGCACAGTCCGACCCCGACCCTATTGGCACCATCTACGATGGCCATGTGCCAGCCGACTTATACGGATCCAGTTACCCCTACCCTTGGCCGGTGAAGCTGTTCAACTTCTCCAATCAGCGCCAGAACCTCACGATGGCGTTCATGGACATCCCGGCAAGGAAACAAAACAAGACTCAGAAGACAGCCGTCTTGCTGCATGGCGGCAACTTCTGCGGCGTCACATGGTCCGACACAGCGCGTCACCTGTCAGCCGCCGGCTACCGAGTGATCCTTCCCGACGATATCGGCTTTTGCAAATCGAGCAAGCCTCAAGGCTATTCTTACAACGTGCAACAGCAGGCTTTGAATATCCACAGTCTTCTCACTGCGCTAGGCATCGATCAAGTCACCGTAATCGGCCATTCGATGGGTGGCATGATTGCCGCCCGCTACGGCCTCATGTACCCGGCCAGCATCCAACAGCTTTTCCTCGTCAATCCACTGGGCTTGGAGGATTGGGTAGCCAAGGGTGTGCCCTACCTATCAATTGACGCGTCGTACAAGAGCGGTATTGTGTCGAACTTTACCACTCTCAAGGCCTATGAGCAGGCCAACTACTTCCCCAATGCCCCCTGGAAGCCTGAATATGATGCCTGGGTCAACATGCTAGCCGATATCTACGCCGGCGACTATGGCTCCGACTATTCGTACGTGATGGCCCTCGTCACCGACGCTTTACTCAGCCAGCCGATCATCTACCAGCTGCCTCTCCTGCAGACGCGTACCTACCTCTTGGTGGGCGCCAGTGACGTTTCGGCACTTGGTAAAGCATGGTCACCCCCTGCCGTCGCTGCGAAGCTGGGACATTATGATGTACTTGGCCCTGCTGCCGCAGCCATGATCCCTAACTGCACGCTCCATATGTTCCCCGGTCTAGGTCATGCACCCTTCCTCCAAGACCCCAAAGCATTTTACGACGTGCTCTTTTCTTGGCTGGACTAAGTGCGATTGGCAATTGACTCACCACAGCATTTGATACAATATTCATCGGACGGGGACCATGTTGTAAATACATTTCCTGTCCCAAGCCAGATATCTGTAGCTTATCACAAGATGGGAACCAGCAGGACAGATGTAAAAAGCCCATACCAAGAGTGGGGATATATATTAGACAATGTACATAGAAGCACTTTACAATGGGAAGAAAGAACTCATGGGACTTCGCAACCTGTGTACAACGTTCTTTGCAATTCTGTCTCTTTGCCTCAGATCCAACGATCTCGCCAAATAAAAGATGTGTATCAGTGCTTTGTCAGAAAGTCTAGACGCCAATGCTAGAGATGTCCATGGTCGTTTTGAAATTGAAGGCATGATTATGCAAAAGTAATGTAGAAATTCCCCTTTTAGGCTATTTTATGTACATAAACAGGTCTTGGCAGAAAACAGTTTGCCAAGCCCGAACATGTCTTGGCATTGCCAAATGACTATATTTTGTTGGGCAATCCTGGGATTGTTCCGAGCTGTATCAATTTACAGCTTAGTAAGACTCATTGTGTCAAACCCGTGGTGTCCATCACCTCGTATCCCAACTATCCAATGTCTGGAGTATTGCCTATTACAGTAACTGCTATTAGCTTCTCACCTGTCAACACTGCCATTCCAACAAGTACCAAAGACACTGGATATATATATATGTCACTGCACCTGTCCTTCCCACTGCCTTGGGGGCAATTTTAGGTTGTACTCAGGTTAAAAGAGGCCCGAGACAACCACCGATAATCATCAGAAGGACGGGCAGCCAATTGGCCGTACGCCAGATCATACACTAGAAGGAGTTCCTTCCTATGGGCGCTCATTATTGTACATAAAACCATAGCTTAGTACGTCCCCATATCCCATAGGAGGCCGTAGAGATACGGGCTACGCCCATATCTCGAGAGATGGACATTAAACAACAACCGATGATCATCATTTTTCTATTAGATCTGGCTAGCCCTAGTATCGCCTAAGTATAGTACGTTTCTTAGGAGAATGACCATGATTTTAGGAAGCTTATCTTATGATAAAAATTGGACTAAATAGGCCTATAGTAACAGAAAACGCCTAGAAACAAAACAAAACAAACAAAAGCTCCTTAGGTGATCGAAATGGCCCATATTGTTCTTGCCCTTCAGCCCAGTACATATCCTGATCCTACACTTGAGAAAATAAATATTGTCTGTCTGCATGGTAAATCTCATCCAAACTGCGGATGGTTGAGGCTGCCATATATCTCATAACTAATTCGGAGCATATGTAAACACCATCGCTCTGACCTCGATGCTTCGGCGAGGCCGAATCCCAGGGGTATGAACTAGCGGCACGAAGGATGAATGAGGGGCGTCTAGTTATGAAATGTCAGTTGCTTATAATAGTCTTTTTATGTGCAATTGCTTACCTTGTGTCATATCATAATCCGAATCAAAGTTCTTGAATATAGTAACCTCATTATTTTTCTGATGACTGAGGTAGTACCATCTTTGCTCAGACTCTTGTAACACAAAAGTTGTGCCTCCGGTATATTTCCGTCTGATTCGATCTGACTGCACTCGTGCAGTAGGTGACACTGTTCGACCGTCACACATGGCGAGTGGGAAATTCTCCACTGGGCCATTAACAGGGCGCCATAAGCTAGAATTATGATCAACATATGTCCTGTGACCATATTGACTCACGTAAAAGAAGGAAGAACCAACTTAATCAGACGAAGTCTTCCTTTTAGAAGTTTCTCTGCCTTTGATGGCAGCTCGAGATAGACCCTTTCTACTGCGCTAGTGGATGTTTGATCTTCAGAAAGTTAGCTTGAAAGAAGCTACATAGACCAGCCAAAGTGTCACACTCCTTACCAATATGAACGACTCTTGCAGGTCCAACCAGGGCCAAAGGATTGTTCAAATCTACCTCCTTGCCCGATAGAACAGAACTGGTATCTCGTACCTGCATGTGTTAGCAATGAGATATCCACAAGGAGAAACTTTTGTATGCTTAATACCAGCCAATTGAAGAAATGGATCTCATCGACCCCATCCAATGAGCTCCGAAGCAGTGCCTCACACTCTGGAAGATATATTGACTCAACATTTACCTTATCAAGAAACTGGTCTTCAGTGAGACTACTATCGTGATAAGCATATGTAAATCCGTGTGTGTCAATCTGGGGGCGACTTTGAACGGCTCGAATATCCGTAATGGTCACCTCCGAACCATCTTCAAATTCCATATTTGTTTGCCGCTTCAGTTCAGCATCCTCAGGCAAATCAATGAGGACCTGGAAAGGTTTTTCAACCTTGTATAGCTCCTGCCACTTGAGATAGCGAAATATGCCTCTCTCCATGACTCTTATGGATGATTGGACGACAGATCTGCTTATTAAGCGTTGGAATAGTTCCAAGGTTGGCTTTGGCATTCATCGGCCCTGGGGGGAGACGGTTAATTTATAACTTTACACGTGGTCACTTGAGCCTTATCCGGGGATTTATTGGACCAAAACACAAAAGAATGGAAATCAGCATATAAATTGAACTGGAATATTAACTAGGCAACTCACGTTTGCTACATATTCCAATCTCACATTCAACGGACTTCAAGTGGCTAAATAGTAATGCTTCATCCAACCCCTTTGATGATAGCTATCTAAATCATATCTCAGTTTCCAGCCTCAGCATTAGCACAGGCGCTCCTGTGGTCAAATTTAATGATATCGGCCACCTGCGGGGACAAAACATTGACTTCTTTTGCGGCAAAAGCACGCTTCCACGGCTGTTGGCGAGTATCTTGCGATGCCTTATTCAGGATATCCTGAGCCCAGGATTTGACGTGAGTGTCGGTATACTCCGTGCCGCTTGAGACAAGCTGAGTCTGAAATAGCTGTTGTCAGAATTACTAGATATCACCATATGTCTAGAGTAAGCGTACCACATGTGGATGCATTGTTGCGATCAAGTACCCTTGGATGGCGAATTCTGCGCAGTGAAGCAAGATTCAAGGAATCTCGAGTAGAGTGATTGGAAGAGAAGATGGTAGTGATTCCCAAATAGGCCAAAAGTAAATCAGCCCTGTGCTTGCGCCACTATTTATCTACTCTCGACAGCAGGTGGAGAAGACCTACCATCACGAAAGTGAAGCGATGTTATCGCTCAGACGATCAACAATTTCATTGGGAAAGAGGGGAAAGAGGGGAAGGTGTACGGGAGCCATGTATTATTGGTGAACTCATACATGTGGTGGGCGTAACTATGCCCGGGTGAAGGTGGCAGTGGAATAGTGGCTGACTTTAATATATTGATTGCACTGCCCGGAAGCCAATTAAATATATACGAGAAACAAGAGTAGATTGGCACCACTAATGAACTTCAACGCTAGGTATCTTGGATATTTTTACCTAGTGGACAAAGACAAAGCCCTCGAAGCCTTTGTATATACTGACGGAAACCATGCAGCGCATTTTACCACTAGAACATAACAAAAACCAAGTTCTTGTTTATGGCTTATTCCTATTTCGACATATACTCAAGCATGTCAAGCAGCACCGACGACCGTTCTGTTTATCTACGCCATATCCGATCTTGTTATCGGTATCACCCAGAAGCAGCTTCCTTCTACGAACAGCTGGCGGACTTTCTTGATGCATGTTCCGGGCAACGAAAGTCCAGACTTCAGGAGGTCAAATTATTTGAGATTAGCCCGCTCTCCAATGATGACGTATATCCAAAAGCTTTCCCGTTCATCACTACTGGGCTGCATGATGAAAACTGCAAGCCACGTATTGGGGTATTGCAAGGGTTCCCACATCCTGACTGCATCGCATTTCTGGGAGCCGAGTTTGCCGTCCGCCCAGAATTCTTTATCGAGCACCTACCTGTCAGCCTCAAGCTGAGTGACAGCGTTCCAGAGTTACCAACTCTGCCGTCAAGACAGGATAATGTGGTGCGCGTGCACTTTTCCCGCCTCGTCAAACCCATGTCTCCTTACCCGTCCCGTCTTTCCGGTCAAACATCGCTGCATATGCGTCAGAAACGAGCTGAGATGGAGGGCCTGCGGCTCAACTATGAGAAGGCATTGGTCAATCACAGAATGTATGGGGCCACACATGTCCGAAAGATTGTTGTGCATGATAGTGACATATGCAGTGTGGAGGAGATGGTGTCCTTCACTATTGCGACGCACCGGAATAATTGGCAT
Organism: Penicillium roqueforti; assembly: GCF_015533775.1. NCBI lineage: Eukaryota > Fungi > Ascomycota > Eurotiomycetes > Eurotiales > Aspergillaceae > Penicillium > Penicillium roqueforti. The sequence goes on along the minus strand of NW_024067566.1, from coordinate 1,634,493 downwards.
GGTGAGTGGGGCCTGGAGCTTGAGTATTCATGAAGGTCTCTAAGAGCTAATCAAAAATTTAGGCATATTTCTGACTGACAGTAGCCGAATGGTCACGGAACAAGGGCTGCCATGGTCTAGACATGGTGGTATTGTCCCATTGGTGCCTTACAATCTGCCAGCAGAGAGTAGCGCACCGATCCCTAGCAGAGATGATGGTGAATCATCCGGACAGCTAGACCAGTTTCATCCCCTCAAAGGCATAGTTCTTAGGGATCAGGTGGACTATCAGTTAATGCAAGAAGATCCATTCTTCCTCCTTGCCACGGTTCTGACCACGTCATTTCTTTCCTGGTCACAGACCTTGAATGTTCTTGCCCAAGGTATTACGGAATGCCAAGATCAGCTGGACGTCGATCAAGATAAGCTACAGTTCCAGTTGGGTCAGCTTAGGCAACATGTTGCTACCATAAGCCGGGTCAAGGAACTTCTCTCGGAAAACCAGCACATTATTACTGAAGGAGGTTGCTCATCTTGGCCAAAGCCAGCTTCCGACTCCACGATAAAACGAAAAGAACTCATTCAAAGAAAACTACAAGCAGACTATGATCGAATGATGGAACGCTGCAAACTTTTGACTGGTCATTGCGAGTCGGCCACAAGCGTTCTGGTTGGATTTGCACAGCTTGTGCTCTCGGAAAGAGGGGTGCAAAGTGCAAATGAGGTTAATATGCTAACCAGAATGGCATCATTTTTTATTCCGTTGAGCTTCATTACTGGTGTCTTCGGCATGAATATACGGGAATGGTCCCCTCCTCCGTCATGGCAATGGCCTTTTGGCTGTGGAATAGGGATTTATCTTTTGACTCTTTCTGTTCTTTACGGACCAGAATGGATTAGAAAGATCAAGAATTATCATGTTACTGCCGATATATGGAAGTTTCGACGATAGAGATTGGGCATGAATGATAGATAATTCAGATTTCCCACTTGCCACCTGCTCTTACAATTTGACCTATTATTCTCTGCTGCGACCTTTTGTGACTGCCGAACTCCATTTCTCTCAAATTTATCGTGTCCAGAACTGGACTATATTGTCAAAGTCCTCCTCGCACTTCGCAGGCTCCCAGTCTTCTGGCGGCACTATCTGCTGTCTGATTCGGTCCGCTTCGCGGATCAAAGCTGCACCGTCACTATGATGCTGTGTATCCTGCTTCAGGCAGCCTATCTTGTATTTCGTTCGGGCAATTTCGTTTTTGTATAGATGCGGCTGACTTTCATAGATATCCAACGCTCTCTCGAACATGTCCCTAATTCAATTAGTCAGTACTGCACGCAGAAAGGCCATCGAGGCGAGAAATAACGATAGAGACTGACAATGCCTGGGCATATTCCTGGCGTCTGTGCAAATGCCAGCCGACCTTGTACATTGCATCCGAGGTCTTGTGGTGTCTTGGTCCCAATGTCTTCGTCCACAAATTGAGTACTTTGACATGGGTATTCATTGCCTCAGCTAGCTTATCTTCGGCGTCCTTTTTCTTTCCTTCGAGTGTCAAACCTGTAGCTTGGGCAATTTGAATATTGCCTAGTGCATACATTGCCATTGCAGTTCTAAAGGCTTCATGCATTAGCACTGAATACCGATGGTCTCCAGGGGTGAACTCTAGGTCCTACCTGAAATTGGTTGTGTCATTTTCGTCTTTGATGACTCCTCGCACGACTACCTCTCCTTCATCTGGGCGACCTTGTAACCACAAACACGTTGCAAGATGACTGTGCCAGAGCTTCTTATCACCTGGAAGATTTTCCCAGGCGGCCAATGCCTTTCGATAGTATGCTTCTGCTTCTGCATATTGATGCAGCCCATGGTGCCCGTTTCCAAGCCTCCCTAAACCAAAGACTTCCCAAATACTTGGTCTTTCAAGCTCCCCTGCTTCGAAAGCTTTCTCGAGATATTTCCATTCAGTGGCGAAGTTATCGTAGGCGCCTTGAAATTGGTTTGACTCTGTGCATAGAGATCCGAAGCACCCATATATATCTGCCAACAGGCGATAACCCCTTCCAGAAGCCAAATGTTGGATACAGTAATCCTTCGCGGGATTCAGCAAGTCTGAAACAGACTCTAGCATCCCACTCTCGTAGCAGAACCTGAATGTTGAATTAATTAGTTGCTACTTTCAAGCCTAAGAGTTTCTTTTCTCACCAGCTTGCCTCGTATACCACGGAAGGAAAGTCCCAATTCACGACGTCTTTTGGGATAAGAGGCTGGTCTCTTCGGCAAGATGCCACGTAAAACTCACATAACTTTTGAACATGTGGCAGAAGAGCTCTTTGTCTCTCCCATAAAGATGGATTATGCACCTCTGATCGAGGCGGGACTGGCCAGACTTGTTTCACGAGCGAGATTGCATTGCCAAAACTTTGTTGTGCTTCTTCTGGTGACACTTTGAGTTGGCAGTATGCTTGTACGAGACGATGCATCTGAAGCTCATCTTTTCGTTCATTTTGCGAGATCAGAGAGCTGCGCAAAAGCCCTGCCCGGCATTTGGTCACTTTGTAAGAAGTATTAATGAAGTGCAGGTTTGGATTCGCGCTCTCTGCTCCTCCTTCCAGGAGCAACTTCATTTGAATGCGATCGGGGTCAAGAAACGAGATCATCTTCAGCAGAGCTTGGTCCGCACTACTAAGCTTCTCGAAGTTCATGTTCCAAACCGTTCGAAGCGAGTACTTGTAAGAACCCCCCGATATGAGCTGGACATCAGACGAGTCTTCAATGAGCTCTTGCAAGTCGTATGCTCCAAGGAATTCGGAGAAAGTGCATGAGAGATTTATGATCAAATTTGCAGCCTGGTTTATTCCTAGTGGTAGGAAGCCTACTCTCTTGACAATTTCGCGGGCTGCAAGTCTCTCTTCTGTGGTAGTGGTGGGCATTCCAGTGAGTTTCAGCAGAAGATCCACGGCGTTTTTTGAATGAAGCTCCTTTAAGAATCTCCCATGGTACCGATTTGTCAAAGTTTTGTCGCGGCTAGTGATTAGTATAGACCCTTTGTCACCTCGGGGCCAAAATTCTGCTAGCAGTTCCGTCTTATCATCACCATCAGCATTGTCAAAAATCATGAGCCAGTCCACATCTAGATTAAGGGTCAGATCAGAATCAATAGTGGTTTCAATTGATAGCTCCTACCGACAATCGCGAGGTAGTCTTTGACCGCTTGCTTGGCTTTTGCGTGGGTCAATCCATCTCCCAGACCCAGCTCGGAAGCGAAAAGAGAGAAGCTCTCTGAAAGTTTGGACTGCCCGTCTGCGTGTGCCCATAGCACAATCTTGTAGGTCACTTCCATCTGTGAAAAGGCATAACGTACTGCTGTCTGGGTTTTCCCCATTCCGCCTAAGCCTGTAAGTGCGAATACCCTTTGTCCGACGCTAGGACTACCTGGGGCCAAGGCATCGTGTATGGCAGTGAGAGTTTTTTCTCTTCCAACGAAATTGGGATTATCTTCAAACGGGGTCATGACATAACATGGTATATGAGTACCATGTGATGTGTGAAATGAAGCTGAGTCGTTATACGACAACATCGACTTTGTGATATCAGCTAAAGGTAGCAGGGAGATAAATATGTCAGATAAGATATTGAAAATAACATGGTTTGAGGGTTAACATACCCTCCAGATTCGCAGACCGGTTGCTAGAAGTTCCTTCCATCACAAGCCAGTTTTGGTCGTCGTCGGGATCATTTCTTTCCCATGCTTGTTGCGTTGGCCTTGGGACAATCTCATCGATCATTCTCGTGAGTGTGCGCATAAATGTCTCGAAATATCCATCTTCATCGCTTCTGAGTGGATACATTGTGAGTTCCCCATGATCCTTTTCAATGCCCACGCAATCCTCATCAGACCAACCTAAGGACGATACCCGTAAATCGCATAGCTTTGACCAATGTTAGCTCATCAGCTTCATCAACCTGGACACTTAATCTCGGGTGAAAGCTACCATTTCTCGCTTTACTTTCTTGACTCCGAGTGTACGGCTCATAATGTTAGTCGGCCTGAGTTCGTAGAGGTTGCGTACCGGGAACCGGCATCTCAAAACGCGGAAGCTCTCTATCACGTCTCGAATTATTGTCCAATCGTCCGTTTTTCGCAGGGTGTCGATCATCTTGTTCTTCATGATCACTCCTAGCTCCACCGCAGCGCATTTAAGACATAGCTCCTCGATTTGTGGATTTGATTCATCGTTCAGACAGCCAAGGAATATGATACCCCTGGTCTTGTCGAGAATGTTTCGGAATATCGGGGTTTTCTTTGCGATCAACAAAGCCTTGATCAAGAAATACATAATGTTAGCTACGAATTATGGAGGTGGAATAAATAATCTACTTGTGACTTGCCTTCTTGAGGATGATTGCCCCAAAGCTGTAGCAGATGAATAAGACAGGCCGGTCTTCTGTGCCCTCGCGCCGATGTACCAAACTGTATAGTAGGTATTCAACATTTCGAAATAGTTCCGCCCAGGAGACTTCCATTGAATCCTTTGCAAAATCATACTGAAATGCCATGATTCGCGCTTGGGGCACCTGATGGCTCAGTACTTCCCGAAGCCATTTCGTGTGGTCTTTCAACTTGTACGTAGGATGGATAGTTGGAAGGCCCGGAATTGAGACAAGGCTATTATTATTTTATTTAGTTTATTCGACAAAACGTCTTTTCTAACAGAGGAGAACTTACTCAATCTCAGGCTTTCTGACACCGTCGTAGACAACCGAAAGGGGAGCAATCATAGTTCCGGTGGGACTGACGACCTTGGGATACCCCAAATTCAGTGATTAACACAGAGCAACTTTAGCCTAGTCTTTGTTCCCTTGGAGGGGTTTGATTTTATGGCTAGAGATAGAGCGGGAGAGGGAGAAAGAGACCGCATAACAAAGTCCAGACGCTGAAAGGACTGTTTGAGCCTCCGGGTTGTTCGCATCGCCTTCGGGCGCTACGCATGAGATTGGGCAGTGACAGGGTATATTTGAAAGCACATCCTTGTATATTACGAGGGGGGCTGTGAACATTTGCTGCGTGGCTATAGTAGTCCAATCAGAAGAGGCTGGCTAACTTCTTCGAGCACCACCTGCAGCCCTAAACCCGAGATGTCACAGGATAGGATGTCCCGCCATTATTCCCATATCGGCCGGTAATAAACAAATTTGCTAGCCAGTACTATCACATGCACATAAGATGGGACGAATTGAGATTATTGTGCAGCATGCCACATTTTCTAGGCCTTTTCTTACACCGAGATCAGCCTCGTTGGGCAGACTCGACCCCCTCCATCTAAGAGCTTCCGCGTTACGCCTATTTAGTCCCGAAAAGACCTTTAGCACTGTGTCAAATTCATTGAATATTTCAACCTTCCTTTTTTTCTCTATCCTTCAAGTCAATTATCCCCAATTATCCCCACTTTGCGCGCCTCCGCACCCCATAGCTGAGATGGGGTTTGATCAGATTATAACGCAAATAATTGCGAGTACTAAATATCTCGTACACCCACAGGCACTGGTAAGCTTTCGTCTATATCCTAAGGAGGATTATATTGAGCTGTTCTTATAGGGCACTATTCTTGAAAATATTCACGTCCAAGAGACCAAAGCTGTTGTTCTTCTTGAGGCAAAGATAGTGCAAGAAAACACTGAAAGACTTATGCAGCAACTGAATCTCTTTGAACAGGTAGACGATGTCTACAACAGAGAATTCTCACGTTCAATAGTCCTAACCGGCACTCCTGAAGAACTGAATCAGGGTAAATCCACCTTAGTATCTCAGAAATTTTCGACAGTGTACACGTCCAGCGCGCTCGACCTGCCAGCGGGCCCTTATTTTCTTCATGGCTCCAATATTCACCAAGCCTGGCGCCTATACCCGGATTGTCTCGACGCGTTCATTTTTGGAGTCTTGCCGGAAAATGTTCTCCAGCCCGAAAGGTTTGTTCTCAAGGTCACAACAGAAGAGTGCGGCGAAAGCGAACGGTTTATTCTCTAACAAGCAATATTAGGTTCAATCCTTTCAGTTCTATCAGTGATGACGGGATTTGGAAAGAAGTCGCAGTGCCTAGTCGCCTCTATTCACGTGTCTCGCCAGAACGCCCGCTTGCAGGTATTCGGGTCTGCTTGAAAGATATATTCCACCTCAACGGAACAAAAACGACCATGATGAGTCGTGCATATACAGAACTGTACCCTCCTCAAGAGAAGACTGCCTCATACGTTCAGAAGCTTATTGACCAAGGAGCGATCATTGTTGGAAAGACAAAGATGACTCAATTTGCATCCTCTGATGAGCCTACGGATCAGTGGGTTGATTTCCATTGCCCCATAAACCCCCGTGGCGACGAATACCAGAGCCCGTCGGGGAGCTCCTCTGGTTCAGCTGCAGCATTAGCAGGATACTCGTGGCTAGATTCTTCTGTTGGTGGTGACTGTAAGTCTTTCTTTTTCAAACCCGGAGTCCAAGTTTGAACCAAAGACATTGATATTTGAAACTCCAGCTGCTGGGAGTATTAGGGCACCTGCAACTTGCAATGGGCTATTTTCCATCAGACCATCTACTGAATCAACGTCTATGGATGGTATAGTTTTGAATTCACCGTGAGTTTCTAGTCAATTCTTCCACATGACTTCTCTGATTCATTCATAACCAGTCACTTCGATGTTGTGGGATTATTCGGCCGAAGCTTGTCAGATCTCCATTATATTGCCTCTCATACTTTGGATCTCAACGACAACTCTACGGCATTTCCGTCGAAGATCATCTATCCACTCGACTTTTTCCCCCACAGCAACCCCCAGCACCAAGCTATGGTGGATGAATTTGTTGAAATCCTCGAGAACTTTTTGGGCACTAAGCGGGTCGAGATTAGTATCGCTGAGAGATGGGAAAAGTGCCCTCCATTGGAGGCGAACGGGAAGCCACTGAAGCAGTACCTGTCCAAGGTTGGTAATCCAGTCATTCACCAGTTCGAAGCGATGTGAAACTTACATTAGCTTACACAGAGTGCGTTCTGGTCTATGTGCTATGATTACTATCACGGATTTGACGACTTCCGATCGAAGTATGAATCTAAATATGAGAAACTCCCTTTTGAAGGCCCAGTTTTGCGTTACAGATGGTAAGATATGAAATTTATCGAGTGGAGAAAAGCTAACCGGAAATGTGTTAGGGGAGTTGGCAAAGAAGTTACTCTGGATGAGTACAATGCATACCGTGAAGAACTGAAAGTATTCCAGAGATGGTTTGACGAAAACATCTTCTCACAAGATCCAAACACCCTGTCTGATGCCATTATGATTATGCCATATGGATCTGCTAACCCGAAGTACCGGGATATCGCTAATGAGTCGTTCCCCATTCCCCGGGTTTTCCATTTCTTGAGAACTGACTAGACCTAGGAGCCCATCGAGTGCTGGAACTATTGGTGAAAAATTCATCTCTCCTGTCCTTGGAATCCCTCAGCTTGTGCTACCTTGTCAGTACTTTCAGTGCTTATCCTCTTCTTTCTTCTCATTTCCTGGCCACAATTCCGGAGTAAATTACTGATCGTCTCTAGTTGGACAAATGCCCTATCAATCACGAATCTCAGGAAGACTTGAACACCGACCGATCGGGAGCACTATCCTCGGTGCAAAGGGAAGCGATCTAATGCTCATAAAGCTAGCGGAAGCTGCATTCCGGGCAGCGTCGTGGCCTACAAGCGTGGATGTCGGGAGATATATGTTTCCTTTAGCAGACAACGTCCGTAATGTTGCTCTCGTCGAGGAACCTTCCAAGAAGCAAGGCTTGTTGCAACTGCAGTCACTGAGTAGCAAGTTTTAAGGCTACTGACAAGCGGGCTTTGCATGGGCAATTCTCTAGCTCTTTCGGATTGGAAATATGTGATGTTTCCTTGACAATTTGAAAATAATTCGGAAAGAGGCGGATAGAGTTCCTAGTCATCTGTAGAGATCTATATAGGACTCCTATGGGAATATCTTAGTCCCTAGTCCCATCTCCAAGGTCCCGTCTTCTCCACCGAATTTAACCTGATTTTCCTATACTATAAGTTTTTATTTCCTATTCTCTCCAAGCCTAAATGTTAATAGCGAGAACTAAAAAATAAGAGTAGGCGGTTAATGGCGAAAGGATACAGCTCTCCAGTGGGTATCATAGACGTACCTGCATTAGGGTCCTAAAGACCGCGATTTCCAGTTGGACTTCAACTGTGGTTTTTCAAAAATGTATTCTCCGCATGAACAGTCGCATTTTTTTACCCTAGACCAATCTCCGATAAGGAGTAGACCGTCCAGTCCCTAGACTCCTTCCTAGAGTGACTATAGGTCGGGTCACCGCGTCGCGTCGCATGTCGCGTATCTTCCTCCGCACATTCCAACCGTCGCTTAACTGGGTTTTGCTTCCACCCCTGTCGCATTGTCCTCATGTCAGACCAGACAGCTATACCAAGTTAGTTACCCAGTATAAAAATATCCCTTGTCAATTCTACGTATGTTAATTCATCTCCGACGTACTAGGCTGAATCCTATCTCCGTCGGCAGTACCGAGTACTCTGTATCATTCCCTTCAACGATGTGGAGACGTGATCTGGAGTACGCAGTCCGGCACATGGAAAAGGAAAGGAATTGGGACACTTCTCCATCAGTTTCACAGGGCTCCCAGCCTTCGCCGGTAGCTCTCCTTCGAATATGCATACGGTACAAACATTTATACACGCGGCTGTCCTCGAATCTTACCTTTTGGTTCTCTGTTACCGATGATTTCCATGCTGCCTCTGGCTGGCATGAAGAACGGGTCAGGTCCTTTGTTCAAAAAAAGCTCTCAGAATACCGCTATCGGGATCACACTGTTCGCCCTGTCGACCCTGATGGTTACCGGATGGAATCACTTTTATGGGAAATGATGGAACACATCAGTTTCATCAAATGGCGGTCGGAGCTGAGACGCTCCGATTACAGATACCGATCTCCAACGCCTCTTCCTCAATCTGATTTGGATATGACTTGGCAAGACGTCGAAGAAGCCATATTGGAGCGGGTCAAGTCCGCAGCAATGCGCTGTGACTTTGATCAGGCCAAGTGGCTCCTGCTTCAATTCAAAGACAACCAAAAACCAGAATCATACATCAAGGAATTTGAGTCTAATAAAAGTCTACATGAGCAAATAGAGAAGCAGCGCGAAATGGAAAGCGCTAAAGCAGAGAGTGATGGTGAATGGGAGAAAGCCAAATCCTCGCTGCTTTCAATGGAGAACAAGGTGAGATCGGGCCGGCTCCTTGTCGCGTTGGAAAGGAGACAAGCAATACAAAACAAATACAACAGAAGCCTTCAAGAAGAGACTGTATTGGCGCAATTTGTTGATCGTGACTTGACTAAGGCCTGTGATCTGGTGTCTCTGATGAAAGGCAAGAGGCCCAAAGCATTAGTGGCATTATTCAAGTGCAACGAGGCTTTGGCTAAGGGTGACTTTAGCGGCGCGAAGTCTATACTTTCAGATCCACAACTGGCATCGGTCCATATGGCATTAGAGCCCATAGTGGACCTCGCGGAAGCCCTGCACAATGAGGACCAAGATAAAGCCACTTCTCTATCTCTGCGTCTAAAAGTGGATGGCGAGAACTTTGGACGAATCCTCTTGAACTCATCAGCCGGCGTCAGTACAGAGAGGTGCGATGGCCATGTTGAAGTCGTGAGCTTGCTACAGCCCGAGGAACCGTTAAGTGATGCCGACATTGAATTCCAAAAACGAAGCAAAGAAGAATCATTGTGCGGTGACTGGAATGAAGCCAAGAGGTTGCTGCTCCTGATTCCGAAGAAGACGGTGTCCGGACCACTCCTCAGAAAATTGGAAGCGGAGCGATCAGCATTTTACGAGGCGGACAAGGATTTAGAAAAACAAGCCAAAGAGGCAGAGATGAAGGGTGACTGGGAGGGGGCGAAGTCTCTCCTATCTCGTATCAAAAGCGATTTCGGCAAATTCCTTCTTGCGGCATTGGCATACAGTGAGGCACGTTTGACGCACAAAGACGAGCACATGGAAATACTTGTTCAGCTTCAGAAGAAATACCCCGATGCTCGCCTTGAACAGGTGAAATTCACACAGTACTTTGAACATGCAGAACGGAATGGGCCCCCAGAGAGAGCCACCGACCTGCATAGTCTTTTTGTTGGGGAAAAGATGTTTGGAACTGGTGTTCTCTGGAGCGAGCCCGATGATTTCCGCAAGGTGTTCGAGATGATGGCTGAAGATATGCGCGATACCTACGACAGGGCATGGTACTGTCTGCCAGCTCCGACCATGCGATCACCAACTGCATCTCGAAGTCAAGCTGGGGAAGGCCACATTGCTGAGAACCCTCCGTCAGAAACTACGCAGGTAGAGCCCCGTGGTTGTCCAGGCACTAGCCCATCCTCATCGTCACTGCCTGCAATACCTCGCGACCCATGCATTATGACCCCTAATTGGACGGTGATCCGAGAGTATCAGCGGGACCGACCTGAATTGCCGTCGCTGAGCCTTGATCAGCAGCTAGTTCTGTTTCAAATCTGCATTGTGCACAAAAGCCGTTACACAAAATCGCAAGGCAATCTCGACTTCTGGCATCGTGTTGCTGATCAATTTTGGGAGGTTTCGGGCTGGCACTGGAAACGTGTCAGGACGCTGGTACAAACAAAGTTACGTTCCCAGGCTTCGTGTGATCGTGGACCTCAACTGGCACCACTCATAGATGAATTACGTTCCCATATACATGCCATCAGTCATCCGAACCGAAGCAACATGGCTCAATCGAGTTCGCGGTCGCCAGTGGTTCAAGGCCAAGCAGGAAGACTTTCTGGGCAAAGCTATGTGAATGAATTACCTAAAATCCCGGTAGAAATCATTCTTGCGCAGGGCGCTGCGAAGCGAACATTCTCACAGACTGGGTTCGATGTCGAGATAAGTTCGGATGGTATGTTGTATCATTGCTGTGGAGTGTTATTAGGACATACTAACATGTTATCCCTGTCGACAGACGATTTGCCTACACATCATGCCTCGCGACCCCGACATAACGGCCCGGCTAGCGTCCCGGCTAGCTCTTCTGTCAGCATACATACTCAACCTTTGGTCACGACAGAGTCTGCGCAAGACCTTATAGCGAAGATCCAGGAAGCAAAAGAGCAATATGATTATGATAAAGCCAAGTCTCTGCTGCTTCAGATCCCTGACAAGAAAATCCTCGAACCTCTCCTCAAGGCTTTGGACGTCTGTCGCGAAACTCAAATCCGCACTAACAAAGAGCTTGAAAAGCAATCCAAGGAAGCTGAGTTGAAGGAAGACTGGGCTATGGCCAAGTCTAAACTGTCTAGCATTAAGGGCGAGGACCCCAGTTTCCTTTTGTCGGCATTGCAATTCAGTCGAATACGGATATCATGGGCTTACGAAGAACTCGATCCATGTGACTTGATTGACCAGATCATAAAAGACTACTCCGATCCACGCCTTGAGCAAGTGAGACTTGACAACGAGCTTTCGGATGCAGAAATGTCTGGCAACCCGCAGAGAATTGGTCACTATCGTGGGTTGCTTCGCGCCAACCAGAGAAGGATAGGTGTTCTCTGGGAAAAACCCGATGATTTTCGCAAGGTATTCCAGATTATGGCTGCAGAAATGCGCGGTGCTCGTGACAAGGTTTGGTACGCAAACCCCGCTCGAGCTAAGCCAACAGGATTTCAATCCAACTCCGATGATGACGCTGGTTCTGGTTCTGCCCCTGGTCTGGGATGGAAACCTCGGCCTCAACCTCGATCTCGGCGTCCAGATATCGACAAAGAACTCAACTTGTTAGACAAGGCACGAGCAGAGCTAATCAAAGGGTACGATAAGGCCAAAGCTATCCTACGCAAGGGATCGAGTGAAGATAACAAAGAAGCCATTAAAGCATTGGAGTGCAGTGCATAACAGGCTCTCGGTGACATTGACGAGGCAGAGTGTTCACTGGTGGCCCAGGCTGATGATTGATGATGATGACGACTCATACGAACCTTAAATGGCATGGGTGAATTCCACAGAAACCGAGTCGGCAGGCGACTATGAGTTGGCTAAATCTCTCATTAATCAACTACCGCGGAATAGTTCTCAAACCACGCGCCTCCTCGAGGAATGTACGGAAGAACGGGCCCAGACGATCCGCTACCTTGCAAGATGCAGGACTGAACTTAACGCCGGAGGCCATTTGCGAAATATCAAGCGAGTTGACTGCTGATGACGATAGGCCAAGGGGGTATGATTAGAGTCAAAATAGATTGGTGAAATTATGTACAATAGAAACTTGTGCGAAGCAAGATCCTGATATCTGTAGTTTAATGTGAATGTTTCGACTCGATGTATTCCAACCAAGTCTTTCTCGAGACTCCTCTAGGAGAGTCAATGTGGTTGCCGGGCATTCGAGACTCCCTAGAACGTATCTAGCCCAAAGCGCTAAGTTTCCACAGTCGGTGGATTCCATTCCGCAGCACTATCGAAAAAAAAACACGTCAGCACAGTGACGAACCAGCGGTGACCAAAGCCATCAGCTAGAATCTCCTACCCATGTTCCTGATCCTCAACCTCCTTCGTCCACTCCTCGGGAAGCGGCGGACGCGACGCGTTATTCCCGTGCCTCGAGGTCCGTCCCATATTAAACGGCGTATAAGTTGACTCGGATTCCGGCTCTGGTGTCTCTTCGTCGTTCACGTCCGGAGCCGACTCTGGAGCCGACTCTGGGGTCTGCGGTTCGGGCGGTGTGCCAGCAGCCTGCTCTTCAACAGGAACGTCGGAGCTCTCAGGGCTCTCGGGGCTCTCGGGGCTCTCGGGGCTCTCGGGAGCTATCCGTTGTCCTACAGGTGTCGGAGTCGCATTCGCTCTGCTGGACCTGCCATTGTCTGAGTCCTGTGCCTGTGCGGGTTTGCGGGTGTTGTGGTTCGGGCTCTGGGGTGTTGTGCTCTCTGGCCGGTGAGTGTTTTGGCACCAGGGGCAATCGAATTTGCCTGTGTAGGCGCGGTGCCAACTTGCGTGGGTGTGTTGCTGGTATCTCTTCATGGTGGGATGTGTAGATTATGTAGGTGGGGGATATATATACAAGAGGTGAAATAATTGCAGGTTCATCTTTTCGGGGATCCAACGGCCCCTTAAAGCGGAGATTGATGGCAGGCAATGGAACGATCTAGCGCTCTTTTTTATTTTTTGGGGTGATCCTTGCTCATTGAACAGCCACTAAGTTGCTGCGCTGGCAACGCACTCGTGGGGTTGGGAGCCACTTATCATATCGGCATTGGCGCTTGTGTGCATGGCGTCGATCTAATTTTAACCTGGGACGAACCACAATGGCATGATGTAATTACGAAGAATTACGTGCATAAAAATAATGATCAGAATAAACAGAATATCGCCTGCATAACACAATACTAAGAATAGTTACAAGATGGAAAGTGGGTTCAACTACACTATAAAGGTCCCAGCTACAGGCAAATGCAAGGAGGCAAATGAGGGAACAAGACAGATGGACATTGGGGAGCAGTTAGAACTGAGTAAAGAAATTGCCTTGGAATAACACCGAACTAATTGCTCCCAGGAAAAAACCCCCTTCCGATAGTAAAAATAAAAAGTGGTATGTGCCATGATCCGTCAAAAACTACATCACATGAATAGAACGCCGGCAGTAGCCTATTCCCTCAATTGAAATATTGGTAGGAACTTTTGGTCGTAAAGATAAGAAGCGAGACGCTTATGCGGCAAGCTTGCGGATCTTCTCCTCGACGCGAGCCTTGCGCTCGGCGTGGGTGAGACGGTTGACCTTGTACTTCTTGGACTCGGCCTTCCACTCCTCCTTGGTCTTCTTGGGACCGGCATCCTCATCGGCCTTGAAGGGGTCCTCACGGATGGCCTTGTGGGCATCGGCGTAGATCTCCTCGAGGTCACCAGCGTCAATCTCGTTCTCGATGTACTTGACGAACTGGGACTTGTAGCGCTCCTCATCCTCATCAGCCAAGTTCTCCATGTACTCGGAGACGTGGGAACCGTGGATGTAGTTCTTGAGGGTCTCGGCGTCGAGCTCCTCGGACTCGATGTCGTAACCGGGGAAACGGCGGTCGGAGTGGGGGATGAAGATACCACCGTCGGAGGCACCCTTCATGGCAGCGAAGACACGGTTACCGGTGGAGGTACGGACAAGACCAACATCGAGGAAGGCCTTGAAGGGGCGGCGCTCGCCATCATCGGTCTGGATGGCCTCGGTGAGGGAGTGCTCACCGGTAGCCTCCTCGACACCCTTGAACTGCTCGTCAAGGTTGAGCTTCTTGAGAACACGACGGGCAAGGAGCAGACCGGTGGCGTAGGCAGCAGCCCAGTTGGTAAGACCCTGGTCGATGCCGTACTTGGGGAGCTCGTGGGCGTAGGCAGAGGCAAGAACCTTGTCACCGGTGACCTCGGAGTAGACGATCTGGGTGATGATGTCGCGGTTGGTGAAGCGAACAACCATGCGGTACTTGGGCGCGTTGTACTTGTTCTTGGCCTGGGTGATCAGGCGCTTGCGAGCATAGTAGTCGGTCTTACCCTCGCGGCGGCGACGGTACTTAGTCTGGAAGCGACTATAATTGAAAACAAGTTAGCAAACAGAAAATCCCAAAAGATTAGCACAGGATAAAAGGATTGAACTCACCTGAAGTAGGCGTTGGACTTCACGTTCTTGGTGAAAGGCTGTAAACCATCGCGAGTCAGCAATTAACGCTTCAGAAATTACGCCGAAGCAACTTGCAGGGACCCGGCTCCGATGGGAATCGGAGAGGAAATAAAATGCAAAAGGAATGCATAATGGCTTTTTCAGCCATCAGCGATCGAACTCACCATTTTGACGGGGTGTCGAGGGGCGCTGGAGATGGACGAAGAAGAGGAAGTGGGAAATTTTCGTGGGTCGACTTTGTGCGGGATTTCGCTTAGCGTGTGGCTGCATCCCCCGCCAGAAAATGAGGTCGGCGACGAGTGACCATCAACTTCTTAACCATGGGAAAGACAAGAAACAACGACAATTAATTCAGGAAAATGGGGAAAAATTGGGAAAATTAAGAAAATGATATAGAATTCTTAATCCTTCATCCTTTCTACATATAATTCCGATATTCTTCTTGAAATAACAAACTTCTATGTATAACGCCTCACAATCGTGCCTTGTCCTCCTCCAGCAACTGAAGGCCTGTGAGCTTCTCCAGCTCCTTGACCGCATCTTGGGTCTTTCCAAGTATGACTTTGACTGTACGCATGCCAGCGTTCTTCGCCCCCTTCAGGTTCTCGCCAATGTCATCGAAGAACACAACATCGTCGGGATTAGCTCCGGCTAGTCCTCGTCTCTTAGCTAAATTGTCCATCTCCTGCAACGCCACCTGGTAAATTTTGGGGTCAGGTTTGCGGAGGCCCGTGTGCGCAGACGAGATGAAGAAATCGAATTGCTTCTTCACTTCGGATGCTTCATTGTATTCATGTCCGTCGGGGAATATAATGGTGTTGGATAGAGCGCCCATCAGGAACTGTCCTGACTCTCTCAATTTCTTCAGAGCTGGGTAAATATAGGGGTCTGTCGTGCGAGATACCCGCATCATCTCCCAGAATAGCCATTCTGCATCCACCGTCGGCATTGGAGGAATGGTAGAACCATTTGTGCCTTGTTTCTTTTGAAGTTGCTGTTGGAATTGCGCCCATAGTTCCGGGCTTGCCAGGTCCGCATTGAACCCCGCAAAGAAGTCCGTGTCCACCCCGATGTCGCCTCGCTCGAGCTTGTGCCAGCTACCGTTGGGCGCGGTTCGCGAGATACTGAAATTGATCCATCCTGATGGGATGTTTCGGATAATCTCATAGTCAAGAATAGCTTGTAGCGGGGATGCAACCTAGAGATTCGTCAGATATGTATCTTTAATTTATGGGTCAAGTGGCCGACTTACACACACTCCTCCAACGTCGAACAGTAAGCCCACCGGTCGCTTGATCTCTGCCATCTTGAGATGATAATGAAGGAGGCTGCTAGTGATGATAGGGGTCACTGCAAGATATGCTGCAGTTTATTTCTAACTCGTAAATTAAATGAGTTGTGATGGGAATTGCACGAATTGGATTACATACTTTGAAAGCGATCTGGACGGTTAGATTGCCGAGGTACATACACTCTAGACCGAGGATATACTCCACACCAAGAATTCCCATTATTACCCTACTAAGATCATGTATGAAAGATCAAACCATTATTCAATTGTTACCCTTTAAATCCTTTCCCTTATTTTATCGTGGTCTATTACCCAAATCGTTATTGTCCATCCCGCAAAATCGTATTTATGGAGAGACACGTGATGTCTTATCGATAAGGTCGTGCTCAGAGAAGATCGCGGGACTTTTGGAGAATCAACAATGGTACTTCTCTAACACCATTGGATTTTGTTCGATATGGATTCAACTCGAACTGTATCTGAGTTGAAATCTGCGTTTATCTGGAGCCAAGTCCGTATTTTCTCCGAGAGCCTCGATTTACCCGAAGACTGGCGAAACTATGCTGCTGAAACCACAGAAGGTGATCTGAGTGACAAGGTCATTGAAGATGTCCTACACAAAGGTCAGAACACAAATCACAATTGAACAGCACAATTCTTTACGGATTTGCGCCCATATACACAAGATGAATACGATACTCATAGCACTATAGTAAATGCAGCTGCTAAGCAGCACAATCGCGTTGTTTATTCCTCCCAAGCGATACACCATGTCGCCCAACAGATTGCAAACTTGTACTGGTCTTCGGTTAGTCAAGAGGCAAGAAGTCGGGATGCTTTTGCTCGAGGTATTGAAAAAACAACGGATTTGTCAAGGGGGATGTAAGTTTCCATCCATCTCTATACAAGGTATGACAACACTGACAATGATTTAGGAACATCACAAAGATGCCTGTCATATTGGAAAGCCAGGAAGCAAGCGAAGAGGATCAGGCAAGGTCAGTTTACAAACACATCCGGATTTTCTCTGATTGAAGTTCCACCAGCCTTACACCAAGTCGCACAGATACCTCCAGCTCCGTGAACGTCTCGCGAGCCTCGACAGTCAAAGGCAGCAACGGCAACGGCGGCTTGATCAGTTGCAACATCTTCGACGATTACTCGAGCCATTTGAAGATCCCCAAAAGGACATTCAACCCAATCTTATTACTAAAGATGGAGAACTTGTTCAAGAATTGGAGAAAATGCGCATGCTCGTAGCCAGAGTTGGAGGCCGGATTGCACAACAGAAAAGAAGCAGCGGTGCCCTTGAAACTCACGATTACTCACTTCCAGCCTCTGATCAGAGATTGCAAGCCCTGTTGGATATGCCTTGACGAAACTATAATACCCCATGCCCACATGTGCATACAATACTACACGATTACACATTGCCAATGCCTCGATGGTAGCTTCCTTAATTTTCTACTTGGATTTCGAGCACGTTGCCCTAGCTACAATGTTTCAATATTGCCATATGTACCTTCCATCAGGGCGACACTAGTATAGCCAGCCTCATCATTCATGGATGTCAACAAAAAACATGAGAACGGCAAGTACGTGCCAAGTATGACTGCAGGAATTGAATTATAGACTTCAGAGAGCACGTGTGATTGGACCGGAGCAAATTTGAGCATTTCATACTGGGCGAGAGCCCGTTTTCTCTCCAACTCTCGACCGTCATTGATCCATTACACTTACACACTTGTCCGGTCGGAAAGAAATAGGCTTCGCCCCACCGATATGTTGGGAAACCAACTTTCCTAGATGACTTTTTTTTGTTGATTTTCTTTGCAGCCACATAGTTCTTATTTTCTATCCGAATGAGTGCTCTCGAGAAGACGAGGGAGCTTGTTGGAATGGGACCATCACGTGAGCTACCCCAATCACGTGTTGACCCGTCGCTAGCCCCACCTGCTAGCGTGAGCTCCCAGCACAACACGCTTGTCAACTGCCTACTAGAAACCTGTGAATCTGATCAGAGCTCCGTGGATGAGATTGCTATCGATTCAGACTCGAGTGACAGTGACGATACTGTCCCTGGTTTGAGTGCACCCGCCACCATCGAGGGCGACACTTCCCCCTCCCCTTCCAAGGCTTTCACGCGTGGGCATCGCCGTCGCTCCACGCACGTTACTCGCCGTGACCTTGAGAAGTTTCAATCGGAGGTCCTAGGCGTGGAAAATCACGCCTCTTGGTTCGACGAAGATAACGGCACTAGCACTCCGAAATCCTTCACTCCTGACGACCCTCAACTCGAGGAACTGAATCGCGCTTTCGCCGACGCCGACGTCTCTATGAACACGAACACGTCTAGTATGGCCACCAACGGTAACGGTAACGGCAACTTCTCAGGTTACGTCGAAAACAGTAGTAGCGCGATGAGCATATCCAACATGCCTCCTCGCCAAACTCCGTCTCCTTCCCCTTCCCACACTTCGGTCAGCGGCCAGATCAATGGCGGCGGAATGGGCGCCATGGGTGCGGCAATTCCGATGAACGCTGGCCATCAGATGGACTTGCATCATCTCTATGAGATGGTTGTGGAACTGAGCGACGTCTTGAAGAATAACCGGGATGTGACCAAGAACATCGTCGCGAATGCCGAGGAGATTGTGGTATGTGGGCCAACATGCATTCGAGTTGCTCAAATTGGATATATAGCTAACACACATTTAGAAGAACGGTATTGTCGATAGCTCTGGCCCGAATGGCCAGCAGGGTGACAATCTTAGTATGTCCTTAGGAATATTGATCACATCTTCGTTTACTAACGCCTAAAGCAGCTGCCCGGATTGCCGAACTTGAGCGTGCCCTGGCCAAGGAAAAACTTGTGAGTGCCGATCATAAATACCATCGTGAGGAAAACATGAAGATGGTCCGGGAGTTTGAGCACGCCGTGGGTATCATGCTCGAGCAAATCCGCAATTACTGCCAGAACAACAACATGCACTACCTTGCTCAGAAGAAGCATTACAACAATCTCCTCCAAGCTGAGCGTGACGCCCATCTGGAAAGCCGACTCGACCGGGACTACTGGCATGCTCAAACCATGAAATGTGCCGAAATGATTCGCACCGCCTACCGTCTCAAATGCGAAGAAGATGATGTCCCTACTCGCGTCATCTCTGGTCTGCAGAATGAAGTTCGTGCCTACCGCTTTGCGCTCGGCATGGAAGCCGAGAAACCCGACGAGGAGTATGGCTGGGAATATCTCAAGAATATTCCGGGTCTGGAATAGATAGGGGCTTGTGTGCGGCGGAATATCCCTAGTTCCCGAGGTCCGCTTGACGCCGTGATGACTGTTTCTTTTCATCGCATAACTACCCCTCCGAGGGGTTTGCGTGGGGGAGGTTTTTTTCTTTTTCTTTGTTGTCTCTGCCCGGCCGTTTTTCCCCCAGGACATGGTGGCGTTTTTAGGTGTTTCTATCATCGCGGATACCCGTATTGAGCGTTATGGTGTTCGACACCAGTATCCTCCCCCTTTTTTACGAAACCAAACTCCTTTCTAACACCCCGGCTCTCCCGGCTAATCCACCGTAAACTCCACGATTTATAATAATGTACTCCGTAGACATGTTGTTCTCCATGGTTCTTGTGTCCTCCGCCACCGGAGAGCCGAACATTCTCCGGATTGGTCCAATCGCCAACCCTTCTACTCCAATTATATTAACTCCCCCAATGAGAACACTCACGTGCCCCCTCCCCCCGATTATGTCACCTTAGTCTATGCTTAATTGTGCATTCGGAAGTTCTCCAATGCCACTTTCTCTATCCCTTTTAGTAACCCCTCGCATGATTTCACCATGTATCTCTTGCTGAAACAGGCGATGATGTTGGGTTGTCATTTACTGTAATAGTGATTTAACGCATCTGGCGAGCTCTTGGTCGCAGATTATACGGCATATTCCATCTCCCGCATTTCCCAGCATTTCCACCTTATTCGTTGTCATCGGGCCCCTAGTGTTGTCCACCTGATTCTCCTTTCGAACTGTTTTGCGATTATCAGCGAAAAGTGGGGGACCAGCCAATTATGCGTCGTTCTGTCTAGTCCTATCCAGTCATTGCGTTCTTTATACGACGCCACACCGCTGATAAACCTTCGACAACCACCTGGACATTGCGAAGTTACTTTGTTCCGTCTCTTGACTCTCGAGTGATTTCAAAATGGAAGGAGTTCAGACTGTGGACGTGAGCTGGCTTCATCATTCGCAAAAAGGTGAGTTCCACTTTTTATGCCAGCACATCCCCAACCCCAGGATAGGGTTGTTGGAGATCTGAAGTCGGGATAGCTTCTGATACTCTTGAGTCTTTAGATCACTTGTCTCGCACAAAGTCAGTATCAGCAAGCGATAAGCCTGGTACACAGGCAGAGCCAACGACCCCCCAACCTAAGTCACACCGAAGATCTCGTTCCAACAGCAACCCGCCACCACGCCCAACGCCAGCCCCCTCCACCGCAGAACCGAAGCCAGCCCCCCAGAATAATGTAGCGCCAGTACAAGCGAAACCCCAACCAATTGAGAAGAGCGAGGAGCAAAAGCCATCTACGCCATCACCAGCGCCGCGAAAGACAGACCCTAAGCCCATCGGACGACGAAACTCGTGGATCTCCAGTCTAAGCTCGAAGTTCTCATCTGGGACTACCCCACCGTCTCAACCTAGTCTGAAGGCCCCTCCAGCGAGTCCGAAAACAACCCCAACCATTGATACGCATAACCCATTCGGCGCTGCCTACTCTTTGAGGGACAGGGAAGAAGAGAGGAAAGAAGAGTCCTTTACTTCGACATCGCCCAAATCACCCTCCTTTATTCACAATGCACTACGCAAGTTCTCGTCCAACTCGGGTGGGTTGCCCAAGTTGAATCCCAATGTCGTGGTCTCTCAACGTCGCGTGATGAATGTCGATAAAAATCGGCAACGATGCAAGATTGCGGACTTGAACCAGGCCAAGCTCAACCGCGTAGCGTTCTGTGTGGATGTTGAAATTGCGGGTGTCTCCCATCGGGACGATGACGAGGGAGCTCCTCCAACCAATCAATTACGACAGCCTCAGCCTCTAACTGAAGCTACTAACCATAAGTCTAAGAAGGCTGATCTCAAATTGAAGGACCAAGACGAAGCTGGTGCTTTGAAGCATCCCCAGGCTACATTGGCTGATAAGAATAGCGCGTCCTCGACTCCTGCTCTGGCCACCGGCGATGCGAAGGCCCAGTCTAGCTCTACCCCGACAAATACCACCAGCAGCAAGCCATCTAATGACCCTGCTCCAAACGGGGAAGTGATTGACCACACAAGGAAGCAAGAGAGGAAGAAGAGGTCTGAGGCAGAACGGAAGGAACGGAAGGAGAGAAAGCGAAGACAGGCAGTCGCGAACGGTATAATTCCGTTACAACTCGATGCAGAGAATGACGATGACGAAGAGTATTCTCAAGGTCCAGCGCCAGGTGTCACTCGGCCCAAAACGCAAAGTCACCCGACAACCGATCCAGTGCGCATATATCGCCGTTGTTGCCAGCTACGTGAGACGCCTGTTCTCAAGAGAGTGGTTGACGAGATCTCCAAGCCTTCATCAACACTGGCCGAGTCACCTGGCACGGTAGCGGCTTTGGATCTGAGCAATTTTCCGATGACCTCACAGGATTTGACAACATTCAGCGATTGGCTCGCGGTCGTTCCAGTTCGTGAACTCATTCTTGAAAATTGTGCATTGACAGATACTTCTGTGCGAGCCATCCTTTCAGCTCTGCTTGCCACCAAGACGGTAGAGCAGATGCGCTATCGACGGAGACGATTGCGAAGACCGGAATCTTCAGACTCCACTGAGCAGGAACGATACGGTGTTGTGGAAAAGCTTTCTCTGAAAGACAACCCGAAAATTGGACGGGAAGGATGGCGCCACATGAGCCTTTTTGTGCACCTATCGAAATCTCTGAAATCTATTGATTTGTCAGGTATTCCTTTCCCTCGAGGCCAAGTTGCGGTCGATGTTCGTGGCCCAACCAGCCAATCCCAGCCTACGGCCGACGTGCGAATGGTCTTTGCGAATGCCCTGGCAGAGCGCTTTGCTGGGGATCATCTTGAAGAACTGCTTTTGAGCGAGTGTTATCCTTCGGTCGACGCTGTAAAGCAGATCTGCCAGGCAACCACCAAAATGGGTCTACGAAGACTTGGCTTTGCGAACAATGGTCTGACAAGAGAGGGTCTGGAGCATGTGATCGAGTACCTCAAAGCTGGACAGTGCGAAGGATTGGATCTAGGTGGCAACGCTATAAAGGATGATCTTGATCTACTCACAGCCGCGATCGAACCTGAAACACCGCTTTATGCGCTGAGTCTGGCGGATTGCTCGCTCAACCCGTCGGTGATTTCCCCATTGCTCCAATCGCTTGCGCAAATCCACAACCTTCGGTTCATTGATTTCTCTCACAATCGCGAGTTATTCTCCTCGCAGCCTAGCGCGCTGGGGGCTTTCCGTCGCTTCCTGCCGAAGATGCCGTCTTTGAAGCGCTTCCATCTCGCTGACGTCAACTTGTCACCGGATCATGTCATTGGTCTTGCCGAGGTATTGCCGGAGTGCCCCAGCTTGTGTCATCTGAACATTCTTGAGAATCAGCAGATTGTGGAGTTGGCGTCCACTACAGACCCCGTTGCTCAGGAAGAAGCATGCGCTGTGTATGCGTCTATGATGACAGCTGTCCGTGTTTCACGGACAATTATTGCAGTCGATATCGATGTTCCCAGCGCAGAAAACAACGAAGTTGTCAAAGCTCTAGGATCACAGATTGTGGCTTACTCGCTGCGGAATCTGGAAGGCGGCGCCATTGCAGTCGAGCTTCCTGGCTCTACTTCGTCGCTTGAGGATATCCCATATCCAGACATTCTACAGCATATTGTCGGCCACTCGGTTATTTCCGAAGAGCCTTATGATGATGATGATGACGCCGCTCCCGACGAGGATTATGTTATTGGTGGCACGGGTGTCGTCAAAGCATTGGGTGTTTGTCTCGGGAATCTGGACCAGCAAGGTCTGGATCTTCTTGGTGAGCAATCTCTACCGCCCAGTGGTACCACGACGCCCCGACGCCGCAGGTCCCGAGCTGTTCCTACTAAGCGGCCTCGCGACATGTCGAAAAATCTGCTGGAATCCGCGCGCAATATCAGAGTCCGGATCCAGTCGGCTCTTATTCGCGAAGATCGTGCGGGTAATGACGCGAATTATGGCCGCCTGCAATTTTTGGACGTGACCTTGCATAAGATGATCCAACGCTTTGAGGACGAATACCCAGAGACTCGTATTGTTCCTCAGCTCCCGCCCACTGTTACTGTACCCGACACCATCTCTCAACACTCCGGTGATGATGATGGAAGCAGTTCCTTCTTTGCTAGCGGTAATCTGAACAGCAGCCAGCTTGAGGAAAATTGCTTCGACGAGGAAGACACGGACCAATATGCCGTTCGCCATTCTCGCACCAGCTCCGTAACTTCCCTCCACTCTCGGGCCATGACCTCCCAAGAAGGACACATTCACCGTATCGGCCAGAACCTCCGCCGCGACTTCCTCAACCCGTCTCTTGTTCCTGGAGAGGACGACGAGCCTTTCGAATACGAGGACGATAGTTCGCATATTGCCGCTCTCCGGCAAAAGCTTGATATTCTCCACGATGAGCAGTCTCTCTCTGAATTCGATGACTTTGATGCCGACGTGGCCTTTAACCATCTTGGGACCACCGTCGACGAACTCTACGCTGCTCAGCAGCAAGACACCGAAGCATTCGAGCGCTTCAAGCAGGCCCAGATCGCCGCCCAAATCAACAGCGGTATCCGTCCGAGGGATCAGGTAGAACCCAGGACAGGCCGCAATGAACCAGAGAGCAAATCCTCGTCTTAGGTTTTCTTATTTTGATTTATATCATCTCGATTTATGATCTTGGCCCTTATGTATTCTTCTGCAAGCTTGCGTTTTATCAAACCTGTACATACTAGCGCATGTCTTTGAGTATTATCTACTCACCCCGTTCTTTTGTATATACGTTTCGGGCACGAGAGAAGGGCGGAATCTTGTTATCATTGGCATCTTCAGTGTCATTGTCATTACCGTTTCTGCATGACTACATATATGTATATACATGTGGTTGTTTCAGGGCTGTATCACTCTTTCTAATTAATGAATTCCCCATCTCTATGTATATTTTTCTCATTAAATGCGTTCGAGTATATATTACAAGTAAGATGGTGTTGACTACCTTAGACCAGTGAGATTACCTGAAAGTGGATTCCTCGGCTGAATCTCCCCCAGTTTCCTGGGGTATCACATGTCACCTCCGTCATGGCAATAGCCTCTTTCTCCTCAACTCCTAACCCTTCGACCCCCTCAACTCACTCAACAGCGGACATGTATGCGCCCGAATCTGGCTGATAAGCATCCAATAGCTCCGCCATGGCCGCTCAGTCCAAACTACTACCGCCCGAACGCTCCATCAAACAGATCCTCTCCAGCCTAACATCCCTCTACCTGCGAAACCGAACCAATATCTCACGTGCCGTATACCTCGCCCTCTTTGCCGCGCTCGCCAAACGAATCCACAATGCCATCTCCGAGCAGAAAGCCGCGTCACAGCAGGTAGAGCTGCTCCGACGGCCCGGCACCAGTAGTCTAGGTGATGAGGAACAACCCCGCAAGAAGCGCGTGGGGATCAACCGGGAATTCTTCAAGAACTTGCTCCGTTTATTGAAGATCGTTATACCCGGATGGCGGAGCAAGGAGCTACGGCTGCTGGTAAGCCACACCGTCTTCCTGGTGCTGCGGACGAT
The DNA here is from genome assembly GCF_015533775.1 of Penicillium roqueforti. Taxonomy (NCBI): domain Eukaryota; kingdom Fungi; phylum Ascomycota; class Eurotiomycetes; order Eurotiales; family Aspergillaceae; genus Penicillium; species Penicillium roqueforti. The sequence continues at coordinate 1,609,640 of NW_024067566.1, read as the reverse complement.
ACTTAGTTTGTACGTCGCCGAGCTGGACGGAAGACTTGTGAGCAACTTGGTGCGCGGTAAGGGGAAGGATTTCTTGCTCGGTCTTGTTTGGTGGATGATTGTGGCTATCCCTGCTACTTTTACGAATTCTATGGTAAGTCTCCGGTTTCCGGTGCTAGATGCGACCGTTCAGTACATTTGCTGACTTGATGTTTCGCCGTATTAGCTCGCCTACCATCAGTGCAAGCTTGCTCTCAGCTACCGCAAGCGTCTCACGGACTATATCCACGAGAAGTATCTGTCTAATATGACTTTCTATGCCATCTCCGCCTTGGACGATCGAATCAAGAATCCCGACCAACTTGTCACGGTCGATGTGTCCCGCTTCTCAGACAGTCTAGCAGAACTGTATTCCAATTTAGCTAAGCCCATTCTCGATATGGCTATTTACAACTACTCGCTCTCCAAGAACGTGGGAGGTGAAGGGCTGTTCATCATGAGTCTGCTAGTGCAGTTGTCCGCCAACGTCATGCGTATGCTGACTCCACCATTTGGCAAATATGTTGCCGATGAGGCTCGGCTGGAGGGGGAGTTCCGTTTCCTCCATTCACGGCTTATTGAGTACAATGAAGAAGTGGCGCTTTACCACGGCCACGAGGCCGAGAAGGATACCCTGGACAAGGGTTATTTCACGCTGATCAAACATGTGAACCGCATTCTGCGCCGGCGACTTTACCACGGATTCATGGAGGACTTTGTGATCAAGTATTTCTGGGGAGCTATGGGCTTGGTGCTATGTAGTGTGCCTGTCTTCTTCAAGATCCCCGGTCAGACTACCCACAGCATGGCAGATCACACTGAAAGTAAGTTGTTGCCCTTTGGTATTGGATTTTTAAATTCTGATGACTCCCAGGCTTCGTCACCAATCGCCGAATGTTGCTTTCCTCCTCAGATGCTTTTGGCCGATTGATGTTCTCCTACAAAGAAATCTCAGAGCTGGCTGGCTACACTTCGCGTGTCTCCTCATTATTGGAAGTGATGGACGACCTCCTTGCTGGAAGGTTCGAGAAGAAGTTGGTATCTTCCGCTTCGACGGCAGAGAATGCGGAGGTGCTGTCTGGTCGGGGTAAAGTTTTAGAAAGCGACGCAATTGAGTTCATCGATGTACCGATCGTATCCCCGAACGGCGACGTATTGGTGCGTAAGCTTTCCTTCACCGTTAACCCCGGCGACCACCTCCTGATCGTCGGACCCAACGGGTGCGGCAAATCGTCTCTTTTCCGGATCCTGGGCGGGCTCTGGCCAGTATACGGAGGTACGGTGAAAAAACCCCCTTTCCATGATATTTTCTACATTCCCCAGCGACCATATCTGTCTCGTGGGACCCTGCGACAGCAAGTGATCTACCCAGATGGAGTGCGCGAGATGCGCGCTAAGGGTGTCACTGACGCCGATCTCTACGAGATCCTATCAGTGGTTGATATCGCGTCCGTCGTAGACCGTCCGGGAGGCTGGGATGCAGAGGAAGAATGGCGCGACGTACTATCCGGTGGTCTGCAGCAGCGCATCGCTATGGCTCGGTTGTTCTATCACCGACCCAAGTTTGCCATTTTGGACGAGTGTACATCCTCGGTGACGCTGGAGATTGAGAAGATTATGTACGAGACGGCCAAGAAACTTGGCATTACTCTCATGACTGTCTCGCACCGACGCAGTCTCTGGAAGTATCACCAGAAGATCCTGCAGTTCGATGGACAGGGCGGCTACATCTTCACCAGTCTTGACTGGGAGCGGCGGTTGAAACTCGAAGAGTAAGTTTCCGCCCTTCCTTTCCGCCGAGCGGTTATTAACAATCTCGCAGTGAGAAGGAAGAGTTGGACTTGCAGTTACGGGCTGTACCGGAACTGGAACGTCGGGTTGCCGAGTTAACGGCTTAGTCTTTTTTTTTTAATTTGCACCATTTTACTTGACAAATGTATGATGTATCATGCATCCACAATGACATTGACCAATCCGATCAAAGACTCGGTCGGCTTCCACTGATATTATGCGGACCCTTGACGACCAGCCAATCAGCGGCTGTTATACCCCATATTAACACCTCGACTTCTCACGATGTGCAGATGAGCCCCCTCAGCGGCCCACACTGATGTCGTTAGATCTCCTTACGTCATACTTCTTGTCTACCTTGTTTGCTATGGCTAAATGCCAGGTTCTACAGGAATTGTACTTAGGATCGTGACTTTGGCAGGTCTGTTTCATTTCTTTTAAATTTGCACTTCGTATCTTTCCAAACCACTCCCTCCACATACCCCATCTATCTATAGAACAAACCCTTCTAAAGTCTATATCAAAATGGCTATATCACAGGCAAATAATGACAACCAAAAGAGAAAGATCATCATCTTCTCCGGTATGCAAAGCCCATTCATATACCCCAAACTCTTCCCTACCCTCCAATCCCAACCACAAGCCCTAAGTCCCAGAACACCCCAAAACTAACACCCCTAGACTTCGACGGGACAATCTTCCTCCAAGACACCGGCCACGTCCTAGTAGACAACCTCGGCTGCGGCGCAGCCTACCGCAACAAACTCGAAGAACAATTCAAAACCGGCGAGCGAACCTTCCGCGACATCTCAGACGACATGTGGGGATCCCTCAGCATCCCCTTCGGCGACGGCTTCGACATAATGGAAAAGAACCTCGAACTCGACTCTGGCTTCCGAGAATTCCACCAGTACTGCGTCCGCGAGGGCTTCCCCTTCAACGTGATCAGCGCAGGCCTAAAGCCCGTTCTGCAGCGCACGCTAGACATCTTCCTCGGCGAGAAAGAGGTAATGTCAAAAACCAATCCCCGCCATCAATCAAAAAATCAATAAATCGTCCATTCAAAAACCCACTAACACATCTTCCCACATAAAGGCCTCCTCAATCCAAATCGTCGCAAACGACCTCCAAGCCCCAGGCGGTATCCCTTGGAAACCCGTCTGGCGCGACAATACAGCCTCAGGCCACGACAAAGCCGAGAGCGTAAACCAAGCCCGCACCAAAGCCCAAGCCGAATGCGAGCCGGACGAGATCCCGCTGATCGTCTTCATCGGCGACGGCGTGTCGGATCTCGCCGCGGCCCGCGAAGCTGATGTGCTATTCGCGCGCCGCGGGCTCAGACTCGAGGAGTACTGTCTCGAGCATGGGATTACTTATACGCCGTTTGATAGCTTTGCGGATGTTAAGAAAGAGGTTGAGGCGATTAGTTTGGAGGATCAGAGGAAGACGGGTGGTGTGGGGAAGCCGGTGCGGTATAACCCGCGTGCGAACATGTGGAGGCGGATTTCTAGTAAGGAGGCTGTATGTTTTTTGGTCCCTTGAAGAGAAGATTGAAAGATTGAAAGAGTTTTTTGCTAATGGTGGTGATTTAGGTTCCTACGCTTATGGCCACGGCTACGCCTTCCCGGGACGAGAAGATGGCGCTTTGGCCGGATTATTTCTCGGAGCCTAGGCAGACTGAGCCGACGATTCAGGAGTGAGGGTGTCGATTTGGGGGTTTTGACGTATTTTATGGTTTCATGTTATGTTTAGATTTCTTGGTTTGGCATGGAGTGGGTGTTTTCGATATCAGTCATTACTGCCTCGAGGTAATATATTCTGTATGTCGAGATAGAGATGTATATATACCTAGTTCTTTAGCAATTGCATATAAAGTGTTCTATTCAATGGCTTGAATACCATGTCTAGATGACTTCTATAACTAACTTATAAGAATGATTGATATACTATTAATGCTAAGGATAACAACCAAAGCCGTGGAGTTCATTAATCAATGAGACGACAAACCAAAAGAAGAAAGACTTAGCACTGCCTTTGTCAAAAAGTGTGTTTAGTCCTTAACAACCAGAGGCTCGATATTCCAGATACCATCAGCGTACTCATTAGTGACGCGATCCATAGAGAAGAATCCCATGCGCGCGACAGAGAGAATGGACTTGGTCAGCCACTCATCCTTATTCAAGAAGGCCTTGTCGATCATCGCGTGCGTGGTGATGTAGGAGTTGAAGTCATCCGAGACGAGGTAGTAGTCGCCGTGCTCATCGATGGAGCTAATGAGCGCAGAGAAGTCAGAGCTGTTGCCGAACACGTCGTCTCTGATTGTCTCGAAGACACGCTCCAGATTAGGGTCCAGCTTGAAGTCGCCGTAGAAGTGGCGGTGACGCAAATCCTCGACGTCTTCGGCGAGATTGCCGAAGAGGAAGATGTTCTCCTCGCCGATTTCACGGGTGATTTCGATCTGTGAGTTGGGTTAGTACAGAATGGAAGGTGGATATGTGAAGAAGACTTACGTTAGCTCCATCGCAGGTTCCAATGATCAGACCGCCGTTCAGGACGAACTTCATGTTGCTCGTGCCGCTGCCTTCGGTACCGGCAGTGGAGATGTGCTCGCTGATATCCGAAGCAGGGCAGATAATCTCCGCCTTGCTGACGTTGTAATCCGCGATGAAGACAACCTTCAAAAGATCGCCAACCTCCGGGTCGTTGTTCACTACATCGGCCACCTTGTTGATGAGATGGATAATAGTCTTCGCCATCCAATAACCGGGGGCTGCCTTGCCTCCGAAGACGGAAACCCGAGGCACCACCTTCTTCTTCTCTTCGGCTGACATGGCCTTGATAGTCAAGTAGCGGTGGATGACTCCGAAGATGTTGAGCTGCTGGCGCTTGTACTCATGGATACGCTTCACCTGCACGTCAAAGAGGGCATCGGGGTTGACATCGAAGCCCGTAGTGGCCTTGATATGTTTAGCTAGGCGCAGCTTATTCTCACGCTTGATGACCGCCCACTCGTTGCGGAAGGGCTTGTCTTTGATAAAGGCCTCGAGCTTGTCTAGCTTTGTGAGGTCCGTGAGGAAGTCATAGCTTCCAAGCTTCTCTGCAATCAACGCAGACAACCTGGGGTTGGCCTGGTGAAGCCAACGTCTCGGGGTGATACCATTGGTGACATTAGTGAAGCGGTCTGGTCCACAGACCGTCACAAAGTCTTTGAAGAGAGTGCTCTTGAGCAGTTTTGAGTGCAGCTCGGCCACACCGTTGACCTTGTGAGAGCCAATGATAGCCAGGTAGGCCATGCGCACCATCTTGGGGTGCGATTCTTCAATGATCGACACGCGCGACAGGAGATCTCGATCCTTGGGGAATCGCTTCTCGACAGATTGCAAGAAGAACATATTAATGTCGTAAATAATTTGCAAGTGACGCGGAAGCAGGTTCTGCATCAACGGGACAGACCATTTCTCCAACGCTTCAGGAAGGACAGTGTGATTAGTATACCCGAAGGTCTTGGTCACGATACCCCACGCCTCATCCCACTCCAAGCCCTCCTTGTCAATCAAGATGCGCTGCAACTCAACAATTGCAAGAGAAGGGTGGGTGTCGTTAAGCTGAATGGCGACCTGATCAGGAAATTCGCCCCACGCGCGTTTTGTCTTCTTGAACCGCCGAATGATATCAAACAGCGAGGCAGCACACCAGAAGTACTGCTGCTTCAGACGCAGCTCCTTTCCTTGCTCGAGGTTATCATTTGGGTAGAGAACCGCTGAGATTGTTTCCGCCCTCTGCTGGTCCGCCACTGCGCTTTCATACTCTCCAGCATTGAACTTCTGGAAGTCAAACTCTCCGCTACTGGCTTTGCTAGACCAGAGACGAAGGTTGTTGGTGGTCTTCGTGCCATACCCGGGAATGGGGACATCATATGCGACGGCTTCAACAACCTCACCATCCTCCCACGAGTGGACGATTTTGCCGTTTTCATCCTGGTACTTTTTAACGTTACCATAGAACTGGATGTCGACTGTGATTTCGTGTCGGGGGAACTCCCAAGGATTGTGATCCAGCCAGTAGTCTGGAACCTCAACCTGGTAGCCATCGACAATCTCCTGCTTGAAGATACCATAGCGGTAACGCAAGCCGTATCCCCAGGCGGGGTAGTTCAGGGTCGCCATACTGTCCATAAAGCACGCGGCCAGGCGTCCTAGACCACCGTTGCCCAATGCCGCATCGTGCTCCTGGTCGATGACGTCCTCGACGCGGAATCCGAGATCGCTCAATCCCTCTGCTACCATCAGCGACGTTCCAGGTCACGATTGTCTGAGCGCTTACCTCGAGCCACATCCTTCAAGCCAACATTCAGCATGGCATTGTCCAATGTACGTCCCATGAGGAACTCAAGCGACAAATCTACAGGGATTAGCCATTGTCTTCTGTCACCGGGCTGGAGACATACAATAGATTCGCTTCTGATCGGTGAAAGTCTGACGCTGCTGAGTCTTGTTCCACTCGATGATCAACCGGTCTCTAAACGCAAGCGCGGTTCCGGAGTACGCAGCCCTATGGAAAGCCAGTCAGCAAGAACGGCTTGAATGAGGTGCACAGAACACATACAACTCATCGCAATTATACAGCGAGCGAGCGAGGGTGGTTTCAATATGGCGCACGAGATCTGTCTGCGAGGCGTTAGATCTGGGGTATCAAGTACGAAAGCCAGTGGGACTTACCTCGAACTCTTCTTTAGTGGTGAATTCAGCAGGCGACTAAATTGACTCCAAGTATTAGCTTGGAACCCCGCATCCCGATACCCTGATTTTCTCCACATACGAATTTCCTCCATCTGCGAGAATTGGTTAGTTCAACTATAAGCAAGTGCTCGCGGAAGGTACTCACGCCTCTCTTAATGGCTCAGGAATGCTAGCTTCCACATGCTTAATCTCGGCAGGCCCAAGGCCAGTGAATGTGCGCTTGTGCTTGGGACGACTGAATCCCGGACCGACAGGACCCTGGAGGTCGGCAATGGGAGCTCCTACGGAAGAAGATCTCCGCTCCCGACGAGGTAGGGTCGATTGGGCTTGGGCCGGTGCAGCTGCAGCTGCATCTGGGGTGGTCGTCGACATGATGGAAAGAGAAAGAGGTGAAGGTGGGAGAGCTGTAAGCTGGAGAAAGTCCAGTACAGGAAAAAGAAAAGAGGATTGAAGAGGAAGCTACTTTAAAAAGAAAAGAGGGGGAGGGGATGTAGTCATGACTTTTGGAGTGACACCGGCCGACATTTTCTTTTTTTTTCGGGTGTTGCCTCTGAATTAATATGCAAATTAATATTCAAATAATATTCGGATACTCCTCTAACTGATTCCAGTCCTCGCCATAGTTATTTTTGGCCAGTAGTGTCCCGTGAAGCCTGTTTCTGGCGTGCTACCGCAGAGAGAAGTACGTCATGACGGATTATCCAAGTCGCAGTTATGTACATGTGACTTTTTATGCCCGAGACAACATCAGGCCACGTCCATCGGCGCTCGCATAAAAGACCCGGAAATGCTCCAACGGCCAATATAAATCCGCAGGGCCTGGAGGGCCTAGAAGCCCAGCTCCTCCGGGCTTCATCGGCTCCACATCAGCTATCTATCGCCCGAAACTATCGAGCTCTTCCGTACCAACCATCCAGCCCATGCCGACTTCTCCGTTTTGCCACGATTTGGTGATTAGATGCCAGCTTGGGCGCATTAGACTGCAAACCTACCCCGCAAATGCCAGCGCACAGACGCATTGCATGAAGCGGGTATGTACCGTGCTTGTAGCCCTACTGGAGTACCAGGACTCGATCGTGAACCTGGGGTAGCCAGATGCATTAGATTCATTGGATTCATTACACGGCGATAGGGCCGTATGCTTCCGAGGGTTCTAGTCCGCGGGGCCTTGTGATATCTATCGGGGAAATCTCTAGTGGTGGGGCGGTGAGATGGGTCGGGGCGGGGTTTGGACGTTGTAGGTTTGCCAAGAATATATTTCCTCCATAGCTTAGTTCTTTATAAAGAGGGTTCCTCTACTTTTTATATCACTCCTGTCCTCACTCCCAAAAGATATCTATGCTAAGCACATCTAGGGACAGTATGGACAACACACTCGAATAGGAGAATTGATTCTCGAAGCTCACTATACATAATAAGCCCGTGTCACGTCCCAATCCCAGCTCCGTTCCACCTGACCAGGGCTCCGGGGGGGACCGCGATCTGGCATAGGGCAAATGCTCAGCAATCCCGATATCGGTCCATGCAAGATAGGTAAGAGTTCTCGGGAGGTTGAAACAAGAACGCTGAACAAGCTAGCAATAAAGAACAAAAGCAAAAGCGAACAAAAAGCATCAGACGTGGAAGCGCTTGGAATCGAATCCCAGGTCAATAGGGAGCTGTAATAGGAGAAGAGTAAGAGATCGCAGATAAAGGAAAACGGAGAAGAGGAATTAGAGGAATAGAGTAATATCAGCAGGACATGGCAATGTCGAAAATAGGAAAACAGCCCTGGTATGCATGAGGGGCTGGAAACAGGCCTCGAGACAAGGCAAAGAAAAGATACAACAGTGAAGACAAGGGAGACAAGGAAAAAAAAATCCCATTGGTGATGGGTTCGTGAGGAATATCGAGCACACGAAGAAAGTCCGGAAAGTATTCAGTCCCGCTACCGGGTTCTTGCCCGGTGGCATTTCTGGGTTGGTTGTCATACGCTCAGTCCGGGACTTATCAAGAAGGAAAGGGCACATGGAACAGAAACAGTAGCTTGGTTGACGGTCCAAACATGCTACTGAGACCTTTATGGAACATAAACCCATATTTGATAGAGGAAACCAGATTAAGTACCAAAATGGGATATCCCCAGGCCAGAACTAGCGCCTGGGAAGTCAGCTGAGAAAGCCATAAAGGCGCCATCAACACCTGCAGCTGGTCAAAAGAAAAAAAGAAAAAAAGCAAAAGAAGCAAAAGAAGACGAAAGGGGTATGGTAAAAACTGTTCAGGCAGTCTCCTGAAGAGGGTAGTAGGGACACCGAGAGCGACGTTGAGAAAAGGGACGGTGATTGGTCGTAAGTTTAGTTGAGAGGGAAAGTGCGCATACGTATGACTCGGTATGAGGGCACTTGTGTGACTGGGTTTTCGGTGTATATTCAACGGCTATAGAATGCCCGAGTCTTTCAAGGCATTCTGTAGGATAGTCTCTTTGACTGCCGCGAAGACCAAACGAATATTCGAGGTATCAGTCGCTTGGGTGAGGCTAAGAGAAGAGAAAGCTGTCAAAAATCACGGTGCGTGGAAACTGGCAATGTAGGATCAAGTGAACTCACTGTGGGTATAGGTTCAAGTGCGCTCGGTTCACCTGGTTGAATCGCCAGAGCAAATACTTGGCGGCACGGTGCACGTCGTTGCCGCCCGAGTAATCGGGGAAGTAATTGCTCAACGGTGATCGCGGCAGCTTCAAGCGGAACAAATCAACTTTGTTCAGGAAAAGGATGATACTTGTCCGCATGAACCATCGAGAGTTGACCACGGAGTCGAAGAGAACCAAACTTTCCATCATACGGTTCTGCAAGTCTGTCAGCTCCGGTATAGTACGTTCGGTGTGGAGCCTCATACCTGATTGCTTTCTTCCAGTAGTACTTGATCATATTCACTAAGCGCAACGCAAAAGATAATCGACGTCACGTTTTCGAAGCAATGGATCCACTTCTTTCGCTCACTGCGCTGGCCGCCCACATCAAACATGCTGTGGCTGGTTAGAGCTATTCCAAATCGTGTTCAAGACTGTTCCCACGTACTGTATGCTCAATTGGCCCATTGTGAAGCGTGTCTCATATATACCGGTGGTCTTCGTCCGAGCCCGGAGCACATCTGAAACATCCGGGACGTAATCGGGGGCCGTTATTCGTTTCGCTTCGTCGAAGAAACTGACCACAGGTTAGAACTCGGCCTTGCGATCGGAAATAACGATAGGTGGACTTACTATGGTGCCGAGTCCATCAGATAAAACTCATTCTGATGTTCCAAAACCGTGGATGTACACGGGTCATTCCAGAGATATGTAATCGCGTCGCCGATTTTCGAATCGAGCGGAGTGTTGGGATCCGGGTCCACGTTGTACTCTTCCAGAAATGTAATGTAATCCTGCACCTTCTGGCTGGACGGTTCGAGTTTGAGATAGTGGTATGCTCCGATAAGGGCTTTTGCGCAATCCAGCAGATTTTTGTACACGGTCAATCGGTACAGCGCAAGTTCTTCGACGGTGTAACCATTTTGGTGGATGATCTTCATCTGTTTTACGATCGTTGATTTGCCGCTTTCTCCAGATCCTGCGCGAGTTTAAAGTCAACCATCAGCTCTCCTCCAAGCGAACACCCGAATGCCTACCCAGAAGAAGAATCTTGCATTCTCTTCGTAGCCGCCTAGAATCTTCTTCTAGCTTGCGGTCGATCTGTTGACTTCGCTTCTTCTGTTCCGCGTCCCCCGCGGACTCCGAGCTGAAACACGACCCCATTGCGAAATCGTCAGTAACCCAGACCAGCAGGGAGAAGACTCATCCACCACGCGCAGGAACAAAATGTGCCGGTCAAGACGGCCGGAGCCTTCGCTTGTAAGACTGCCAAGCGCCACGCACGGGAAAGGATCAGCGCGACCAGGTGTGGAAATAGGGATACGTGAGATCAGAGCCAATTTCAAGAGGACCTAGGTTGAGAAGGTGTCAAGGGGAAAGGCTGAGGTCGAAGGAGTTGCGACAAGCGGGTTTAGAAGGAGAGTTGTTGAGTTCGGGTCTAGCGGTTAGGACGGGGGAGGCGGAATATGTGTAAACGCGGAGAGGCAGGGATGACCTCAAATTAGAGACTGAGCTTAGAGAGTGATAAATGTGAGAGTAGAGTCAGGGTAGAAAAGTGTCCTGAGTCCTAAAAGAATCAGAGGTAGAGTCAGTGCGACCATCGTCATGCTGGGGGAGTGGAGAGGGAGTGTAAGATATGTAAGAAACAGGTACGGCTCAGCTTACATTTGGTAATTAATGTAATTAATCCTGTTTTTAATTTCTTTTTCTTTGTGGTTATAGGTCTTGTATCTTGTATCTGATATGCAATTACCTATATCCAACTGCATCTTTGGGCTTCTTGTTAGATCTGTTCATTTTCTTCTTTTGTCTGGTCCATATATAGCTATGTCCCAGGTCGGTGTAAGGAAAAACCCGGGGGAAACGGGCACGTTCTGCTGTCAGATCTCATTCATTTTAGGCCGGGCAATAACCATCCCAATCACAGATCGTAATACTAGAACTCCTATCAACAAGACTGTTTAAGCGACAGAAAACAGCCCCGGGGGCTCTAATTGAACGGGGCGCCACCAGATGACCCAGGCTGTGCGATCATATGTTCTTATCATGTATCTTCGATCGGAAGTTCGATCATCTTATATAGATTCTATTTACCTCGAATCTCCAATCCAAATCTCTGATTAGGAGTTCTGTACTCCGTACCGTACCAAGTATTCCGTTCCATACTCTTTTAACCCACTCTGGAGCTTTAAAGTGGAGAGTACCGGCAAAATTGGGGCACTGCCTCAGGCAAGGCGGGGTTGGGTTGGGACGCGGAGTACTCCGGACAGCTGGATAGTCTCCATTATATAGGATTGTAGAATTGTATACTTATAAATGCTATGGTTCTGTTGATTTGCATGACCTGCGTGCTGCTTTCATCCTGGGACCACTGACTTCTCTTGGATATGCGGTGAAGCCGGGCACTGACCCTCTCCCCTCACGACAAGGAAGTAGATTCAGGCTTGTAGACGGATGTACAGGGCGCACTGGCAAGATCAAGGCTAGGAAGAGCACCTTGACATTGGTATTATTAATACCTAGGCAGTGTGAGGTAGAGAGGTAATCGTCAGGCTCCACGGAGAGTCACTATATATATATCTCCCATGAATATATGTTTGTATGCGAATGTGCACATGTCTATCAGGTACACTTAGGGAATACATCCCCGGAGATATATCTCCAGAGTTTAAAATAAGCTGCATTCCTGTCCAGTCAAGCACCTCATTCAAAGGCCTTTGTTGCATGTACTAGTTGTCCGCAGTAGCGTGGCAGGCATTGTTTCACATGTCCCAGCCGCCAAATTGCATCCAGGAGTTGCATTGTTGTAAGCTAAGAAGACACGTCAGAGAATATTGGAGCTGGCCTATTGGGACAGTCAATTGTGCTTTGATAGCCGGAGGGATGTGCTCTAGGCTTGGGGAACGGACCTCTTTTACAGCAATGTCTTCCGGGACAGTCTACCAGACCTATAGAAGCACCAGAGAGGAAGCTATGGTAGAGCTTATATACATGTAGATTTGGTAAATTCCGATATCTACCATGTCTGCTTAAGGGGGTTGAAGGTGAGGGGTTGTACTCTGACCTGCCAAGGTTCTCAATAGAGGCCCAAGAGCTCTCCGTATATGGTTCTCGAGCGAGTTAAGCGCAGAATTAAAAAAATATATAGATATACATAGATAAAATTTACCGCATTGATCTGTCTATACAAGTTCTACAGTCTATATCAACGATATCAACGAGCAATCCTGTTCAAGGGAAACATCTTCCGGGATAAGACCAGGGTCTGGGCCGCGTGGTGGAGCGAGGGTTACCTGCCAACTTTGGAAGTTCGCATAACCAACACCTGGACATGAGATAGGATGAGAATTGTATAGTTGCAAGGAACAACACCTCCACAGAGATTTTAACATAGAAATACAACCACCGTGCCAACCTGCATATAATATTCAGAGAACCCACTTTAATACACGGGCTAGAAGCTGCTGAGTCATCCACATAACCGGACTTCGCCAACGTCATCGGCCTTGTTTTCTGCGCTTTTCACCCAGTCCCTTCCCCACACCTGTTGCCAACACACTTGCTTTCTTCGCGACCCCTTTCTTCTGGCAATTTTCTCTGGAAAGCTACCATCTTCACTCTCCTTCGTCTTGTTTGACGTGGAATTCTGATAGGAATATCTCTCTTTCTCGTTTACCGCTTGCATACCCCCACCTTCCATCATGGCGGAATTCGTGCGTGCCCAGATTTTTGGCACCACCTTTGAGATCACCAGCCGGTTCGCAATGCCCTGTTCCTTGGTATCTACTTGGGGTGCTTCATAAGCGCCTTGAGAGGATGTTGGTGCTAACTGATTCTAGGTATACGGAACTACAGCCGGTGGGAATGGGTGCCTTCGGACTGGTCTGGTATGTTGCATTATATGTCGCACAAGATATTTCCAAGACCAAGTATATACTAACAAGGCCACTAATACCACAGTTCGGCCAAAGACCAATTGACCGCACAGCCAGTCGCAGTCAAGAAAATCATGAAGCCGTTCAGTACCCCCGTTCTGTCCAAGCGAACCTACCGCGAGCTGAAGCTGCTCAAACATCTTCGCCACGAGAACGTCCGTACTCCGTCAAATAAATGGACTAGTCTTACTTGCTGACATCCCACAGATTATCAGCTTGAGTGACATTTTCATTTCGCCTTTGGAAGACATGTATGTCCCCCTTACCTACAAAGCGGGGTGAACAGTATAAACTAACGACTACAGCTACTTCGTCACCGAACTTCTGGGAACTGACCTCCACCGACTTCTCACTTCGCGCCCTCTTGAAAAGCAATTCATTCAGTACTTCTTATACCAAATTCTGGTAAGACTTCCACGGGAATAATACCCGGGGCACCGGAATCTAACGTTCTTATAGCGTGGCTTGAAATATGTTCACTCCGCCGGTGTGGTCCACCGGGATCTCAAACCCAGCAACATCCTGATTAACGAGAACTGTGATCTGAAAATCTGCGACTTTGGTCTTGCTCGCATTCAGGACCCGCAAATGACCGGCTATGTCTCAACACGATACTACCGCGCGCCCGAGATCATGCTCACCTGGCAAAAGTACGACGTCGAGGTAGACATCTGGAGCGCGGGCTGCATCTTCGCCGAGATGTTGGAAGGAAAGCCGCTGTTCCCCGGAAAGGACCATGTCAACCAGTTCTCGATCATTACGGAGCTGCTCGGTACTCCTCCCGAGGACGTGATCCAGACTATCTGCAGCGAGAATGTGAGTTATGCTTTGTTTAGAAAGACGAGAACATGCTAATATATGGTCTAGACCCTCCGATTTGTCAAGTCACTACCAAAGCGCGAGCGCCAACCACTCGCAAATAAATTCAAGAACGCCGATGCCGATGGTACGTCATAGTTTGCACCATAGAGTTGTGAACAATGCGCTAACTTGTTTTTTTAGCGGTTGACCTGCTCGAGCGGATGCTGGTTTTCAACCCGAAGCAGCGCATTCAAGCCACAGAAGCATTAGCGCATGAGTACCTGGCGCCCTACCATGACCCCACCGACGAACCTGTCGCACAAGAGAAGTTCGATTGGTCGTTCAATGATGCCGATTTGCCGGTAGATACTTGGAAGATCATGATGTACGTTCCGAATATGTTACCGGCCACGATTTTTTTACTAATTTTCCACCCTAGGTACTCGGAAATCCTCGACTTCCACAACATTGAACAAGGCAACGAGGCTGGCCAAGCCTTGGTACAGGGCGCAGTACAGGGCAACGCTACTGGACAGGCATTCGCATAATGTTTTTGACGTGAGACCTTCCCCCCCCCTCCCCCAAGAAACGCTCTTCTGCCATTGAATTCCAGTTTCAAAAGTTGAAGTCTGGCTCTATTTCTGTTCAAGGGTGCTACGAAGCTGGCGTATTCACTGTGTTTTTTATTTTATTTTTCATTTTCTATTTTGTTCTTTTTTTATTTCTGGAAATCCTTGTCCATAACTCTTCCGGCGTCGTCAAGAATTGGTTGGTGATTAAGAGAAATCATACGGGGAATCTGATTCAGTTCAGCGATGGAGCACCTCATAACCTATAATCCTTTGAAATATCTACGCAATCTAAGTTATTTCCTCAACACCACGGAGTAGTTACCTACTACTAGTAGTATATCACTTTTCCCCAATTAGCCTACCTGTGTTGCATATTGGCGGGGCTACCCTCACCGCCCGCTCCCCGTGCGATAACCGTATCAGCGATGTTCCCCTGTTTGCGACGATCTCAGTCTCATGCGAAACGAAACCTACGTCGAGGTTTTGGAGGAGAAGCAGCTACTTTCTACATGTTGCAAACCATTCATTTGAACTGCGTATTCTCGGCATTCTAATTGCATTTCTCAAAGCCGCACCGAATCCGTTCGAGGTTCGGCGCGATGGCTGTCCATCATAAACAAGACACAATTGTCTTAGTCATAGATTTCCACCATGCACGGTGAGCCACGAGACACTCGAGAGCCGAACTCGTATCGTTGAAAAGAATACGAAGACGGACATAATGGAACCTGGCTGACTGAGACAAACACCTACAGCGGCCCTGAAATTGAGCATTGCATTGCCGAAGAAGGAACCGACCCAGCAACCGAGAATGACTGGTCTCTGCTCCCATTCATGGCCCTATCCGACGGAGCACATCTGTACGATACCCCTGTCCCCGACACGCATCTCGTTTCCTCCCTTCTTTGTCTCCTCTGGCGCAATCCCGCGACAAGGAGCGCCGATTTGCGCCAAACCCACTAACTCGTCGGATCGCAGATCGACCGAGGAATTCTCATATTTCACACTCTGCCGAAAGGCCACATCCACTGCGCCTGAAACCTCCCTGTTCGGCATCGCCTGCTCCCGCCAGATTGATTCGAGTCTGCTTATCAACCCGTCGCCCGATGTGACTCGGTCAACGGTACAAAAGGCCGTCGTGGTCGTGACAGATACTCCGCAGCGAGTAGGTCATTTGCGCGAGAAGCTCTCCGTGGTGACTTCGGCTTGGTTCGCGCAACGGTATGTGGAATATACTTGTCCCGGTGGGCTATTTGCTTCCCTGATGCGCTGGCATGGAAGTGGAATAGAACCTGGCTTGAATGGGGAATCTGGCTAATTCGGCACTGTTATAAACAGTGACTTCTCGGATATTGATATCTTGAAGGTATGTACTAGTTGCGGCAATGTATAGAATGAAATGCTGACATGGATACAGAAATTCCGCGAGGGCTTGGTGATTTCTCTGTTGAATGATGGCCCCAAAGATCAGAACTTGGGTAAGGATATCATCCTCTCCGATATGTGTGAAGCTTCGCTAATTTATGAAGGCCTCTCGCTACGGGAGATGATTCACGAATTCAAATTTCAGACTTTGGTTCTTTTTAAAGCACTACTGTTGCAGCCCAAGATGCTTTTCTTCGGGACGCGCTGTGAACGCCTATGCATGATTCAGTTTTCGCTTATTTCTTTAATACCCGGCCTCATCAACAGCTTGCAGGACTGCGCAGATCCTGCTTTTGACACCTACTCTCAGACTGTTGAGAAACCAACATCTCTCAAGACGAGTGACAGAAGTTCTTTGTTGGCATACATGGGGCTCCCATTGCAGATTTTCGGAAAGGGAAGCATGTTTGGCCCCTATACACCCCTCCAGCTGCTGGATCTGCTGGCAGATGATGGCACAAAATCTTATGTGGTTGGCTCAACAAACTCGCTACTTCTCCAGCAAAAGGACCGGTACAGTGATATTCTAATTAACCTTGACGAAGACAGTATCGTCATAAATTCTCCTTCCCTCCGCAATGCCCTAGTTCTCTCAGCGGCCGATAGGCGCTGGATTGACCTGCTCACACAAATTGTCAATGACACTTGGGACGAGGAACATCCTTCACAACCCAATACCCTTGGCTTTATGGGCTCAGAAGAATTCATTCGACTACAGTTCGAAGAATACTTGTTAGCATTATTATCGTCCATGAAGTACCACGAGGAGCTCTACCCATCCGACGTTGGAGAATCGGCGGCTCGCAGCAGAACCCAGCTGCAAAACCTCAACATTGAAGGAGACCCTGCCACCGACTTCAATACAGAGTTCCTTACCCAGTGGAAGACCACATATAATTACGCCCTGTTCTCACGTCTCACTTCGGATGCGCTCCTATTTTCCATCACTGAGCCACGACACCCAAGCGCCGGCGGTCTGACAATGGAAGATGTCCAAAGACGACTCGCACAACAGGTAGCAGACCTCCACCTTGATGAGCGTGTCCGGGAAGGTCGCGAGGCTCTGAACCGCCACTTCTCAACCGGACAAAAAAAAGTGAGCGCGGCATTTACCAGCTTCTGGTCCGATCTCGAGACTATGCGCGAAGCGCAACGCAAACGCACCGAAGAGAGAGCCGCCTCCCAATCGCAGCGCACCTCCATCGACAAAGAAACCCCAATATCACTAATACCCACTTCACCGAATCCCTCCGATGCCTCCTGGTTCGCAAACCGCCCAAGGGCATCCGTCGACCTGACACAGGCTCAGGCCTCCGTGAGCGTAGCTAGCCAAAAAGCCGGCTCGTATCTTAGCTCGTGGGGCACCTGGGCGAGCGAAAAGCGGCGCGAATGGCAAGAAAAGCGCGTGACATCCCCGAGCCCAAGTACCTCTCCCAATGCCGAATTGACCTCGGCATCCACCCCGATCTTGTCCATCGTTACCCAAACAGCCGAGATGGACCGCGGCCGCCGCCGCTCCATCCTGCGTAATAGCGAAGGCAACGAGAGCCCCAAGGAGGGTCTGAGCCGCAGCACCAGTCGGAGAAAGAGGTGGAGTAATATCATACTCAGACGCGATAGCGGCGAGTTCCAGCGCTACGAAGACGTCCCCACGTCCGATTCTATCGAAACTCCCTTCCCCAAGTCTCCCCTGTCACAGGGGTTCCCGGCTTATGATCCGCACAAGCAGACCGAGAACCTTAAGCAAGATGGAAAGGATACCGTTGATGCAGACGGGTTCGCCCCTGTGGCTCTCACGTCGAATGAAGGCCTAGGGTTGAGTCTCAAGACCGAGGAGACTGTTCCCCAGATCCAGAAGGAGCCCACCCCCCCGAGCGGCGAGGAGGTAGATACACCGCTTGAGGACTTGGCGACAGGGCTCCCTGTCAAAGAGGAGGCGCATCCGGTCCAGAGCAAAGACTCGTCTGGTACGAACTAGTGCGCTGGACTTGGGACCTGGATTTGATTTGCGTTTTATGCATCTAGGGTGATTCAGCACTTCATGGACTTTCGGTCTTCTGTTCTCTGTCTCTCTTGTCGTCTCTACTTTGCATAGCATGTCCATTCTAGCACAGTTCTTGTCTTGACTATACATAAGGACGCACTGGGTCTAGCCAATACTACGCATATTGATCCGCTGAATGAAATATTGAAGTGAACGTTTCTACGATGTTCAATATTGATCAGCGTTGTTTTAATCTTCGAATACCTAATAGCCAGCTATGCAGAACATAATCATGAATTTATTGTATTTTGTTATTTTTTTTATTTTCAGAAAAGAGAAGAAACAGAGAGTGAAGAGCGAAGAGCAAAAAAGCAAGGAAAATAATCAGGTCATCATTTGTTTGTCGTCTCAGCGCTATGAAGAAACATAAGATAAGTCGCCGATACAATGAGAAGAATTCATGCTCCTATCAGCCTGATTCTATCCGCTAGCTATCCATTGTAGGAGTTCTATCCTGGACCAGCAGAGGTCCCATACCCTTTGCGGTGCTATTTCATCATCGATGGTATAGAAGGGTAAAGGGACACAGGAAGCCACTGGTGTCGGAAAGAGACAGTAGCAAAAGCAGAGAGCAACAGAAAAAGGAAATAGAAACGAGTTAATTGTGCAATATTGGAGGAAGTGGGCGGGAAGGGGAAGGGGGAAGGGGAATTTAATTCGATTTAAGCAATGTACGAGATTTCATCGCCGTCCATGCGCTCAATGTAATCCTTCTCCATAAGGGCTTCAATGTTCTTCTTGATGTCGGGAATTTTAGGCGGGAAGCGGGATTTGACCTGCTGGATAACCTCCTGAACAAGCTGTACATGCTTCATCTTCTTGCGTGACTTCATGATTCGAACAATGGCAGACTATAGCAAGGTTAGGACAAATAGACTGTGTGGGGAGTGATGATTAGGTAGGAGACATACTTGAAGCAGAAGCTTCCTGTCCTCTTCTATCGTTTTGTGTGTGTCGTCGGCCTCAACCTTTGCCTCAGACTTGATCTGAATGTTCAGGTTGACCTTGACCTTCTTACTCTTGAAGTTGTAGTTCAGTGTAAACGAAGTGGAGGGCTCGGGCTTAGCGCCCTCGGGGCTGGCGATGAGGACTTTGGCCTTGAGCAGGATGCTAAGGTTGGGATCGAGGATTTCGGTAGCTAGGGTAGTAGCCTTTTCGATCTCACCGTAGGACAGAGTGTCGGTTTCATTGAAGAGAAGAAGAATGCCCATCTGATAGGTCGACACCTGGAAAGTGTAGGGCACCTTGGCGTTTTTGATGTAGTTAGCTTTGATTTCGCCCTTGCATAGCTGCCACAGCCATGTCAACTTGCGGCCGTTGTGCTTGTCAAAGTAAAATGTCTGGAACCGTTCGGCGGTCTTGACTATCTCCGGTGGCGCAAGGAATGGGGTGGTCGGGGCATTGAGGGGCCAGAAGCCAGTTCCCAGGATTTGGAAGTGGGCATCGCACATTTTCTTTCGGTCTTCATCCTCTAGTACTTTGTCCTGCCAGACCTTGTAGTTGTTATTAAGATCCTTGGAAATCTGCATGTCCTGGAACATGCGTTGCAGCTTGTTGGTATATTCGAAACCACACGCCTCCTTCAGTTTGCTGATCATGCTTGTTTCAGCATCGTCAGAAACAGAGCTCACATGGACTAGACGTTTGGCGAGGTTCTTGGAATAGAACTTCTGGAAAACGTCTTTGTCTTCGATGTACTTGAAGACTGTCATGATTTGCACCAGCATCTCCTCAAGCTCCGACTCTTCAGCCGACTTGGATCCTTTCTTGAGCAGTGAGTCCGTATATTTTGCCAGCAGTTCGGGAGACTTAGAAGAGCTCGTCTTGCAGACGCGGTTTCGGTTGACGAACTCTCGGCAGGCGTTATCAAGGGAACGCACGAACTCGGCCTCGCCATTAAAGGCCTCGTCGACCAAGTTCTGGTACCTTGTGTGAACTTGCAGTAGGGCATCGACATACAACTTGGGCTCGAGTGTTTCGCCCTCCGAAGCAACCTTCTCGACAGCAGCCAAACCAGCCCGTCTCACGTGGTTCTCAAAGGTCGCGCGCAGAGGATCCAAGCCTTCCTTGATCCTTGATAAGAGTCGATACATACGAGCAAGATCGTCCTGACGTTCGTTATCCAGCAAGACTTGGAACTCGTCGCGAAGCAAAGTTGAGTGGGCAGTGACGAGAACAGACAGGCAGGTATCGGTCAAGCTCTTGGTGACATCTGGATGCAAATACAGACCGACCCGGAGCTTCTCCTCTTCCAGACGAGCTTCTGCCTTCTTCATGTATTCCACCACACTATTTTCGGCCACGAACTGCCGTGACTCATTTTCATAATAGCTTCTGGTGGCACGGATGAACGGCTGCTGGAAGTACTGCCGATAGACATCTAGTGTTGACTTAGAGCTATCGTTCTCATCCAGACCCAGTGACACGAAGGAGTCCACAATAGCTTTGATCTGGGACTGTTCGATGGTTTCGCCATTCCGTTGCTTCTCGATCAAATTCAGAACAGCGTCCATGACCTTCTCATGGACTTTTTCGAAAAATTCCGTTTTCCATTTAACCAAATGCAGAGTGTAAACATCATAGACATTTTTCTTGCCCTCGTCGATCTCACGCTTGACCCAGTGCCGATTGAGGTAGCGGAAAATGTGGTTCACGTACTTGGCGGCGGTCGTATAGCGGTACCATTCGCGAATGTAGAAGCCAAGAAGGCCTTCCTCGGTGTGGCTCTGTGATTGTTTGTAGACCTTATTCAGATGGGACGAGAGGTATTCGCCGAGTAATTTGTAAAGTTCCTCGCCGAGCAGATGGGCTTGGGTCCAGGTCAGCTCATATCGAGAACTGGCATACAGGGGGAAAAACGAACCCCCACGTGATCCTTGTAGGCCTTGGCCACTAGCGACTGCTTTTTGGGATGTGCAGAAGTTATGGACAGCCCTAATATCAATGTGTGAGTGTGGTTCTCGTCAGAGAAGTGGTGTTGAATCTTGAACACACGTGTACAGAGCCATGTACTAGACAAAAACAACCAGTAAGCTTCTATTTTTTAAACACCCTCATCGACAGGGATCGTTCGGCATTTCACTTACGGTCTTCATATCGATTCCGGCGTCAAGGTTGAGCATGACGCTCTCGATTCCTGCTTCTAGGAATGTCCAACTAACCCAGTTAGCTCATGCCATACCATCGCATTGAAGCAAAATCCCAATTCATTGTCTGCTCACGTTGAATCAAGGTCATCCTTGTGAGGTACCGGCGGCATCGCGGGAGACATCGCGGTTGCAGGGGAGGTGGGATGCGGAAGAAGGTGAGTGGTCCAGGCCGAGAGTCCTACTCCACTAAGTCAGCAACGCGCTCTTAACTCTCGATAGTAACCAGTAGGTTACACGTCATGAATATTACCTCAAGACGGTTGTAGCGCCACAAGTCACGCCTCAAAGGATCTTCGAGTGATCGAATGAGGGTAGACGCTTGGGAGGAGGGGTTGTTGCAAGAGTGGGGTCCAGACAGTCGAGGAAAAAGAGTAAGACGATATCCTCGGGAACGTCTAGAGCAAAGATTGGAAAAGAGATAAGGCAGAACAGGAGCAGAGAAATGATGAGGCTGAGTAGGACCAGCGTGGGGATGATGGCCTTGTTGCCGCAGGCGGTGAGGTGGCGGAGCTTTCCCGCTAAATCTACATCATCGGCTTTGATGCTTTTGATCAAAGCGAATCTAGATGCTCTAAGTATATAGATTATTATTTCTTTATCAGACGATACTTTAGCATGTGGTGATATACATGTATTGGGGCTTTGGTTTCTCTATAATAAACCTGTCTCTATATCTGTATCACGACATATATCTCTAGTGAGACTTGATCCATAGATCTATATTTATACCCAGTACTAGTACGGACTTCAAACTCTTCTAGACATATAGCAAAGCTAGGCTGTAAAAGAAGCACCCTGCTGTCTTAGAATCTTAGAAACAGATGGGAATACATGACTATAACCTTCAAGTTCCCTGATCAGGTCTAGTCTACGTGTGTACTTTGTAGTGTACAAATAAATGACGACATTCGCATATCTTGAGACAATCGTGCCAAGCTAACACCTACGGCTGCAAATTAGGTATCTTTTATATAGTAACTTCATACAAAAGGTACATAATCATAACATCGATTTTAACTCCCAAACTAGTTAGGAGAAAAATATGAAGATATATTCAACTAGTATCAACCCTAGTAAGAATTATCATGCTTGAAGAAAGATATGTATTTTAGAGTGACTTGAACATCTACGGAGTAGAAATATCCCACTCAAGATCTTCTTTTCGTCAAGCATGCTGCAGGATTCGACTGGATGAAAAGTCATCTCGGACACAGAAGGGCCCGGCTAAGCAAAAGAGAGCGAAATTCTTGTTTAGAATGAAAATCATTTACAATAGCATCATATAAATTGGTGAAACTGATTTCAGGCCTTAATTATATACAACAGAACCTGACAAACACGGCCCCGAATAACTATTTCTGGAAGAAAAGTCGATACTGCGCTAACCTTTTGTATGAAGTTACTTTATAGAGAGTATAAGATACCAATCAGTATGATTGCAAATGGAATTTTGCTATCGGTGCAGCCAGCCCACCACACCGGATTGCCATGATTAGTATGTACGAAATACGAAAGTAGTAAAAAGTGCCAATCATATATAGCCAGGAGAATGTATGGTCATTAACCTACATACCTGAGGTTCTATGTACTTTATTGACAGCCCACCAAGGATGATGTCATACCTGCGCGCCGAGGTATTACCGCCCAACCTACAACATAACTCCTCCAAACATTTCTCCAATGCAGAATGAGCAAAGCAAAAACAATCACTCGCAATGGCCATAACTCCACAGTCAGACATTCAAGTGACCACTCGCCAAATCCCCGAGTGGCAACGTATACCGAACACTTCGATCCAATCCAAGCCGCTCATGATATACCATGGGGCCTTCAATGCCACAGCTACAGAGCTCGAAGATCACCTGGAGGCAGTAGGCGAGGTTGTTCCTCAGTGGGTGTTTAGCATGTACACCCAAACCCACTTTCACTCCACAACGCCAGAGGTGCTCGGGGTCGTTTCAGGGAGAGCACGTCTGTGTTTTGGAGGCGGAAAGAACCCCGGACGATTTGAGCCAACGGTACAGCGCGGTGATTTTATCATTGTGCCTGCGGGCGTGGGTCATCGACTTTTAGAGGACCTGCACTGGAATCAGGAAGAGTTCCAAATGGTGGGCGCATATCCACTCGGAAAACAGTGGGATATGTGTTATGGGAGGCCAGAAGAGGAAGCAAAGTTGCGGAGAATCAAGGATGTGGCGTGGTTCCGTCAAGATCCATTGTATGGTGGTGACGGCCCTGCCATGCACGTCTAAAATTGCGCCTGCGCAATATCAAGTATCGCTTAAATGGTATATGTAATCAACAGCTAAAAGATTCATGAAACACAACAAGGCTCAAAAATCACTGTGTTACTCTCTCGACAAGCCTATCAGAGCGTTAGAAAATGGACTGAGTATGCCAATTATAGACAGGGGGGCTTACCTGAGAACACTAATGGAGAACGTCATAAGCCAAGCCAAGAGCGCGACCAGCAATACGGAAGCAAGTGCCTTTTGTCGCGTACATATCCCATCATTTCGAGGATCGATTGTTTGGTTGACCTCCGCTTCGGTGCAGGATCCTGTCACCTCAGAAAGTGAAGCAAATGCCAAACTAAGATTGGCGGAATCGAAGACGATAAAGAAGATATCCAGAAGGAGGAGACGGGCTTTAGCAGAAGGAGAACGCAAACCCAAGGGCTTTGACGTGTATTCATCGAAGGTGATGTATAGGAGGTAAACCATGGCGACTGCATCGACGATAATTGCCATCAATGCAGATGGGCCTTGAGGGTGTGTCCCTTGATTAGCCATTTGCTGAATTGATCCACCCAGGGCCAGTGCAGAGAGTGAGAAGCACCAGACAGTCATTCGAAGAATCAACGGTACGATCGGACTTCGCAGAAGCGTGTTTCTGAAACGCGTGATCCAAATCTCCCTTCGCCCTCCGCTGTGCAGCGGGTACTCCGGACTATCGCCCTCCAAATGCTTTCCTCGCCATGGTTGCGAGTAATCACCATGATTCTCATTCAGCCATTCTGACGTGACATGCTGTTCCTCTCTACCGGGCGGTCGGGGGTATTGGATCGCTCGTGAGAATGTCACCCAGCGTGATTCACGGTTGACCATTGGAGAGTCCTCCACGAAGAGGCCATTGTTGGTCGTGTGGTTAGGTTTCGGCTTCGAGGACGAGTAGGGCGAATGGTTGTGCTGAGCGACACACGCGTCATTTGGTTGGGAAGGGAGTAAGCTATCGTTTGCCGTAGCTTTATCTCCGTCCTCCTCGGGTTCGTCGACCGAGCGAATCCAGGCTATAAAGACTCGCTATTAGTGAGTGATCGTCGAATTGAGCTTTAAATGGAACCATACCAGGTAAAGATCGCAAGGCGAAGCGTTGGGAGTATGCGATCTCTTCCGCTGTCTGGCCCTGGCCATCTGTATGCGCAAGTGATAGATCGGAAGCTTTATTGTGAACAGTGGGCTCAGTCTCAATGCTAAGCTGGGATGTCAGGGGCGCCTCTGGAATGGGCGAACACTTCTCTGTCAGCTTGTCACCAATGATCCGCCCTGGAGGGCTGTCTTTGGAGCTGTGCATAATACAGGACAGAAATTGAAAGCTGAAACCCGGGAGTCGCGGGAAACTTCAATCAATAGTTTGCCCGCGAATCCCCAATTGTTTCTTGTTCAAGTATGAAGTTAAAGTGTTCAGGGACCGAAACCAAAGTGTACGCGGACCTCGGATGACGTCTGGATTTATGCGCGTGGACCTCCAGGCCTGCTTACTCCCGCATCCCTTTTTCACCCACACGAAAAACAGGATCAAGTTTCAATGAACGTTTAATTTCGAAGTCGTCCACAATATCTCTTAATAACTATTGGATACCTATCAATTATCTTGCCCGCGATCAAGCGATTCTCGATTGTTGAGTGCCAATTGCCAATTTTCCTAGGCATCCACCACCATGCGCCTGTTCCTAATTCCGATCTCCACAAAGCGAGTTCTCGTATATGCTCGGCCCCTTAGCAAGGACTTAGCGAAGGAGCTGTCGGTCCTTGATAGGATCACAACCAAGGCGGCTGAAATATGGGCCAAGTGGGAGGAAGCCGACAAAGGATGGAAGATGCACCTTGTTCGCTGGGGCAATCGAGTCCAGCAACGGATACCATACGAAGAATGGGCCCTCAAAAGCATTCCTTCATTCAAGACCCAACAGCGAGTGAATGGGGATCATGGGAAGACTAAGGTGGATGTGCTGTTCCCTGGTAACGCGGTGCGATTGGAGCGAGTTCAAGATGTACTGCGCACGGTCGCCACGGAGAGACAGGAGCTTCATCGGAAGAAGATGATGTGGTGCTTAATAGCTGCGCCGATTACCGCCCCACTTGGATTGATACCAGTGTATGTGAAAGACATGAGCCTTCTCCGGTGATATGGTATACTAATAAAGAGCAGGGTTCCGAATATTCCCTTTTTCTACTTGGCATATCGGGGCTGGTCCCACTGGCGCGGTTAGTTTTGATCGTCTACATTGCGATGGCTCATAAAACTGACGAGAATACAGCATTGAATGGTTCAAAACACCTGGAATTACTCGTCGGACAGAATATCCTCAACCCTATCTCATTACCGGGGCTAGAACAGCTATATGCCAAACGCGTATCTGGAGTACTGGAAGGTTCCGCGACCGAGCCATCATATTCCGAGGTTGCCGACGACATAGAGCAGAGCGAGGATCGGGTCCTGTTGAAGATGTCTGATGCCAAGAAGTTGGCTACGATCCTGGAAGCGCCGGAGCTTGTTTTGGAAGCTGAACGAGCGATTATTCAAGTCGGTGAGCGACTCGAGGCTGCAGAGAAGACTAAACAAGAGAACAAAGACGAGAAGAAGGATTCATGACGCCGAAGATTTAATCGCTACGTGAGGACAGGATAACGAGTTCTCCTACTCAACACAGGAAATCATGTACCATAATGCAAGGAACAGATAGATTCTAATAGATATCCATGTGAAAACTATGATAAACATTTCAATATAAATACTACAGAGAAGGATAAATACATTGTGAGCCCAATGACCTCAGAGCCCCTGACGGAAGTAGGTAAATCCGAGTCTCTCCCCCCATTGTTCCCACCTCATCCTCTACCACGTTTATCGGAGCTCCATACATCATGGCTACTAAAAAGATTGAGCAATGGGAGATTGAGCGATATTGGGAGATCTTCGCCTCATTATCAAATGGTCAAAAACACCTCAACAGCTCCCAGGCCGCCTCCGTGCTGAGGAACAGCCGGCTGCGCGATGATCAACTCGAGAAGGTCTGGGACATTGCCGATGTCGACGGAGACGGAGAGCTAGATTTCGAGGAGTTCTGTGTTGCAATGCGCTTAGTCTTCGACTTAGTGAATGGTGTAAGTGATCCATCCTCCTGAATAATTATCGGATCGCTCTAACACAAGTCTTATCTGCAAACAGGAACTACAAGATGTCCCAAATGTCCTGCCAGATTGGCTAGTTCCAGAGTCCAAAGCACATCTCGTCCATGCGACCCGCGCACTAAGCAGCGGACAGGAGCAGTTCGAGCGGATAGAAGACGAGGACGACTCGCTCGGCCTAAAGGACGGCTTTGATTGGTATATGAAGCCCGACGACAAGAACAAGTATGCCGAGATCTACGACGCCAACCGGAACGCGCGCGGCCAAATAGAATGTGAGTAGCCCTTACAGCGTGCTGTGCGCGCCCAGAAAAATACCCCGCTGACAGACCCCAGTCCAACAATTACAACCGCTCTACGAATCGCTCGACGTCCCCGACACGGACGTCCGCTCCGCCTGGAACCTGGTCAACCCCTCCGCATCACCCGCGATAAATAAAGATGCGACGCTCGCCTTCCTGCACATATTGAACTTCCGCCACGAGGGTTTCCGCATCCCACGCACCATCCCCGCCTCGCTGCGTGCCTCATTCGAGCACAACCAGATTGACTACCAAGTTGATAAGGCGCGACCCGCACAGCGTTACGGCGTAGACGGTGACACCGAAACACGGTCAGGCCGCAAGGCCAAGTTCGGCGATACCTACCTCGGCCGTCTAGGCGTTGGTGGCAAGGGCTCGTATCAGCCCAAGGGAACGGATTTCAGCGACACGATCCAGGACGAGGAGTGGGAGAAGGTGCGGCTGCGCCGCGAGCTTGCGGAATTGGAGAAGAAGCTAGAATCCGCCAATAAAGCCTCCGAATCTAGGCGGGATGGGCCGCGCAACGATGGCCGGCCCAACTGGGTTTTGATTAAGAAGGAGGCACTCTCGCTTTTGGAGTATAAGGAGCGGGAGTTGCGCGAGTTGCGTGAGGGCACTGGCCGTGCTAAGGATGGTCAGGATTTGGAGCGACTCCGGGAGGATGTCAAGGCTGTTGGGGAACAGGTGGAAGGGCTGAAGAAACATATGGCCCAACGGCATGATGTCCTTTCGGATCTCCGCAGCCAGATTGAGGACGAGAAAGCTCGGCGGTGATTGACTACTGTGGATGTGGACTAGCGGAATTGTTGGCCTAATACTTTTTGTTTCTTGTTTTCTTTCCATTGCCCCTTTCGCTGCATATATGTCCTACCTTCTTGATTCTCGCGACTATCATGTACAGCCATTTTCTTGTTAGGGAGCTTCAGGCGTCAAATGGATAGTCTTTGCATCTTTATTTCTGACTATGGAATGGGGGCTATGTAACTATAGTGCCGCTAAGGCTCAAGTTATGGTCCATCCTACGCACTACAGTGAGTTTATGCCACTCTATATAAATGGCACTGCACAATCTTTATTGCCGAGTGTAAACATTGAACTAATTGAACATACGGTATAATAGCAATGGTCTAGGTATCTAGACTAGGGAACATACACGAATAAGCCACCCATCCGACCTTGTAGGTAAACGCCAACCAAACCAGCTAGCCGACCAATAGATATGGGTACCATCCAGTAACCTCTAGATATCATCCAGCGTGTAGCTTGGATGGAAGAGAAGAAATAATGTAGACAGCCATTAAACATCTCAAGAAAGGATGCTCTCACCAGGATCGCGCTTCGTTTCAACCGCAATAAACGTATCCCCTTTCGTATCCAATCCCTTCTCAGCACGCAAATAAGCCTCCTCAGAGCGATCGGTTAAGATGTCAAGATCTTCATTCGACAAGATCGATGCAGGGTCGGCGCCAACGTCGAACCGCTCGAATTCATTCTCGCCAAGAACCTTGCGCAGTTCTTCGATATCCTGGGAATTCGCACTGGGGTCGAGCAGGGAGCGGAACTTGCCTTTCTGAATTACCAGACGTTCGAGACGGCGCTTGGAATCCGCTTTCTCGAGGAGTGTCTGCTCAACCGTACCCTTCGTTGCCAATCTGTAGATAATCACTGGCTTGGTCTGGCCAATGCGGTGGGCTCGGTCCTGAGCCTGAAGATCCTGCTGCGGATTCCAGTCAGAATCATAGATAATGACGGTGTCGGCAGCGGTGAGATTGATTCCTTGGCCACCAGCTCGGGTGCTCAGGAGGAAGAGCTTGTGATTCTTTTTGGAATTGAAGTTTTTGATCTGAGCCTGACGCTCTGACTGTGCAATAGCGCCGTCGATCCGGCAACACTCCCAAGACCGAAGGGTTGTTGCCCACTCTTGAATGATATCGAGTTGAGTTTTGAACTGAGAGAAAATTAAGATCTTATGGCCCTTCTGCAGCAAACACGAAACCAAACGGTCCAACAAAAGCATCTTCCCAGAGGCGGAGACGAGTGTTTCGTCTACAGAAGAGGACTCGTCCATCCAAGGCCAGTAGAAATTGTGCGGAGAATTGCAGGCAAGACGAGCCTGCAGAACCGGGTTTTGCATCTTCTTTTGCCCAATCTCTTTCTCTGCAAGATAATATTAGCAAAAACCAAAAAATGATCTGAAAATGACGTACTAGCAAGCTTCAGATTCTCAGCCTGCTGCATCTCTTCAAGCTCAGTATCGCTGGGATCGACCTGCTCTTCATCTACTTCAATTCCCAGCTCGAGTTTGCGGAGGTGCTCATCAAACTCTCCTTCGCTTAGATCATTGTAACTCTGACGCGTATTGCGTCGGGAACGGCGGCTAGAATTATTTCTATTGCTAGCTGGCGTGGATATCCCGCTGGGTCTGGCGCTCTTGACCGGCGTTGTATCATCGCTACTCCGTTTGCGCTTCATACTTTGCGAGCGCGTAGAGCTGCCGCTCTTATTCTCCAGTCGCTCCAGAGCTTTTCCCTCAAGGTATTGACGCCCTGTACCGTTGATTATCTCCCGATATAGATCTTTTTGTTCGGGAGTCAGAGGGGCGTACAAAATGTACTCCCGCTTCTTGGGGAGGGTAGTTTCCACATCTGTTTTGAGACGTCGCAGAAGGAAGGGCTTGAGGATGGCATGCATACTAGTAACCAAGTTACGCTTGCGTTTTTCAACAAGATTTGCCTGGCCCTTGTTGTCCAGGACTGAGGAGAAATCAAACCACCCCTCAAATGAGTTGAGGTCATTGAAAACTTCCGGAAGCAGGAAATGTAAAAGTGACCACAACTCTGAGATGTTGTTCTGAAGAGGTGTTCCAGTGATCAATAGACGATTGGCCGAGTTATAGGTCAAAAGCTCTTTGATGAGCTTACAATTCATGTTCTTCAAGCGATGACCCTCATCCTATAAATCGATTAGGGTCGTGTAAATGTTGTAAAGGAAAGGGATTGAAACAAACGTACAACAACAATATAACGCCATTGATATTGAGCCAGGAACTTCCGGTCGTTCATGCAGATTTCGTAGGATGTGCACACCACTGGGAAGTCCATATCTCCCTGATTTTTCATTTTCATGTGCTTGTTGCGCATGACAGCTCGCTCATCTTTGGAGCCGTGATACAAGATCGTTTTAATTCCCGGGGTCCATCGGGCGAACTCATCTACCCAATTGCTCACCGTACTCAGCGGTGCTGCAATCAAGAACGGACCCGAAACATTCTTCTCTTTCAAGAAAGCAATCATGGAGATTGCTTGAACAGTCTTTCCAAGGCCCATCTCATCGGCAAGAATGCCACAAAGCCCATTCATCCATAGCGTCTTGAGCCATTCGAGGCCCTCCAACTGATATGTTCTCATTTTGCCACCGCTCACAAGTGCTGGCTGCTGTGTCGCGACTAAGTGCTGCTCACCAAGAGCCGTGG
The DNA here is from genome assembly GCF_015533775.1 of Penicillium roqueforti. Lineage (NCBI taxonomy): Eukaryota > Fungi > Ascomycota > Eurotiomycetes > Eurotiales > Aspergillaceae > Penicillium > Penicillium roqueforti. The sequence goes on along the minus strand of NW_024067566.1, from coordinate 1,579,373 downwards.
GGTTTGCTTCGTAGTCGTCTGCAGCCTTCTCAAGGGCTTGCTGCACCGAGGGATTGTCTTCAGTCACTTCCACGTCGGCCTTCTTGAAATAATTAGAAATAGAGCTGCCATTGGCGGCGGCTGCCCGCCTAGGCCGACCTCTAGTCGATCCTGTGGTCTTTTCCTTGGCGCCCTTGCCACTAGAGGATGTCTTCTCCTCCATCGCATCTTGAGTTGGCCGAGTTCGAGTGGTTCGGCGAGCAGATTCAGCATGAGACTTGGCTTTTTTCTGACTCGCGGCAGCTTGTTCGTTGTGCTTGATCGCTGCCAAGCGTGCGTCCTCTTGTTGCTGCTTCATTTTATCTGACATGATAGCGACAAAGACCTGCAGGTACGAGAAGATATGAGACTATTTGATGAGATACGACGAGGATGGATTGGACATACGGAGCTGGTTTTCAACAAGTGCATCAAGGCCTTGGCCTTGCTATCCATCCCCTCAACATCTTCTGAATCGGTCAAATCTGCTTTAGATTTGTCGTCTTTATCATGAGAAGACTTCGAGTCAGCCTCAGTTGGGTCTGTGAGCGGCGACGAAGGAATGACCGATTCGGGCGCCGTAGTCCCCGCACGGGAATCCGTGGGAGTAGCTGTGTCTTCAACAGACATTCTGTCTGATAGAATTGAGTCACAATATAAAGAGCGTGAGTGATCTAAAGCGAGTACTAGATGGATGGAGATGGTACGTCATTCGCAGGGGTGCAGAAGTTTTCGCAACGTCAAGTTGCGCTGGGAGGGGAGAGATAAACGAATGTGATACCAAGGGATATTGTATGTACGAGTTTCCAACAAATGGATACTCGTAGATTGGATGAAAACTGCGCACGATTGGACGGCAGTTTGTGATATATCGGAAATCGAAGTAAAGCGCGTCCTCAACGCGGCATTTCGCGTTCGACGCACGGACCAGGTTTAGATTAGACGTCCAGGAACTACGGATTTCACTTCAACATCATTCAAGACAATCATACATTATTAATCTTACATAAAGGAACCATGTAAGATGGTTCAGATGAAGAAATGGTCTCATATCTTTGAATCCTTGTTTGTTCCATATCTCGTGGTTGTATCCCTCTACTGCGGAGAGGAGGAACAGCCATCCGTCGGCACCAGCATTACATCATCCATAGACACCTCAGTGGTGGAGCTGATATCAGTGGAAGTTGGCTTCGCATCAGGTAGCTCGGGCTCGCTTTCCTCGGGCAGCTCGATAAACTCATCCATGAGGCGGTCAATGTTCATATTTGTCATTCCACGGTGCGTCCGGGCGAATAATTTCGAATGTGTCTCTTCCTCGACTGGCTGCATCGGGGGCATCATCTGAATGGTTCCACGTGCGGGACTGATTCCAACTCCAACGCCCTTAACCTGGAGGTTTGGCTGGTAGTTGTATCGACGGCGCAGCCCCTCTGCCTTTGCTTCTAGTTTCTCAAGCTTAGCCTGCTGTATGTCTCGACGATACTTGGATTGGCTCTCGGATTGGTGGGGAACTGGCGAAGACCAGTCGGTGAGGACTCTTCTGAAAGGTCTAGCAGGTCGTCTGAAAAAGGGCTGGGCGAGACTCGCATTCCGCGGCTCCTTGGACGGTGTGTCTTGTAGGGACCCCTGCGGAAGTGATCCTGGCATGGCGGTCACCTGTGTCTGGGAGGACAGTCCTTGGAGCTCGACGCCGGCGTCCGTGCAATGTTGGATCCGTGCCGCGTTGTGTGGACCGACCTTCACCTTGACCAATCCATTTAGCTGGTGCTTTGTGGTGTCCCACGACAAGTCCGGCTTCCGTTTATAATACTTTCCCCAGTCGACGATGGGAGCCGGGTCAGTGTCGCGTTTGATTAAATCCCTGGGGTTTATTGTGCCGTGCATACCAATGCTTTGAATGAATTGGCTCTTAGCCCTACTGGCTGGGTCCATGAAAGGATTGATTATGTCCTCGGTCTCATCGGGAGGTGGAGTGACTCTCAGGTTTTCTTTCCATTCGAACTCATCGGGCTCATGGGAGTGCTCCCCGGATTCTCGAAGCACCACCAGGCTGTCTCCCCAATCGCCAGCATATCTTCGAGGTAGCCCGTGCTGATGCAGGAACTGTCTGGCTTTCAAGAACTCGTGGGATTGACACATCAAGAGGTCCGTGTAGCCGGTGACCAACAGGTTCTGATGGGCCTCTCGGGTGATCCTTTTGAGCACCAACTGAGGTGGCGGCTTGAAAAGCTTCAAGTCGCTGTTATCAATTCTCATAAGCGCCCTGCGCTGTTTGTGCCGCATTTTCTCCAGTATTTCATTCTCCCTTTCGATCTGTTTATTGCGGATGCCTATGTTAATCATGAGCTGCCTTCGTTCGTCTAGCCCAAGCCCAAGAAGGTCGCAAACACGTCTCCAGCTATGAAACTTCATTATGTTTTCGATGATCTCGACTTGCATAGCCTTGTGCAGATCACCCCATTTTGGGTTCGGGATCTAAAACAACGACACATTAGACTCGTTCAATTGTACTAACACAACAAAAGACACGATATACTTACCGTATCAAGGAGCACCTGAGTCGCATCTGGCAGTGGGTCGTCATCACTATCCGGGGAGGTGGCCATGTCCATGTCAATGTCCTCGGAACCCGGAAAGGCATCCACACTCATGCGCGCCAAATTCACGTTCCTCGCATACACCGGATTGTCCATGTTGTTACTGGCGAGGTGGTTGTCGATATCGTCCATCGAGAGTTCTTCATTTCCAGACGGAGGCGACGGGACCGACCTATCATTGCGGAAAGCAGATGTAGCTTCGCTTGCGTGTACGTTCTGCCGGCTGCCACCAACACCGCGATTATGCGCTGAGACGGTGGAGCCACGACCTGGCTGTGGTATGTTCAAAGTGGGAAACGCAGCGGGTGGCAGGTTGGGATTGAATGGCACAGTGTTTGGCTTGCGCCCCTGTTGTGGGCGCGGTTTACCTGTTTCCCCAAGCTCCATCGAGTCGTCAATGGAGTCATCGCATCCCTGGCGCAGCGAGACCCGCGATGCTTCGTATTCATCCTCGCCATATCGCACTGGCGCGCGGATACTGTCGCGCAGTCGCATTCTGCTCATTTTGGCGGCGCGTTGGGGCGAGGAGCGAGGTGGGGGACGAGGTGTGAGGCGATTGATGGTTAGCTGGGGTGTATCGATGGTAGGTACGTGCTAAAGGTCAATGTGAAGCATGCACTTCATCGTAGGATGCGATGGGTGATCGTGGTGGGATGATCGTGAGATGGAAAGGTTGTCGCGCGAGATGAAAGAAGAGAGAATAAGGGAGAATTGGGATGGCTTTGAAGTCGCGCAAAATCAGTGCGAGACTCGAGCTCTCAGATTGAAAGGAAAACACAAGGTAGGGGCAAATTGAGTCGAGAATCGACAAGGTGAGTTCAAACGCTGGGTCAGATGCTTGAGGGCAATCAACTTCCGCGTGTCTTGAGACTTGCCAGATTTTGATATTGACCCCATCATTGATTTTTCTACAAATCTGTAGACGTATGCTAGACTGAAGTCTTGCCATGTGTATGCTCTTACGAATATGAAAATAGTTATAAGAATGCAATGGCCAGTGAATGACCTGGATGTCGGAAAAATAGTAGAATGAGCAACTGCAACTGGGTATTTGCACACAAGAACCATGAAGCAATAAAGCAGACAATAAAGCAGACATAAAAAGAAAAGCAGATACCCACCCTACTCTACCCAATGTAAAGAATTCCCTTCATTCCCTTTCATCTTTCAGCATATCCATCTCCCTCCCCATCTCCATGAATGACAGTGCCATTCACATCCCAAAGATACTCGAAACAAACAACCTCGGCTCACCCTAGACTACGCGGTCCTGGAAGGGAGCATTCGGCTTTCGGTCATAGAAGGCGTCCTCATCCTCATCCATATCCATTTCACCCTCATCCATGGCAATATCATCATCTCTCTGATCGTGGAAGCTTCGCTTCTTTGTAAGCGTTGGCGACAGAGATGGCGGCGCAAGACTCGCAGCGCCATGAACAGTCATTTTTTTAGCACGCTCAACATCACGCTTAGCAGCAAGAATGGTCTCGAAAGTAGCGAGGACGTATTTCATATTTTCCTCAATTGAAACACAGAAACGACGCGCCTGAATCATGTGCGTGGCTTCGACAGACAGAACATTGAGCATAGCCATGATATAGGCAATGACGACAGCAGCGGAGCGTTCATTCCCGGATTCACAGAAGACGAGGACTTTCCTTTTCGGATAGCTGGCTGACCCCGTTCCATTGGGTCCTACATCCACACCAGCCAGGTGATCATTGATGCGGCGGATAGCGCGTGGGAATGCAGAAATGAGCTCTTGGTTATCAAGAACATCAATCGTGTCTGCCATGATACCGACCATGGCGGCCGCCTTCTCGCCTGAGACGAGGCGTGCGTGAGCAGAGTACCGGTTTCGAATAGCAAGAATTAGTGTGAACTCTTGGTTGCGGATGTATTCGGGATCACGTAGACATGATGAAGGGCCAAGAGATAAGAATGGAAGGATGGACTGGGCCTGGCGACGCATATCGTATTTCCATTGAGAGGGGTTGAAGCGGCGGGTGAACCCACCTAGATCGACGAGGTTGAAGAATCCTGGGCAAACAAAGTCGCCCTCTGCAAACTCGTGGGATTCGCGGTCTAAAATTTTCTGGTCGACGATTACAGTGTCATCGTCAATCATGTCTGGTCCCCCGTAGAAGCCATGCCCAATAGGTCTAGTCACAGTTGGGTATCGCGGCGTAGCTGCGTACTCTTGTGTGCGAACATAAAGAGACTGTTCGTCTTGGGACATAGGCACTCTCTGTGAATCACCGCCATTAGACATTGTGTTTAGTGGGAGTTTCACTATGACACGTGTAGACCGCGTATCAAGTACTGCTGGATTGGTTTATTGACGTGAACGATCAATTCGTGATTTCAAGCAGAGAAAAGGCATAAAATTCAATCGACGTCACTCAAAGTGTAGGAAACACTGGTAGTGGAGACGCAAAGAATGAAAGCGACAAGTTCAACAACCCTAGCAGAGTCGCTGGAAGTAGTTTTAGGCGCACAGTTTGAAGCCAAAGAGCAGGGTCTAAAAATAGCAGTTCAACGGCTTCAACTGGCTGAATGATGAATGTATTGAATAGCTTCAAGATGGTTGCAGATCCGACATCTCTATGGGGGGAGAGCTCAGGTCCACCCGTGGGCAAGCTCTCCCGCGCGTGGAGCTTAGGTAAGACGGTGGATGCACCTGGGCATCCAGGGTTGAGGCCTGTGCCTGGGCACTCCCTTCGTATATTGACTCTTTGCCATAGCTTTTGCTTCAATTTGAGACTTCGAAGTGGTGATCATTTGTGCGAACTTCCAAGTCATGGAGGTTGCCAAAAGGGGAAAAAACATGGAAGTCCGAATAGCCTCGCATTCTGGTCCTGGAATGACATTGCAAGCTCCTCCACAGCCAGGTCGTATGATCATGCAGAATGTTGCAAAGCTGACAGATGAAGATGCCTAGGTGATTCGAACGACTGACATGGTTAGTGAATGAACTAGACTCATTCACCGCCCGGTCTTTGCAGCCTTTACCAGAAACTCGACCATGGCACAAAGCTGAACAGATCTTCTAGCTTTGAATCAGATCAGATCAACAGCTCCTATGTTTCTATATTTAACTCCATGAGCTTCTACAAAAGGTACTTTATACTACTACTCCTACAAGGGATAAGTCACCAGCAATAACTATATCAAATCCTTTGGGACGATCACGATAATGTGCCTATCTGCTCGAAAGTGAGGTAAGATATGTTTCATTCGATTCATTGTGCACAAACTGTGTCCTTTGAGGGATTCAGATCATTAAGGGAAGGGATATATCCGATGTACAATATATATTGAAAAATCACAGCATCATCTCCTTGTATATATGTCGTCACATCCTTCCGATTATGTAGTGGTTTCCATTTATATCTTTGGAGTTTAGGGCTACGTGTGCTTTGCAACATTTCAAATTGTCCTAAAACCAAACTTACGAAATAAACATTCAATCTTACAAAAACTATGACATATAATTGAAGAGAGTGTTTCATTATCCGCGATCTGTGTAATCGGACAGAGACAAATTCTTGACGAATGCCACACCTGAACAGTGGAAGACACGAAAGCCACACAATAGATACACAGATAGCCATGTCCTAGATATGGAAAAAGAAGGACCCAATGGATGTTCCAATGGGGACGAATGATATCCCAGGCCAAGACCCTTGAGCAAAAGAAACAAAGTGGTAAAAAAAGTCCTGAGAGGAGCAACGATCGTAGAGAGAGTCAATAAATCCGTGCGTCACCCACACCGGAACATAAGGATTGACAAGAAAAGAGTAGATCATACTCAAGACACATACATCTTGAGAGGCAAGGAAATTCGTAATGAGCGTCTAGGTGGAGGACGCAGAAATAGAACCGCCAATGAAGATGAAGAAAAAGAATCCACAGTAAAGCTGAACCGAATAAAATATGTACAAATCGGGTGAAAGAAGACGCCCACGCTATCGCAAGCGGGCAAGGAAGAAAAGGGGAGTGAAGTGATGTCTCAAAAATAATTGCCAGGATGTCGCTATGCCGAGGTTGCGCCGTAAATCGAAAAAAAAATATCAAAACCAATACGCAACGCGCGCCTATGACTGCGACCGTTCGTTTGCTGGTGCCGCCTCATTGGATGACTTTTCTTTGTCCTTAGGTTTCCAGAAGTGCATCATTCGGCTGAGACGGCGGCCCTTCTTCTTCGTTTTGTCGGATGAGTTGCTAGGGGGTTTCTCCTCCTGATTGAGCTTACTCCGCTCCGAATGGGGACCGACGACCAGCTTGGAAAGGCTAGCTAGACTAGAGCGTTTGGAGGCATTAGCCTGGCTTGTGCGTCGGGTACCGGAAGCTGAGAAGGACGCTGCGCGGTCATCAGAAAGACGCCCACGGGGAAAGAAAGAAGCCGCCGAGAAACGATTCAAAGTGTTGGTCATGGTCGATGCACTACTGGTCAAAGATGGAACATCTTCAACCGATGCGTAAGGATGTTCAGCCGAAGGAAGCTGATGATATGAGTGGCTGGAAAAGTTCCGGTCAGTTGAGGATGCCGCAATTGACCGCGAAGCATCTGGAGACGGGAAAGATGAGTCAGACGGCGAAATCCCTGGTTGTAAAGAGAAGGGCGGAATGCTAGGCAGCAACTCCATGGGTGAGGTTGCTGGTCGCTTGTCGACAGCTAGGAATCGAGGAGAAATGTCGGGACTTGGGGGTCCAATCAATTTATGCCCAGATTCTTCCATCTTTAGAATTTCCACGGGGGTTCGAGGCTTGCTGGCGAAAGGATTGCTGGCATTGTGTACCTGCTCGAGGACACTTCTGTCATCCAGTTGTTCCTGGCTCAGATGTTTATCGCCTTGTCGAATGCCTAAGCCAGCATTCTGAGAGGAGACGCTACCGGTGGGGGGACGAGTCAGAGTATCACTACTGCCAGAGGTAGCGTTGCTGTGAATAGATTTCGAGTCGTCCTCCGATGATGAGAAAACTGCGTTGTCGATCGGTGACGCGTTCACCGGAAGCCGCTCGCCCTTGGGCGATTGGGAAGCAGCCAAGAAAGCATCCTCTTCCTCCTCGTCAAATACATCGGGCGTTTCGACCGCCGGAGTCGGACCCAGACGGAATGCGCCGAGAGCAGTGCGGTCAAATGGTTGAAGCGCCGGTGCACTTTCCGTGCGCCGATGGTACCGCATCTCTGGGCCGACAAATTCACCTCGTCTTCCGCCACTGTACATCCGCTGTGTCGCAACTGAGAAGTTGTTGTTGGGCGCACCCTGAGTAGTTTGTCGCATATCTGGAGTGTTGAAAGGACCAAGCGCAGCATCGAGGTCGATGACAGGGCTACTTAGTACATTGTCGTGGGAGCCAACATCCTGTTCATAGAAACTCCTCGGTTTCCATGAGCTCTCTAGAGACTGCGCAGGCAAAGAACAACCATCGGTATCGTTATTTTGAATGGGCTGAAGCGCAGAAGAAGGCATCGTTGGATTGGTCGGAGTCCGGATGACAACGACGTCATTATCAAAATCAACATCTAAAACCGATCCAGTGCCCGAGACGGTCCGAGTAAGAGCAGGTGGACGAGGTGCTGGAGCGCGAGGTACAGGCGGCTCCTCCTCTGTGTGAACCTTTGGATGGCGCTTACCCTTACCCTTGCTCTTGGATCGAGTCAGAATGTGACCGGCCCAAGAGCGAACCCGTTTCTGCTTCTTCTTTTTCGACTTGACAGGGGATTTGTTGTCGGACGAATGCTCAGTTGCTTCATCGCCAGATGTGTCGGAACCAGTGTCAGAAAATGAAGGCCGGTAGTGGTCTGCGGATTGAATATCATCGGGCGAGAGAGTAGAATCGAGATGCGGTGTTGATTTGCTCTTTCGAGAGCGGGAGTGCCCAGCGGCTGAGTGCGAACGTTTGATAGATCCGGAGTCGTCATCCATCTGCATAAAATCCATGACAAAAGAGGCATCCGCGGTTTTTGGTCGAGGTTTTCGGTCGTAATCGGGTCTTGGTGTTACCTGATCTGAGAGAGTCGGCGTCTCCACCTGTTGTGACTTAGTTGTAGCAATATCGGAGATACCATGCGAAACGGTAGAGACTGGTCGTTCGGCATTCGAATTCTGGTTGTCCAAGGCCATTTCCACTTGAATGGAAACCGGAATGGAAGGTACAGGAGGAACGGGAGGGAATTGTGGAGACGCAGGCGGCGTGGGACGACCGAGAGTAATAGCGGATTGAGAGAGCGTTCGGGAAGGAAGATCGGATGGAGATTGGTGGTTAGGTTCGGCGGGTGTAAAAGGCGCACTTGGTGTCCCAGAATTAGGACCAAGCGCCTTGGTGATGGAATTCAAGTCGACATTAGATATGGCGGCCGAACGGCGATGGGCATGGTTCCGTCGTCCAGGAACTCTACCAACCCCCGGTCCTGGGGGTGGAATATGTTGATCTGCCATCGAAGCCGCCCGCCTGTGACCTGGTCCAACTGATTCCGGTGTTACCAAGAAGTCTCCAACAAACTCACTCGGTCGCCGACGGTGTCCACCCGCGCGAGGATTCGATAAACAGGGCGCTGAAAGGTGTGGGGACTGCTCTTCCGATCCGGGATTAAAAGAGAATGCGGGCAATGCGGCTCGTTCCCGGCGCTCAGGGGGGTTTGATTGGGTGGGGGCATCGGGGTCCCGTGCTGGAAAAACGAATGGGGGATTAGGCAATGGTGCGTGCATGTGTTGGTGACGATCGGGATCGGGATTGTTGGAGTGGTTCGAAGTATCGAAATGTGGCGAGAAGCCCGCCTGGGACTGCGGAGGAAGTGAAATCGAAGCCATGATTCCAAGAGGAGAGAAAAATAAAATAAAAAAAAGGTGCGGTAATAAAGAAATTTAGCGGAGTGACGACGAAAGCCCAATAAGATCCAGATGGGCTCAAGACCTCCAGACCGATTTCCCTTCAGCAAGAGAAAGGCTAGGAATCTGGAGGTCAAGCTCAAGCACCTTGGAGGGTCATTGAATCCGCGCCAGGCAGAAAAGGAACGAGTGAAATCAAATTGAAGCGACCACCGGTATCCAAAAGTATGGAAAATGAACGGACGGCCACGACGAAGGCCAAAGAGGGGAGGGTGGAAAAGGTGGTCGTAGAGAGGTTGAAGAGGAAGAAGCCAAAGAGAACAACAAATCCGGGAGGGGGGAAACCTAGATGCGAATCTGGAGCTGTAAGTTACTTACCATACACGGTATCACCCGTTGCCATCCGGGGGGCAAACCAATCACCGCCGATTATTGGAGCGATGAGATTACATACGAAGTTATGGTTGATGGTTAGGAGTTGCCTAGACGCAAGCCAGGGTAAATTAACCCTGCTTTAGTGATATGAAGGAATAATACAGTATGCAGGTAAGACATTTCGGTGACATCTGTCAAAAGGACAGGGCTGTCTCTGAGGAATGTAACTTTTCGCTATAACTATTACTATTCACTTTGAATAATATCTTCAAATCTTCAAGTAGAGGACGTCATGACTTACTCCGTAGTTGCCACCATACCCGTATCAAGTCCAAGGTTAGCGGTGCTCCCGTGAAAAGTGGTTCAACTCGCATCCACCGTACTTTATACCGTTCCTGTAATCAAGGCACCTAGGTATTTCAATCCTGGGGTCCTCAAGGCACCAATCAACAGGGCGGCGCATCCGGAGAAAAACGAAGTGGATATTGTCACTGCCAATCACTTGGTCTAAGTGACCATCCAAATCTCGCTTGACCTGGTGGGTCCCGGATGGATAGTGCGCCACGCTGGGGGGGCTGCAAGTCAAGGGGATTATATTGTCGGGGGAGCGGTGTTGAATGCCGAGCCAGGGCCGGGCCTTGAAAACGAATGCATGAACATGAATTGCTCGTGGATTGTCTAACCGAAGTCATATTTCCTCTGTGAATGCCAGGAGATTGTCAGAGTCGAAACCGAGCTTGCACTCTCCATCGCTTGTCTTGGCTGTGGAGGCAGATCGGATATAAATAGTGGCGCCAGACATATCTTAGCGCCATTTAACAGGGGGTGAAAATTACTTCCAAGACAAACGGACAAACGGACTCCCCTGGCGCTGTGAGACATTATCCCCCCCTAGCGTTCGGTGGACCAGTTTCTTTGTTTAGCCCAATAACAATGACAGCTTTGACGGGGACGGACCTGCAATTGCATCGTGTGGCTGATCATCGCGAAATCAATTGGGGCGGCTGATCCTGGCTTTGGATCTCGAAATGGCCTGCATATGCATCTATACCACGCCTTTAAAAGCTGACTTGTCGAGCAGCTCGCGCTTGTTGCTCACCGTTTTTCTTGATTTTACTGCACGACGGAGTAATTTACATTCAGAAGAACTCTATATGTATAAATACATTATAAGCACCGGGACTATCACGATGATCATTGAATATTAATTTGCGCTGTGGATCTGATTCGCCATCATACAATGGCTAAGTATATATGCGAGTACGTTGCATTAATCTTAAAGTCCGGAGGTGCGGGATGCCGATATCCATATCCACGGGAAACGCATCTGCCTTCCAAGGCTCGATGTAAAGAAAAACTCACTCGGACATACCCGAGTTGAACGATCGGAATAAATTTCATGATGTCACAGTTGGGTCTTTGTCGATACATCGAACGCTGAACCATGGAACTAATCTGGGGCAGCCCCAATTATAGGGCCGAAGTTTAAGCGCATCTACAGGGCTTGAAGCAAGTATAGCGTGTGAAAAGATTAGAAGTTTATACGTCAGAAACGCTGAATACTAATTCAATGCTGTATGCCAAAACATCCCGAAGCACACCTCCGTGGATCCATCTATGCATCACTGTCAGACTCGATCTCATCGTTCTCTAGATGCTTCTTCCGCTCCTCATTCATCTCTCTATACGTGCTGATGCTCAGCATGAAAAATGCCACCGTAATCAAGACGCCTCCAATAATCGAGGCTAGAGAAAGTGAGTTCCCAGTTCGGAACCAGTCCACCAGAGCGACGAGGAAAATAGTAAGGAGCGCGGCGACTGAGGATAGGACGGGCGATGTGAGGGAGATGAGCACAAGGAAAGAGCCCGAGAACGCTATCTTAGTGTTAGCTTCTGTGTCTGCTTTGAACGCTGGTGTGGTACTTACTAGCATTGGCACCCACGGAAATGAGCAGCATCCATGCTGCTTCGCCAGTCGGCCATTCAAATGTCTCCCATCCTGTCCAGTGCAGAAATGGTAATGGGATCCATAGTACCAACAGGGTGAAAGCCCCTATTAGACTGCCAAAAGTATTGGCAAAGATCGTACCCCGGCCAGAGCTGGTACCTTCCGGAGGACAGGCAAAGCGTTTATAGAGAACCTCGTAAAGGCCATAGAGAATACTTCCAACGCCGATAACAATGTTTCCGACCAATCGGTTCTGTCCCCCGTTGCCATCTGTGCCTCCTTTCGGGACCTTCTTATGAGGCCCATCCCCATAGGCAACGACCATGACGCCGATGGTAGCCACGGCCACGGAAAAGACCTTGTCAATTCGGAGTTTCTCCTTCAATAGCGGAATCGAAAAGGCATATGCGAAGAACGCCGAGCAGTTATAGATCGCCGTAAGGTCGCTGGGAGTGGTCATGTTGACTGCCACGTACCATGATCCTCCAGCGACGGTGAGAGCAGTAGTCACAAAGGCGGTGGTCTTCAGCATATAGCGGACCGGCGATTGATTGGACGCGCGAGTACTCAGATGTACTTCCTGCGATTCTACCATCTGCGCAGTGGTACGAAGGAAAAAGACATGGCGCCGCCAGAAAACATCCCACGTGAGCTTCCGTTTCTGTATCCGAAGGATACCCAGCTGGACCAGCCAGAGCAAGGACCACGATCCGTGGGTCATATAGCTGCATAGGGAAAGGAAATGGTAAGCGATTACATTCCGGGAAAGAGGTTCCGCATGGGCTTGTCGCTATCTTTGCGCTCGGACTTACAGCATGCAATACGGCTTCTTCCAATGCAACTCATTTTGAATGTATGAAGCGGTCTCCGTTTGGACCACGAAGCTAATCAGACTCAGCACCAGGAACCCCGATGCAACCATATATTTCTTGCGGGTTGCCAGGGCAGCGTCGCGTTCCGGACTTTTACTCCGAATTGTCGGCCTTCGTGATTCATGCAGCATGGGCTGGCCTTCTGTGTCATAATTACCGAAGCTCGAGCGCGGGCGGGAGCGAGGACGGTCATCTTTGAGGAGGGGCTGTTGCGAGCGGCCGTCGGTTGGACGGTGTAATGGGGGGCGATTGACAACCATTTCGTCGTCAGAGTCGGAGTCGTGGACTGCGTCCGGGGTTGAGGTCACCCGCGGCTCTGAGAGCTCAAAGCTATCCGAAGCCACAACGGCGATGGTGAGGGAAGGTGCTAGTCGGCCTAACTACCTCGACATGAATACCGCCGTCAGGGGTGTTCTTGTCCGATTTACTGTGCCGGCGAGATATAGGTATAAGGAGCCAATGCGTGGACTATTGGAAGGCCACCATCCAGATGATGCAGATAACGAGGGTAGATTTATTTCAGAAAAGGTTACCCATGAAGCCTATTCCACGTGTTCAATAGATGCTGCACAACCTCGGATATGCGACTCGGCACCGATCAGGGATAGTTGTAGCTCGAATAGTGGGTTCAATCCACTGAGTAGGGATTATTGCATCGTAAATAATCAAGGTGCATCAAGAGAGTACTCGGGGTGAAGATGGTCAAGAATCCGATGAGGCGGATCGAAATGACCGCTTTCAGGTGTCATCATCACTGGATCTGACCAGATCACATGATTTCGATCGTGGCGCACGCTATGCCGGATTCGAGTTAGCGAATGCATGTCATTCGGCTATTTTTGGATTTGGAGGCAGGCAATGCCCCTGGATTAGACCAGAAGACGTGGTCTGCGAATTCGTTTGCGATGCGATATGTATTAAGATATATTGCCCAACGATGAAGAATCTGACCACGATTGTCAAATGTTTGGTCTTAGTCCATCTCCGATCTTTAAAGGACGATGAAGCTCATTGGGTAGCATCCAAGTTCCTCGAATTCTCATTGGTGCTCACTAACTATGTACTATTCATATAAGGACCTTGTGGAAAATCTTAACATTCCCTTTTCTCTCACTTAGGCCCAAACACCGCCTTCTGAGTATCATAAGTATACTTGAGATCTAGATGCCAGTAATTGGGAGAAGTGGCCTTGGCAACCAACCAAGCCTGGTCCAAAGCCTGCACAACCTCTTCTGGGAGCGGTCCCTTCTGGAGATCGGCGAGATTAGTCTTAAGCTGCTCGAAGCTGCTGACTCCCACCAAGACTCCATCCCGACCGCCATTATCCATTCTCAGAGCAGAGTGATGGCGGATCCAGCGTAAAGCCGTCTCGACAAGTGTGAGACCATGTTTCTCTACGACAGGCTCAATGATACTCAAAGCTTCGAAAGTGGCATCTCTGAAGTAACGTTTGCGATATCTGGGTCCCGCAGAGCCCGCGTCGCTGTATCTGCCTTCCGCAGGGATATCTTGCGACTTGTATTTTCCGGAGAGAATACCACCAGCCAGTGGGTTGTAGACAACGATATCAAGACCGTACCGGTGGCAGGCAGGAACGAGTTCAGTCTCGATGTTACGTGCTATCACTCTGTCAGCCGAGTGGCCATGACCGAAAACAAGAGAAAGGACACCACCTACTAATAGCGTTATACATGGCCTGGTAGACTGTTGGACGGACCCATCCTCTTTCAGCACAAAGGACGCAAATTTCGGCCACTTCAAAGGCTGTAAAGTTGCTCAGACCAAACTGTACGAACTTGCCCTCCTTGTGCAGCTGGTTAACAGCCTCCAGAGTTTCAGCGAAAGGAGTGGCACGATCTGCTGCATGCAGATAGAAAATGTCGACCACATCGGTCTGCAACTCCTTCAGAGAAAGCTCCAAATTCTCACGGACGACCTCCGGCTTGTGGAAGCCGGGCTGATTTGGGTACCATTTCGTGGCCAGAGTTAGTCCACGCGACTTCCAGTTCGCCTTGGCCGTGAATGCCTCCTGTTCGCCGCCGATGTAGATACGAGCGGTGTCAACCTCATTGAACCCTTGCTGCTGGAAGTAGTCCAGGCATTTATTGAACTCATCCAGTGACGTGATACGAGCATCCTTGGCCTCGGTTGGGCCAAAGGTCATCAACCCGAGAATCACTCTCGGCTGGAGTTGCTGTGCGATCAGAGGCATGATGGGAATTGAAATTTCCTCTGCGTAGGTGAGGTGTGTTGAAGGTAGGATGGCGTGCGAGGACGGCGGGGTTGCTGGGTGGAGTGGTTCTTATACTAGTGCTAGAGCCGGAGGGCTGGTGGCACAATTGGATTTGTAAGCCATTTCGATTGATAACCTTGGAACGAATAAATTCCTTGAGAGGGTAGATAAGAAAATTAGCTCGTTCGGCATGTAATAGCCGAAGCCACGAAGCATATTGCATAAATAAGCCATTGACTTTTGGAGAAGTAGTCCGCTAAGCTCCTAGGAGATGGTGGGGTTGTGGAGGGTCCGATAACCGATAACGGAGCTGTTTGCGGTCTCCGCGGACATTTTTTTCCCGGAGAGCAAGGAGTTGTCTTTCCAGCCAAGTGTATTCAATTCACCTCATTCTTGGAAAAATGAGTCCCATTCTCGAGCCGCGATATGGCGCAAACGAGATCATCCAGCTGGATCCGAGAAAAGGGGAACGGGATTACAGCATATTGATCATCAACCCCAATACCTCAACGCATATGACCGAAGGCCTGAAGCCTATATTGGCCAGCATGAACTACCAAGACGTGCACTTCGAATACTTCACTGCTCCAGACTCCACCCTGGATATCGACGGAGTCGAGATCGAGCCAATCGCCAGCATCAATAACGCCGAAGAATCGTGCAAATCGGCATTGAATTGCTGGCCCGTACGGGAGTTTATCGGCAATTACGACGCTTTTCTCGTAGCGTGTTACTCCGCGCATCCATTCGTCGGCAGACTCAGGGAGGACATCACGGCAAGCGAAGAAACGAGCTCGACGAGAAATAGATATGTCACTGGAATCTTTGAAGCATCCCTCACCGCTGCGCTCTCCTTGGTTAGTGGGTTCACGTTGAGAGATCCAATCAACCCAGCAGAGAGGCTACACAAGTACCAAGGGAAGGGCAGCTTTGGCATTGTCACCACTGGCTCTGCGTGGAAGGAGGAGCTCACCAATGCAGTCCAGGGAGCGCTGGGTTACGACTTCGAGGACGGGAGCTCTATACACTTTGCGGGTGTTGAGACCACCGGCCTGACAGCCGTTGAGCTGCACACCACGGAGCCGGAGGAGGTGCGCCGGCGGATCATCGATGCCACCCGCAACCTGCTTCGCAACTCGGAATCTCATGTTAAGGTTGTGTGTCTGGGCTGTGCTGGTATGGCTGGCATGGAGGAAGCGGTACGGGAGGGCTGTACTCAGGAATACGGAGATACAGAAGGCCGACGTGTACGGATTGTCGACGGGGTGGTTGCCGGTGCTGGCAACCTCATCACAGCATTGAAGGCAGGATTCTAGTGGTCCAGGGCAACGGTTGGCCAAGTAGACCACTTGGGGAAGACGGTTATATCAAAATTTTAGCATAGCTGGGCGGATTAAAAGCATTTATATCTCGGATAATCAACTCTCATTCTTGCGCGAATTTATTTGTTTGCAGGCCTTTGTAACGTTGTTGATGTCCACATAAGGTGGCAAGAGCTTCTGCCTGAGGCGGCAATATCGGCCAAAAAGTTCCCCGCGTGGACGCGATACGCGTTAACGAGCAGCAACACTCGACGGCTTCTGTGAAGAAAAGATGCCAAGGTTTGTTCATTCTTCCGAGTCAAGCATAATTGACAGGTCTCTCTCCAGCTTGAATACCGATGCTGATATTGGTGGCAATTGCAGAGAAATCATCACAATCCAAGCCGGCCAGTGCGGCAACAACGGTATGTGGCTCAACTCTGCGATCCATTCCACGATCGTTGATCTAGTCATTTGAAACGGA
Source organism: Penicillium roqueforti (assembly GCF_015533775.1). Lineage (NCBI taxonomy): Eukaryota > Fungi > Ascomycota > Eurotiomycetes > Eurotiales > Aspergillaceae > Penicillium > Penicillium roqueforti. Next base: position 1,562,709 of record NW_024067566.1, on the reverse strand, counting down.
GCACGAGAAAATATAGTTCACGTCTAACATTCGTTCTATCTAGTTGGCAGCCAGTTCTGGCAGCAGCTGTGCCAGGAGCACGGGATCAGCGCAGATGGAAACCTGGAGGAGCATGCGACTGACGGGGCGGCCGGTGATCGCAAGGATGTCTTCTTCTACCAGGTGTGTATAGGAAGCTTGCGAGGAAAATATAGGCTTGGTGGACAAGAACACTGGCTAACATATGGCAGAGTGACGACACAAGGTACATCCCTCGAGCGATTCTCCTCGACTTAGAACCCAGGGTAGGCCTCACCGATATATCAAATCGACCACGATGATTAACGCATAGATTGTTCCAGGTCCTCAACGCCATCCAGACTGGCCCCTACAAGAATATCTACAACCCCGAGAACTTCTTCGTCGGACAACAAGGTATCGGAGCTGGAAACAATTGGGGTACCGGATATGCTGCAGGCGAGGGCGTGCAAGAGGAGATTTTCGATATGATTGACCGCGAAGCAGACGGAAGTGACTCACTAGAGGGTTTTATGCTTCTACATTCGATCGCAGGAGGAACAGGCTCTGGACTGGGTAGTTTCATCCTCGAACGCATGAACGATCGATTCCCGAAGAAACTCATTCAAACCTACTCTGTCTTCCCGGACACGCAGTCCGATGTCGTCGTCAACCCTTACAACAGCTTGCTGGCCATGCGCCGATTGACCCAGGATGCCGACTCCGTGGTCGTCCTGGACAATGGCGCTCTGTCACGAATTGTCGCTGATCGGCTGCACGTCCAAGAGCCCTCGTTCCACCAAACCAACCAACTCGTTTCTACGGTGATGTCTGCATCTACAACCACGCTCCGATACCCTGGATACATGCACAACGATCTCGCCGGGATCATCGCCTCGCTCATCCCCACGCCACGCAGCCACTTCCTTCTCACATCATACACACCGTTCACGGGCGCCAACATCGAGCAAGCCAGGACGGTGCGAAAGACCACCGTCCTAGACGTCATGCGCCGTCTTCTACAGCCTAAGAACCGCATGGTCTCGGTCAACCCCAGCAAGTCCAGCTGCTACATCAGCATCCTCAACATCATCCAGGGCGAAGCCGACCCGACCGACGTGCACAAGTCACTCCTGCGCATCCGGGAGCGTCGCCTCGCTACCTTCATCCCCTGGGGCCCTGCCAGTATCCAGGTGGCTCTCACAAAGAAATCGCCGTATATTGAGGAAACCGGACATCGCGTCAGCGGGCTGATGCTGGCCAACCACACCTCTGTCGCGACACTCTTCAAGCGCATTGTGAAGCACTACGACATGCTCCGCAAGCGAAATGCGTTCTTGGATTCCTACAAGAAGGAAGCTCCGTTTGCTGACGGACTTGGCGAATTTGACGAGGCACGGGCGGTTGTGATGGATCTGATCGGCGAGTACGAGGCAGCGGAGCGAGAGGACTACTTGGACCCGGATGCAGGCAAGGCAAACGAGCTCGGAGTCTGATATGAGATATGCGATATGCGATGCTGCGATTTGATTCCTCGCCCTTTTTTCCTTTTTTCCGTTTTTACCTTTTGCGATTTGGGCCGGGCAAGGGGGTTTGAGCGTATCATCGGCGTCTGCGCCGGCGTCCACGGGTTTTTGATTCACATTTACGTTTCCCTTTTCTTTTTCCCTTGTCCAACCTTACCAGTGGATAAATATCATGAAACCAATCCCGCTGCACGCTAGTCACTATTTTAAATTGACCATGACCACGTAGGCCGTGGCCCGTGTAGAGCACGCCAACGTGGTAGGATTCTGATTTGTACCGTCTAGCGTGTTATCAGCGAGGGATCCGTGAGCAGATACGGCGTAGCGTCCTGCTACGTTGAGCGACGGTGGGGAGATGTGGAGAGGAGAGGAGACGGTGAAATTGGGTAGCGGGATCGGCCCTCACTTTAGGCCTAAACCGGGAAATGTACGGAGTATACGGAGTAGTTATAGGGCATCACCTCCTCTCTTAATCTCACCAACTCCGTACCTACTCCATACCTCTGCATATGCTGTTACGGAGTACCGATGCTGGTTATGCAATAGCTCCACGCGGATCATCCGTCGTACCTAGGCCGGGCTTGGCTCAGACGACTCGTCTATTTTATCTCGAGGTCAGAGCTCTTTTGGTCGACTTGCATGGTTTTTTGTTTGCATTGCATTGAGTGGGAGTAGTGTCGTTAGGCACTGATTGTAGTTATATTCGGGATGATATAGTTGGTAATGGAGGTGCCTGGAGTACCATAGTCGGAGAAGTCTGGGTGAACACCTTGCCACTCTGGTGGCGCAAACAGGATCTGAGATCGCATCGGTTGAGTTGGTTGAGTTGAGACTTTCTATATTAGTTTGCGACACCTGACTGGACTATCACGTGAAAGGCGCCCTTGGATGCACGGGCAATTCCACATTCCGATCATTGGGCCCGAGACCAGGCGCCTGGGTGATACGTCCGCGTGGGATGCAGAGGAATTTGGTAAAGTCAAAGAAAAGGAAAAAAGAAAAAGAAAAAAAGAAAGAAGAAGAAAGGAGAAGATCAATATTGAATACTTTAAAACTCTGTAACTATACAACATAGATAGACAGGTATAGTTCAATCACCTCACTGCACTAAATAACCGCTAACCTCCAATTCCAATATCAAATCCAATTAATTCGAAATAATCGATTGAATGCCAAATCCACTAAAACCACTAAAACCCACCCGAATCCACTTGGAAATCCCCAAATCGCCAACAACAGAACTTTGGAACTCCACTCGTTGATTCCGTCACTGTCGCCTCACTGAGTCAGCCCCCCCGTCTCTGGTTAGAACCTTGGAAGTCGGTTTCTTTGGCTTTCTCCCGTGTCTTCCGATTTACCCTATATATAGGCTGGTCGTGCTGGCCCATCTTTCCCTCCCTCCCCCTTTTACTACTTTCTTCGACAGAGTCTCTCCTCCCCCGCTCGCCTCCGCACTTGAAACCGGCGCTTATCTCAAACCTTCTCCCCAGCGTCTCGCCTTCGCTACTCCTATTTATCTCTTGTCTTTCGTCTTTCGCGAAAGAACACTTTTACATTCAACCTCTCAACCGCTCTATCTACCCCAACACTCCCAACCACAATGCCTCCCCGCAAGCCCCGTTGCAACTTCAAGGAGTGCAAGGAAGCCGCCCAGCGCATCGTCGGCGACTGCAGCTTCTGTACCGGCCACTTCTGCTCCAAGCACCGCATGCTAGAAGCCCACTCCTGCACCGGCCTGGAGGACTGCAAGAAAGAATCACACGCTCGAAATGCCGACAAGCTGAACAGCGAACGCACCGTCGTTGTCAAGGGCGTATGAGACCGGGAACCACAATCAGAAATGAGAAATAGCCGATCCTTTCGTCGCTTTTCTCTCGGCTGGAAGGACAAAGGGGGGCGCGGATGGCGCCATTATTCTTAAGGATCGCCCGCCTAGTCTATGGAGGCTCGGACCCATCTCGCCTCCTCTTTCCCCCCTATCTGTTCTTATCTGCCCCCGGCCGATCAGGTGCTATCCCTGCTAGCCTTGGCTTGGCTTCGATTCGGTCCCATTTGATCCGGTTCTTCCCTTTCTTGTGCGCCTCTGCGGTGATTCTGGATTTAGCGCGGTGTTTCTTTTCCCTCTTCTCTGATTCGATTCTTGGGCTTGGTCTCCTCTTCTATTTTGTTCGGTTATTCGTGATCTATATCTAGATCGGACTCGGTTTCTGGCCGCGGCTTATTTTGGGTTGAGCCTTCGCGGGATTCATTTGCATGGCGTTGTGCTTGGTGTTGACATCTTTTCTTTGATCTTTTGATATTTATCATTTATTTATTCTTTCGCATTTTGGGCATACCTCTTCACTTTTCGGGGACTGCTAAATAGAGCTCTTTGGGGTCATTTTAGCCATGAACTATACATATTATTGAATCTTGAGCCCCTTATTATCACATGATATATACTCCAGTGGAGTATCCTGGGTTATGGATCATCACTGAAACATGGCAGCCTTACGGAGTACAGTTGAACAGAATGTATTGAATAGTACAGATATGGTATTCTTGAATAACAGATTGATCGCATCGAAACCCATGTGAAACCGTATAACCATTTAGCCCGGTCCAATCTTCGGCCTATGTAAAATGTCAGCTTATCCAAACAACAAAGGTAAAAAGAGCAAGACGTACATATCATGATGCTCACTCAGCCGACTAAGATACTTATTCAACTCCTCCACACGCTCCTTATGAGTTTTGACACCTTCGCGCTGAAGCCGCTCATGCAACTGTCCCAAAAAGTCAGTTTCCCCGTACAACAAAGCCGAAGCAGAAAGAGCGCAAGCCCAACAAAAAGACAAAAAAGAACAACAGAACATACCCGTTTGCGCCTAACCTCCTCCGCTCTCTTCTCGGCCTCAGTCTTCCCAGGCGCATCCCTCTCTTTCTCTCTATCCTCCTCAGACCTCACACCGTCCTCTGTTTCGTTTTCCGGCCGCTTCGTATCTGGCGTCGACTCCGGCTTGGGCGTCGTCGCTTCCCCCTCCTTTTTCTTCCCGCTCTTCTTCTTTTTCTTCTCTATCCGCCCTCCGCTGACTTTACTCCCCTTCAGCTTGAGCTTGCCCCCGCCGACGGAGTACTCGTCGCCCGCCATGCTCGCGGTGCTGGGTTAGGTTCGGGGATGCAATGCCGTAGGTCGCGACTATCCAGGCTACCTCCTTTTCGTGTGGCGTGCCGCTTGTAGAGGTGTTGGGTCCAGGGGAGATGGGCGTGTGCGGCGTGCGCGGCGTGCGGAGTAAGAGGTGGGGAGTGGGCGATCGGTTTTGTGTGTTGGCGTAGATATGAGGGGTTTGCTTCTCTTTTTTAGATTGCAGTGCGATGTTCGACTGAGTGGATTGTAATATTTGGCTTGGGTGTGTTGTTGGTTGAAAATGTAGGTTCTCGATGTTCTTCTGTTGCGATTTGGGAATTCGGCCAATCAGAGGCGGTGGCGAGTTGAATACAACTATATATCAAGATGGATATACTATGCGCTCATTCTGAGGTAACTCCGATTCATTTAATAGACCTTTTTTCTCATCTTTATCTACTTTTTCTTCTAAACACTCGTAGGAAATAAATACTGAAAGAAATAATTCATAATGGCTGGATCTCAATGGGAAAGTGATGTGGAGCGCTTTCTGGACAACCTGCCTCCTTCGACAAACAAATACACCTATAAAGGGAAAGAGCAATTCGATCAAATCCTACAAAATGAAAAGCACCGTCTGCACAAATTACCCCCTCGTCAACCACTCGGGTCCGAAATCTCAGACTACTTCGTTATTTTCATCGATCCATCAACCTTCGAGCAAGACTTTCTGCTCTCTGATCTACTCGCTGGTACCAGTTTATTCTACAACGCGGCCTTGCACGCCCTGATCCTCAGAATGTCCACCCCCGAGCATGCTCAAGTTTCCTATGGACTGCAAACCGAATTCACAAAAATCTTGCTACCTATGGGACTCTGTGATGCAGTTGAAGGATTCGGTAACGTGAATGTCAACGTCGGCGACGGAAACGTGAAGCGGCCAGACTGGGGCTGGGGCCCACTTCGGCCCCCTCGTGGTGCCCCCAGACGACCCGGGGTGGTCCTCGAGGTCGGTGTTTCCGAGACTGAAACCAAATTGCGCGACGACGCAAGCATGTGGGTCGACCCCCTCAGAGGCCAAGTGAAAACGGCCATCACCATCAAAGTCAACCGGAAGAAACCTGAGCTCAAACTCGATAAGTGGGAATGGGACGCCGGTGCCCAACGCCCAAGGGTCACGCAATCCTGCGTGATTGGAAAAGCACCGAACAACGTCACAGTCTCGCAGCACCCGATCACAATTCCATTCGACCACATTTTCGGACGGGCCCCTGAGATCCCCAGAGAGGCTGATATTCGACTAGGCAAAGAGAGCCTCGCCAACATGGCACGTTATGTCTGGAGTACGCAAGGTCTGTAGAGATCTCCAGATCTCGGTCTGTCAGCATCCAACTAGTATGTAGACCATCCAGGGATGTCTTTAGATTTGAATACCGGTAGTATGACGGTCATAATCCAGTATTGCGGCCCGAAAACGTATTCCCAAATTCCTACACATCCTACCGTTGTTCTAGCATAATACGTATTCTACGAGTATTTGGCTCAACATGTAGTATTCTTCAAGTATTCAGTCAGGATTGGTCCCGTATTCCCTACATTGCCTAGTATTATGCGAGTATTAGGAAGGTATTATTATGCGTAAAAGTATTCTGTTTCCCGAGGTATATACATGCGTTGATCCATGCTTCCACCCTTGTAGACGCATATATTCAGATTCGGATCATTTCCCGAATCCGAAGCGCCCATATACACTCCTCCATTGATGTGCCTTAGTTTTTATCTCCAAACAAACGTGGTGCTGGCACTAGGACACCTCTTCCTCGACCTGGATATTCCTTGGGCTGTGAGGTGAGCCCAGCCGGTAGGGCGAGGAATCGTATCAGGGTACGACGAGGGTGTGATAAGGAATGATGAGGGTATAACGAGGGCGAGGTCCGGCCTGAACGAATCTCCGACAATGTCACCATATGCCGGCAATCATTCGATCAGTTAGACGTAGAATAACAAAAGTGGATCATATTCGTACACGAAATAATCGGGGACAGACTTCTCGTTCGTAAATGACAGGAAGAAAAGGAAAACATCAGCCATATTTTCCGATGGAAATAGATAAGGGAACCATAGGAGCTTGCCTCTGAGGGCAGTAGATGGCTCAGTGACCAGATATTTTCGACATCCACGCGTCGCTGTCTGCCTCCGAAACCCAGCATTATCTTGTTGCTGGGGCATATCTCCAATGAAAGCAGCACAGAAGGCAACCAAACGTATTGGTTTACCATCTATCTATATAATGTCCATACCTTTCCTAAGTTTTCCTAGAGCTATCAAACTTCTTGTCACGATCCATATGGATCGCTATCGGACAGCTAGTTCTTATAGCTGTGTCCTGACCGCTTTGTAGACAATGTAAACTTCGAATCATCTCGCGAAACTATCTAGCAAACAATCTAGCTAATGCAAACAAGCAAACAAGCAAAGCAAGGCAACGTTGGATCGTAACAAGTAAGAGGGGGGCTTTGCGCAGCATTAGAAGTTAGAATCAGTCGCTTTGCTCTGCAACGACTATCTCGACGGCCGTAGGCCGACGAGATCACTTGTATTTCTTAGAAACCCCTGGATGGGATGTTGATAAGATCAAGCAATCTCAAAGCGTCTTTACCATGCTAAACAACCTGACTTATCTGCTTCAATGTTGAATATGTTGAATCCAAGCACTTCATCCAATTGATTTGATCTAGAGTTTCGAATCGCTCAAAGATCGATGCCCAAATACCACCCTGGACGGCAATTCAACACCCCAAGCAATCTTACAATCCAACCGCGTATGCTCATCACTCCCGGAAGCCGAATCAAAGGCCTGATACGGCTTGACAATATCCCGGTAGACAAACTCACCCACACCACCCTCACCCAACAGAATCCATCTGCGAGCAATTTCCATCGCGGCCTCATCCCCATCCCGTTCCGCATCCAAAGCCAGAAAAGCCCCGGCAAGAATCCAGCCAAAGGTAAACATAACCCTGCGAGCATCAGCCAGCAACGCAGCCAGCGGACGAATAGATGTCACGCGAGAAAGGAAGGAAGCCAGAGCCTGCTTCAATGCACCCGCGAGAGACGACGTGCGGATCAAAGACAACACGCGACTGAGCCACCCCGACAAAACAGACAGGTTATCATTTTTCATCAAAAAGCGAACGAGCTCGCTAGCCAGGACATTCGTCGTACCCTCCCAGATCGGATACACGGCTGCACTACGGAGGAGGCGCGAGATATTGAACTCAGGCTCGTCTGGTTCGTCAATGTATCCGACTCCACCCATCGCTTCCTGGCACTCTTGAACGCCTACCATCGACATCTTGCTGACAACGCCTTTGCATGTGGCGGTGAGGACGCGGAAGATGACCTTTGCTTCGCTTAGATCCTGAGGCATATGTGCATGTCTCGCAGAGCTGGATGGATTCTCAATCAGACCCATCACGGCAATTGTGAAGAAGGTGAGATTTATAGCGCCGCGATGCTTTACCTCCACGTCCGCAAGGAGGCGCAGATGCATCGGAATCAACCACAATGGCTCGCCGACGGTAGTCCGTGACTTGGCGAAATTCTTTGTAATGCTAATCGCACGACGCCAGGTTGATAATGTTCCAAGAAGCGTCTGGATACGGGTGGTATTCAATAGTGGCGCAATAGTCACAATGCCCTGATCGATTTCGCCGACTAGGTGAGCGCGCATGCCCTTTAGTTCCAGTTCAGCCGTGGGTAGTTCCTTGGTACCAAGCTTGTTCTTCAGGCGGTGGATGCGCACGCCATTAGATACTTCTTCTGGCTTTCCATCTGCTCCGATAGATGTCTTCCGTAATGGCGCGATAAATGTGCTCAGTTTGCCGGAATCTGTCTTGGCTAAGAGAAAAGCGACATTGGCGTCTGTCGCGGAAGAAAAGAATTTGAATCCGCTGATCAAATAGTCGCCCTCGGCGAGGACGTCGGATGTTTTCGATGCTTGTGGTAATGGTGCGTAGGTCGCCCATGTCTCTGTGTTTTGAACGTCGCTCCCGCCTGCTCGTTCTGTCATCCATTGGCCGGATGTCCAGTAGTCGTCTCCTCTGGAGGTCAGTTTCCGAAATACAGTGTGCAGAATATGATCATTTGGCAGATCCTTGAGACGCTGTGATAATATAAATGCCGCTCCGTCGGACATGCTCATCGGACATCTGTACATGGACGACGACGGGACGTATATATACACTCTTTAGGTCCGGTAGTTAGTAGCAGTTCGCGAAAGAACAAGGAAATTATAACATACGCAGCATATTGAACAGTGCGTCTATGAACACCGTATGTGTGGTCATAGCCCAGCGAAACAACCCTAAACATTTCGTATTAGCGTCAAATGTATATCAAAAAAGAGAACGACTAACCCATGTTTCGCCCCCCATTTTCCTAACTGCTTCCACCCATCAGTCGTAATCAGTTTGTCATACCCATACCGCTGGCCCCAGACATTGTACTTCTTGACATATGGCAGGTTGGTCTCTGCGTCGGCGTTCCATGCAAAGATTTGGGGCGAAACAGCCTCCTCGCCAAATTGTGCGAGATGGGGTTCAACTAACTTGAGAGTCTCTGCAGGAAGATACCCTATTTATTGTCTTCAGGTTAGATTGAACAAAGGTGGTCCCCACGCTGGACTTACATCCTAGCATTCGCTGCAGGCTGATGTCGGAAGTGTATGTATTCGGCAATGTCCCAAGCTGAGTAAATGTTCCAGACTCAGCGGATGCAGGAGCTCGAGACTGGGTTGACATGTTTTTGATGTAGATAAATGTGAGAGCTGTTCGAGGAATGTTGGTACATTAGACAGAAATGGGGTTATATCATGGTTTGTCTCAACCGCGGTCTATTGAATAACCGAGTGCTTGTTTCCGATTATAGTTCTTGTAGCCCGTGAAATCACCGAGAAGCGAAGTTGATGGATGTCGACTATTTCTGTTGATCAAGTCCGCAAAATCGCCGAGATGAGCAGTTCGTGGTCTATAGATCTCCGTGCGGGGAAGCTTCTGCATTGCCGAGTCTAGGGTTTTGCTAAACTTCCCAAGGTAGACTAATAACACTAATAACTAAGAGTGATGGTATGATGGTAAATCAGGCAAAAGTCTCACCATATGTTCCATACTGGGAGTAATGTACTTTGTCGTTGATTCTAACCGGAAAAGAGCTCTTGTATACGGAGCGGAGTATACAGAGGTACATACGGCAGTAGGTAGGAGTAGAAGCAAATTACTCGATTGACTGAAGCACATGGAGATAATCATTTTGCATTTTCTAATATGCTAGTCATCTTGATTCATTATTTTGTTGGCATGCCAACTTCCAACTTCCCATCGGCGACCTTAATCGAAAGGAATTGGGCGCAGGTCCGATCCGCCGCCCATACGCTTACGCATCTCAGCGCCCGCAGCCACGGTACTGGGTACCTTGATGCCGCAGCAGTCACCGAACCAGTCTGAACTCTCGTGAGGATGGTCGTGGCCATGGGCATGCTCATGCTCAGCATCTCTCTCAGAAGAATCGGTCATGCCTTCGGCAGCAGGTATAAGACTTCCGAACAAGAAATGTTGCATAATAGGAAGTTTTCCCAGCACTTCCTTAACGAACATCTTCTTCATGCCGCTCTCAACCTTGGCCCAATTCTTAGAACCAGAGATATCGTCCAGCATTGGGCTATGCCAACGCAGTCCCTTCACCAATTTGACACTCTCAACCCATCGGACCTGATCCAGATAGAGATAGTTATCACCCTCTTCATCTAAAGTAGCTGTGTTATGAATACCCAGCGGAGTAATATACGGGTGCCCGACAAGCTGGCTAGCTCCGAACAAGAACGGCAGGAAATGGTAGTCATCCAGACCCCAGACACCGTGCGATCCAGCAGGCTCGAGGTAGTAAGCTGACTGGATCTCGCGCATGAGATGCATGTACTCGACATAGACCTTGATCACGACAGCGGGGAAGTCGCTGGCGGGGAGAAGACCTAGCTGGTACAGGCATAGCAGCCACATCATGAAGTTGAGTTCATGGCCGGAGCCGTAGTCAATCCGCTCCCGTGAGCCCAGGCAGTGGATTAAATATGTCGACGCTTCTTCGATTGCGCCAGAGTCTTTCAACCCCAGAATGTTGGTGTGCCATGATGCGCTCTGGGCGCTTACATCGTCGCACAATGCTCGGAAGGCGGGGTTGCCGAATCGGGATCCACCCTGGTCAATTGGCGGGTTTTTGGCTAGGAGGGCGCGTATTTGAGTGATGACTGAGAGGACCTTGGAGATGGATTCGGATTGAGGCTTTTTCTGGAGGTCCGGGATAGAATGCCCCCGCACAGAATCAGTTAGCCCGAATATAAAGGCGAGGACAAGTTTATAGGTCGGCGATGCGAGGAAGAGCTCATGGTCTTTAGAAGATAGGATGCGGCGGATTGGTTGCTGGTACTGGTGGCCGGAGAGGTCGGGCGGCGAAGGGAGAGGAGGGGTTGCTGGAGTCAGATCTCGGGAACTGGGGTTTCCCCTTCGGCTATTTGACCGTAACTCAGAGAGCTTTTTCGAGAGATCGACCTTCCCCGTAGGAGATGGTAAAGGTGCCTGTGACGCCATTGTGTTGGTTGAGTGAGGGGAGCGGAAATCGATAAGTCGATAAGTTGATAAAGGGATGAAGCAGGACTGACCGCCTGCCTTAAACAGAGGATGACGCACTTTACCAGACGGGTAAGATAATGAGGTGTTAGCTTGTAAAATAAGATATGAAGATCAGAGTAAATGGTTGACTAGAAGTAAATATCTACATTGGATGTCCATATCAGCATGTCAAGCTTGACAAGTTGCATCGACACTTCGGACTAAGGGTTCACCCAGGTGGGTTAGAGTGGAGCATGTGATCGCTTCCCCGGATTGGTCACGTGGATGGGAGATCATCACCTTGCGTGCTTTTGCTCGAAGTGACATTATACTTGATGCAATTGGAGAAGAGAGCAGAAAAAGGAAATGCAGATAGTAAGAGTCCAGCATAACAGACACAACTATTGCTCTCCATCACCGTGACCATCTTGTCTCAAACAGCAACTTTTCATCCTCTATTGACATAGACGAACCGGCGCTTCAGACCTGCATAAACTCGGTCCCTGGCAATCGTGGATTGCACAATACTCTCTTCAGTGACACAAAAACACGCGGACAGGCATAATGAATACATCCGACTCATTGGCGCCGCCTCTGAGAGGCTCCAGCACCTCTGGGGGAGCCAAAAACAGCCACTCATCGTCACGCTCGCCCACAGATTCAGCTCTGTCATCCTCCTCCAGCAGCACCCGGTCCCACTCAAGCTCCTCGACCCGAAACCACGAGCGTAACCAGAACCAACCTCAGACATCATACCAATCCACCGAATCTACCCCAATCAACACAGCCGGTCCCGCGGGGCGCAATTATCAGTCTACAGAGCAAGCAGACGCCTCCCAGCTCAAAGACCAATTAAACAACGCGAACCCTGGCAATGCCAGCCAATCAACCACCCAAGACTCGGCCCCCGAGCCCCATCAGTCCTGGTATAGTCGATTCGCAGATCGATACGGCAGTCTCGAGCTAGAGAACAAAGGCAGTGTGGCCCGCGACCACCTCGCATTAGGTACAATATGCACACGCAGCCTATATTTAAAACATGCATAGACACCCCTGACACCCACCCCCTTTCCAACAGAACGAACCTTCCTAGCCTGGATGCGCACCTCCCTAGCCTTCGCCTCAATCGGCATCGCAGTAACGCAACTCTTCCGCCTGAACAGCGCCTCCACAAAGACAAAAACCAACTTCTTCGACCCAGCATCCGGCTTACACGCAGGCATCCTTCCACCGTACCTCGACTCGTCAGGCTACGATTCAGCCGACCTCCACACCTCCTCTGCAACCGCCCGTCTTCGTAGCGTGGGTAAACCCCTCGGCTCCACTTTCATCGGCGTCTCGATCCTTATCCTTATGATTGGCTTCCACCGCTACTTCCAGAGTCAGTATTGGATTATTCGGGGGAAGTTCCCGGCTAGTCGGGGTAGTGTGGCACTTACGGCGTTTGTGGCTGCTTCGCTGATTATTGCTACTCTTGCGGTTATCTTGGCGGTCTCGCCGGGAGCCATTGAGAATTAGTTTGGGGTTGGTTGCCGACTGGTCTTCGTTTCTCTCTTTGTGTTACTCCTTCTGTTGTGATAGTCCTCATTTGGTTTGTTGCGTTTTGCGTGCAGCATTTTGCGTGCAGCATTTTGCATTTTCGAATTTCTTGAGTTTATATACACGTTTCGTTCTACCCAGGAATAGGGTAGCCATTTTCTAGCGGAGGAAAGAAGCAGGTACATATGGGTATGACTTTGTCTTGGTTATACTGATGTTGACGATAGACTGTATGCAACCATGATCATAAGTCCCACCATAGTTATACGTAGATAACCTACAAAGCTGGTATACAAAGAAAAGCCGATAGAAATATTTCGTTCTTTTCTACCATGAACGCCCTGAATCCACCCGCGCCAGACCAGTCTAGGCACAATGTAGGAAGCAGGCGAAGAGACAGGGGAAACTACAAGATGGACGGGAGTGTATCGACAATGATGGGGGGAAGGTGGAGGCAAAGAAGGAAACGAGAATAGGGAAAAAAGACCCAGGCAATATGGCTTGCAAACAATGCGAAGCAGGAAATCAGAGAAAAAAGGAGCAGACCAGGAACCGCCTAAATAAAATCCATTCATCGCGGGCCGAGCTTGTCCAGGGCGCGTGCACCCTGTTCCGCCCACTCCTGCTTGCTCACCCACATGTCGTCCTTGTCGGCAATCTGAGGAAAATAGTGTTAGCAGGGCCGGGGTCAAAGGAAAAGAAACGAGACTAACCAAGTTGGCGAGCACGGCACCACCCAGGAACACCATGTGTCTCCGACGCGGGGGATCTTCGATGCGGACCTTGAATTTCTGGAAAATCATTAGCCATGTTATATTGGTAATTGTCGGGTTCTCTTCGACGTACGTTCAGACGCTCTGGGTCGCCGCCCAGTACCCGGGTGAGCCAGAGCTGCTTCAACTCCTTCTCCAAACGAGAGGGCAGACCAGGGTACATGCTGCTACCACCGCTGAGCACGATGGCCTTGTATAGACTCGAGCGAACATCGACATCGGCACCCTGGATACAGTTGAAGAGCATTTCAGCCATACCAGGTTGGTCAACATCGACCAAGTGTGGCTGGAACAGGCACTCGGGGGCCTCGAAGCGCTCGCTGCCGACGCGAATGACACGGCCGTCGGGCAGGGTGTACGATTCGACGAGAACGGTGGTGTCTTCGGAAAGCTTTTTGTCCAACTCGAGGTCGTAGGAGACATAAGCGAGCTTCTCCTTGATCTGGCGGACGGTCTCGAAGTCAGCGGTTCGGTTCAGCGCATAGCCGCGGCGCAGAAGGAGGGCAATCAGGTTGCGAGTGACATCGCGGCCGGCGACATCAAGGCGGCGAATGTGGTGGTTGAGTACGGTCGACTCGTACACGGGGATAATGTGTGTCACACCGTCACCGGAATCCACAACCACGCCGCTGCTCAGACCTGAAACATGACATCAGTATTGGTCTTCAACTGACACTGTGGTCTTGTATCACATACCCTGGGCATACAGTGCCAGCACCGCCTGGATCGCCACATATACACCACCAAACCCGTATCCTTCTAACATCACCTCGGCCATTTTCTCACGGTTCTTGAGCGGGTTCATGGGTGGCTCCGTGAGGAGAATCTTGCGGTCCGTGGGGTCGATCTTCATCTTCTCGTAGAAGGTGTAGTTCCATAGATGTTGCATGTCATCCCATTTCTTGACAATTCCATTCTCCATCTAAAGCAGCGCGGGTTAGGCATTGACAACACGACTGGTTTGCGGAGGCGGGGTAGAAAGGTCAGGCGAGGACAAGAACCCCGATATAAACATACAGGATAGCTGATCTGGAGCATTGATCGTGCAGCGGCGGCTTCATCACCACACATGATATCCTTGACCACGATGTCGCCGCCCTGCTCCTCCGTTCGCAAGATGGGCCGCCCCACTATCGAGGGAAACTGGAACTCTGGGAAGTTCTGACGAGGAAATATAAATTAGAGAAGAGCAAACATGGACTGTAGGGGTCATGCGACATACCTGGGCGGCGTAGCCGACCTTAAGGAAGCCGGTTCCTCCATCGAGGACTGCGGAGTAGCTTGTTAGCTTGGAGCTGGGACACGGTAGCCTGGGGGAATCGGTGTGTACCAATGGGCATTTCCGCCATGTTGGAGGAATTAGGGATTCGACGGTTGGGAGTAGGGGTACCGTCCAAGACTGAGATTATATTCGGAAACTCCCAAGATGAGTGGAAATAGGAGGGTTCAGGGGAGAGCGGAGGTGTTGGGGATATTTGAAGTCAAGTCCACGACAGACGGAGCATCATAACTTACGTGACCGTACCGTACCTGATATTCACCCCACAGTTGGGCGGCGAGCCGCAGCCATGACGGTACGTGACCACGTCAACGCATTCTTAGACCAGACGAACTCAGAGATGATAAATTAGGGCCTAAAAGAAGATTTTGAGGTCTTAAGGAGCATGGGATAATGCTGAAATCAATAGATGCGCAGGTTATAGTATATGTGGAACGTCTCACATTAAGGGGTATACACGTGGACTTGACTACAGCGACACACCAAGCAAGAATATGGCAAAGAGACGAATCATATGACTATTCATTGAACAATGTCCAAGCCCGGTTTAACCTGCAGATATGCAGTACCGTTGATAACGTTGAAGCGTATCCTGTCGGCCGACACCGATATCCTCGGGAAACACGCTCCACCATTCCTATCGTCCCTACAAAGTAGACTCATACAAGGATCGCATTGCCCTGCACAGGTAAACTCTGGATTGCCAAATTTCGCTTGAATCCCTCGAATCGATCTTGACTCGTTGTCTAAAGAGCCCATTGTCGCCCTTTGAATCCATCCAGAGGAAAAAGAGCGAGCAACGATGCCACAAATCGGCTGGGTAATCAGCCTCTAGAGCACCTACAATTATGAACAAAGAACTAACAAAACACAGTATGGACTCGGGTCCATGGGCCTAGCAATGGCCTCCAATCTGCAGCGCCACCTAGCCACGAAGAAGGCCTTGAGCCTGATCTACTCGAACCGCACGATGTCGCGCGGAGCACCCCTGCAAGCACTGGGTGCAATCCCAGTAGCCAATTTCGAGAAGTTGGTGTCTCAATGTGGAATTATTTTCACCATGGTAAGCGGATTCCACCGAGAAATACATAGCAATGTCTAAAGCCTCTTCCAGATCTCGAATGACGCAGTCCTCCAAAGCCTGCTATCCACCGCCATGGGTTCAAGCCAGTCCTTGAAAGACAAGATCTTCGTCGACTGCTCAACAGTGCATCCCGATACTGTAAAATCGGCTGTATCGGAGCTGAAAAGCAAGGGTGCATCGTACGTAGCAGCGCCGGTCTTCGGCGGGAACCCAATTGCCGTGGATGGCAAACTTGTTTTTGCCATTGGTGGCCCGAAGAGTGCGACTGATGCCGTCAAACCTCTGATCCAGGATGTTATGGGTCGGCGCGTGATTGATTGCGGTGAGGATGCGACAAAGGCTTCCCTTCTGAAAATCGCGGGTAACATTGTTACTGTTAACATGATGGAGGCTGTTGGTGAGGCTCAGGTCTTTGCCGAGAAGACCGGACTTGGAACTGGTCCTATGGAAGAACTCATTGGCGAGGCTTTTGGTGCTGTTGCCGGAGGGTATTCTAAGAGGTGTGTTACAGTATTTTTTCGGTGCTGGCATGGCGTTTCATACTTATCTTTGTTTCCAGATTGACTACCGGTGCTTATGCGCCGCCCCTGGACTCTCATCCTGGATTTGGTGTTTCTCTTGCTATCAAGGATGCTAGACATGCTATGTCAATGGCCCAGGATCAGGGTGTTGAGCTTCCTGGCCTTGAGATTGCCAAGACTAACATGGAGGCTGCGAGAGAATATGGCGGAGAGTGCCTGGATAGCAGTTCGATGTACGGAATTCTACGCCAGAAGGCTGGTCTGGCGTTTTGGAATGAGAAGAGCAGGAAAGAGTAAAGTCAAAACCATGCTCCCATAAGATATACAACAGAGTAACTATTACTAAGAAGATTTGTATTTGCTTGAATGTCCAGACAGAAATGATCTCTTCAAAATTCATCTATTGACAACGCGAATGAGGTGACCGTGGCCCTTCTCACAGCATGCTTCTTCCCTTGTGTATTAAGACTCCGCCCAAGAAAACTAAGCACCAAAAAAAATAAACAATTTGACTAGCTAAAAGCTAGGATTTCCTTTTCGCCAAAAAGAGGCATGGAATTTGACAATTCTAACCAAGATCAACTTGGTAGAGGTGGACCAGTTGGAATGCCGCTTAAGTGGTCGTGTAGCCACTATGTGAGTCTGTTCCGCTTGATGGGTTGAGCTTTGGCTTCGGCATGATTCGTGTAGCGTCTGCCAAAGCGGGAAAACATTTTGCAAATCCGGGCCCCAAAGACCAATTGGATAAATTTCTCATATGCCGTTCGAAGACCGGGTTGATAACCAGCTCGTCCGAGTCTCCGGTTGACAGCAAACAGTCCGTATCCTCGTAAGGCCAATTGAGGCTCATCTCACGCGTATATGGGATGAACCAATTCTCAAACGGATAGTTCTGGTAATTGGTAACGATCCTGTCACGCATTCGCGGCCAGGGAACGTAATCCATCCAAGCAGGGTGTGGATGGAGAAGTTGTGTCGGGCGCGGGGTTAACCAATCTGGGAGTCGCTCATAATTCTCTTGCGTAGGGTAAATTTGCCAGCGCATGATGAGAAACATGGAGTAGAGGACAGCAACCTGCTCCGGCAGAGAATCGACGTCTGGAAAGGCGCGCAGGATATCTGTGAAGACTTTTGAGACTGGATGAGAGTAGACGCTCCTCTCCGGATTCAGCAGCGAAGAGACACTCGGGTACGGTGGCCCGGCTAATTTTTGTCTAGGGATGCCTTGAGCCGCCTCGCGTTGTCGGCTATGGAGAAATTCCAAAAGGATGGTATCCAACGGACATGTCGCTGTTAAGTTTTGTACCGGAGCGGCGAATGCAGGTGGCCCTGGTTTAGAGGGAGTAGTCGAGGGATGTGGGTATATTGAAGACGAAGGGTTCAGCTGCGGATAGCGGAGGTTATCTGGGGTGCTGCGGTGAACAACGTCGACTTTGGGAACACTATGCATATCACTAAGAAGGAAATTAAACCCTAGACGCTCCTCGCAGCCGAGGTCTAGGCCGTGAGTGATATTATGGCGTTGCGAGTCCCATGCGACACGGAGAGATGCCGACGGAGGGCTTCCATTTGTACTGTTGCGGCGACTCCCGAAATTAGGCGCAGAATGAGTCGGAGAAGGCGTATCAAGGCTGGCAAGAGACTCGGGGTAGGATTTCTCGCCTGAAAAGGGGGTGAGGTGGTCGGTGTAGGACAATGGGGATGTATGCGAAGCGGGCGGGGCGGACTTGGGTATAGCTAGAGAATGAGACGCATCTATCTATATCAGCCCCAAACTTGAATTTTATTGGAATGCTGAACTCACCTCGCAGTTCTGGCTTAGCCATCAATGGTTGGAGAATGTCCATTGCCGCTTTCAGCCCTTGGCGGAGCTCCGCGTTCTCCGACCGAATCAACTCATTCTCACGCAGAGCTGCTTGAAGATCAAGGTAGGGCTTTTGTGATGACAGGTCCCGGACCTGTTGCTCCAGACCTTCTATGTGGCCCTTGGTCCTTTCTCGAATTGCGCGCTGCGCTTGGCGGTCATTGGCCCGCTTTTTCGCCAACTGATCAGGAGTGAGGTTGGCAACACCTCTTGACGACATGCTATTCAGTTTGCGCTTGCGTCCTGGCGTCGCGCCATTATCCAAGAGTCCTGCTCTATCTATCGAGGTCGCACGTTCAGGGATTCGCGAGTCTTCGGGTCCGTGGGGAGTAGATTGCGCACGTTCAGGCAAGTCGGACAGGTCGGGCGAAGGGGCCACATGCCCATTGGCGTCTGTAGTGCGGGTGGCCATGGCCTTGCACACGCGCTAATTAAGCTTATCCCATACAGGCCGGGGAAATGTAGAATAGAAAATCAGGAGCTCTGGAGTAAGACGTGTGACTGCTATGTGGGTCAATGTTTGAGATAGTCGTTTAAACTTTCATGCGGGCATGCGTATTATCGAATTCCTTCTTGGGAATGACCGTGAAACTGACTTTATTTGTTCCAAGTGCTATATATCTAGAGACAAAACCTCCAATTTTTAGGAGAAGCTGGCGAACATGGAAGCATTGAGTAACCAAGCCACACAAAAAAAGAATATACAGAGTATCAACGCCATATACAACCTTGGAACAAGCCCAAAGAATCAAGATTATGCACAAAGAAGTTCGGTCGTGTCGATCATATACAAAGGCTTTTTGTAAGTTTCAATGCAAGAAAGAAAGCATAAGCCAGATGAAAAGGGGAATGATGGAGGCAAAAGTTCAAAACGACAAGCTGATGGATTATTGGATCATATGGCCCATTTTCGAGATCTATCAAAAGTCGGCATATTAGTATCAATCCTTAACTGACCAATAGTTTGCAAACATACCTTAGTTTTAAGATAGCCTTCAATTTCAGAGCTCTTAATTCCTTTCTGACCGCCAGTTCGCCATGCCAATGGGATCATCGGCACCCGCTCTTTTACAAGAACCTCATGGTTAGGGCCCTCAATGGCGCGGACTTTATCAGGGTTATTGGTAAGTAGACGGATTCCCTCAGGGATGGCATCCGCGCCACAACCAAGATCTTCCAATATGGCCGTAGCTAGTCCATAGCTTCGGGCGTCAGCCGGATGGCGGAGCAAAAGGTTTGCCTCAACGGTATCCGACCCGAGATCCTGGAGATTGTATGCCTTTAACTTCTCGCCAAGACCGATTCCGCGACCCTCTTGACGGAGGTAAACAATCACACCACCTGTCGAATGTGACGAAAGGGACTGGACTTCTGGCGGCGCATCAGAGGCAAGATCTTCGACGGGGAAAGACATTAAACGCGCGGCCTCATCCAACTGCTCGCCGCAATCGCAGCGCGCCGACCACGCCGTTTCTCCCGTATAACATTCCGAGTGGATTCGCACCAGCGGTGGCTCGACCTGCTTTGGCGTTGATGACCCGGCCAGATGCTCATCATACCGGCTGCTCACTCGACCCGGGCGCAATTTCCCAATGTACGCGCCGCGGATCATTCGGTCCATCTCGGTCTCCCCTGGCCGCACGCTGTCCAAGCTCCGGCTACGAATATTGTTTCCAAATACAATGGCCAAATGCTCCTTTCCATCCAAGTCATTGTGGTAGAGGTGTAGGAACATTTCCGCTCCGTTGGTTGTTGGAATTCGCGCCCGCACAATACATTCCACTGCTGGAAGCTGCGGGAGTAATTTGAGGCCTTTGGCATCCTGGCTATTATGGTGGATATCTGCTGCTTGGTTTTGGTGAAGGATTTTGGTGGGATTTAAATCCAAGTTCAATGTACCCCCGGGGGTTGCAGGTGGGGTGAATGCGGGCGAGAGCAATGAGTCCGGTAGAGTCGGAGTGTTTTCACCTGACGCAATGCTCTCCTGACTCAGATCATCCGAGTGTCCATCTAATCTGCTTGGGGGCGAACGCGCATCGAATTTTGGTGAGGCGTGTGCCGGTAGGTCGGTCATTGCGACGGCGGAGGCGGGGTAGTCGGAAGGTGTGACGTGTGAAGCTCGCTGCAGGTGCTCTAGTATGCAGGGGTAGGAATTGAATAGTGCGGAAGCATCGATCTGACGGAAATATAGGGCAAATTCTGTTAAATGGAAAGTTTTAATTGCGAAGTAGACAATGCTCCGGCTATGCTCCCTCGGCATGAGGAGAAGCAGGCTGAGTCATCGCTTTGATACCGCTTACTCTAGCACATTCTCTCGGGCCTTGGTCCACCCAGGATAGGAGAATTGTGTTCGCCAAGAGCTTATGACATATCTCAGACTTGTTTGACCTGGAGTTACACTATCCTATGAAATGCATGGCTTTTTAGTGGCCAAGAGTCAAGCATTGAATATTGTCCTCCCGACTCGAAGCCGACATCGGGGAAGGAAAGGATAAACAATAACGGCAATTAATCACGCCACCAGTATATATATCAACGACATAGGTACATCCATCATCAATGCCCTGGCCATTTTCAAAGACATGGCTATATTTCATATCATGCGTGTCAGTGTCGTGAATGTTCGTTGAGACTGAAATGTAGTATGTGCCATCAATATCCGCTCGATGAGGGGGCAATCGGCATTATCCCGACCGAGAAGAAGCTGGATTGCATCGCCGTTGGGGGTAATAGCGTCAGATTGGTGTTTCTGCAACATGATGGGAATGACATGGCTTGAATCATTGTTGTTATGCCAACCCTTTTTTATTGTAGACATCTGGCACTGCTCTGCTCAGCCTCAGCCTCAGCCTCTGTGCGTAGAATCTCCAAAAACAGAATTATCATAGTTCAAAAAAGATTTGTTCTCTAGCTAAAGTATCTAGTCAAGATGAAAGCCCCATATCCATGGTAGGCATTCGAACTCCAGATAGCGCCGCGCTTAAATGGTATCATCATCACATCAGATCGTAGAAACAGTCTGGGTTTACTTGCCCAGAATATCCAGCACAAATCGCCGGTCAACCTCCATCTCTTTGTCGTCCTCTTCGCCCTCAAATTTGAGGCGATAGACGTCCTTCCTGGCACCCATCACTTCCGCGCGATAAAAAGTGGTGGTGTCCGGATATCGCGCGAGGACCTGCTTGCCCGCCGGATATGTAGACAAGTGGGCGCTGAGCTGGGGAATGGGAATAAGAGAGGCAGCGGTAGTCTTGTAAACCGCTCCCTGCTCACCATTCTCATTCGGCTCGGGATCCTGCACATCATATCTGAATCAGACATGACGCGTCAGTCAACGTAAATCGAGACGAGATGTAAACGACCTAACATCACTTACCGTTTCTTTGGGCCGTCGCCATTAACAGCCTTGATTATGCATTGGATCCCCTCACCCTCGACCCCTTGTTTATTCTTGTTGTGTTTGAAGACAACCTGAGCCCCAACCACCAGCAAGCCACTCCGTTCCGCGACAGTGCCCTTCGTCCCTTCTGACGGCCCTTCTTCGATCTTGACCATGATATTATCCTGGCGCCCCCCTTCGCGGGCTTGTGTGCTTGACGAGACGCTTGCGCTGCGTGGGACGATCCCCTTTGAGCGTGCGGTCTTGTCAGCCCCCGAGGCACTGGGGGAGTCGGTTACCGAACCTTCGAGTTCATTTCTTTTCTTGCGTGACTTGTTGAATGATGTGGACCGATGTGGAGGCGCTTCGGCTTCAGATGCTTTGCGCAGGGCAGTGAGCAGTTCTAGGTTTTTGATTACATCGCATGGCTCGTCTTGCATGATCGCGCGCTCGTCTTCGCTGAGTTTCTGGCTTAGGCGGAGCCAGCTGTCGAGTTGGTCGTGTTCGGCCATAGTTGGTTCTGCTTGGAAGCGCATATTAGTATATACGATTAATAATGAACTTGGGGTTGTTCGGATTAATTGTAAGCGAAGCGCATATTGGAGCTTTGCGGTATAGAGCCGAGGGCTCTAGTGCGGGGGGTACTCACGGTTGCCATTATGGGCGATCTTGTCTACCAAAGCTCGAATCTGCTGGGATAATGAGTTTTGTTGATCGAACTTCTCTTTAGATTTTCGAATATCCTGGCAGATCTTGGTCCAGAGCTCCAGTTCCTCATTATTGCCAAATCCGTTGTCTCTGGGTCGGGGGCGGTTGCGAGACATCCTCGGACCGTTTATCAATGGGGTAGTGTAAAGAATGTGCAAAGAGTATAAGCAGCTTACTGCCGACCAGAACCACTGTGGTATTGATATCTCCTTGAAGCAACAAGTTGTTTACTTGAAGGTTGGAGATGCGGTGATAAGGGCCCCGTTCCCCCGGGCGGTCGGGGTTGACACGCTAACTACTTTGGGACATGGCATTGTATGTGTCGACGTCGACAGTTGTATAGTGTATTTCTTGTCTTCTTTAGGGTATATATGATTAATTCTGGGATACTTTGACCTTGAACCTATTCAAACTATACTGTCTCGATGCGGCTGTACATTTTGGCTCTAATTGGCAGGATGCTTGCGGAAGTACTACCTCATTAGGAATCTATGACAGATTAGGATACCACTCCGTAAATCCCATAAACAAAAAGCCGGGAATGCCTCTGAGTGAAACCAGACCAATTCTCCTTTTCAAGCTCTGGACGTGTGCTATAGATATCATCCGGGACCCTCTCTGACAACTCTCACCGAAGGCTTGGCGTGGAATTTCTAATACAAGATCGCTGGTTGACCCCCGCCTTTCCCTCCAAACATCCATTTCAATATGCAGATACCACTACTTCGGCTGCAATGCGGTAAGTTTGGGGATGCTCAATAAGAGAGACATAGCTGACATACTTTCCTTTAGGCGTCAATAGCTACGACTGGGGTAAGCTAGTCCCGCTTGCGATTGTGTTCCCCGCACTAACATCCCGTCATAGGCAAGGTTGGCCAAGAGTCAGCAGCGGCCAAGTATGCCGCCACAACAGCCGCCCCGGACTTTACAATTGAGTCTGACAAGCCCTATGCAGAAGTAAGTGAGAGATCAATAGTAATATTCGACTTGATGGGCTCACAATTTATAGCTCTGGATGGGCACACACCCCTCTCTTCCATCGAAAGATGTGGAGACACAGCGTACCCTCCTCGACATGGTTCAGGATAACCAGGCCTTGCTGTCGACCGATGTGAGTGAACGATTTGGAGGCAAACTCCCGTTCCTGTTCAAGGTGCTTTCTATCCGTAAAGCGCTCAGCATCCAAGCCCATCCAAACAAGAAGCTCGCGGAGCAGCTCCATGCCCGGGACCCAAAGAACTATCCCGGTGAGTGGTACTTCGGATCACACTCGATACACGAGCACCCGGAAACATGGCTAACCGCTTGCAAGATGACAATCACAAGCCCGAGATGACCATTGCCATCACTCCGTTCGAGGGTATGTGTGGCTTCCGCCCGCTCGCCGAGATCACACATTTCCTCCAAGCTGTAGAGCCTCTGCGCACCCTTGTTGGCAATCAGGCGGCGAGTGAGTTCGAGCAAATTGTCAAGGGCAACGAAAACTCAGAGGAACCTGCTGTCATCCGAAAGAACAAAGAAGCGCTACGCTCCCTCTTCACCACGCTGATGGAGTCTTCATCCGAAAAGATAGAGACAGCCTGCAAGAACCTTATCTCGGCTGCGGACAATAGCCCCGACAGTTTTGCAACCCTGGCAGGTGATGTGGAGACGAACCCTACCAACCCCGCTGAGCTGGCTGCGCTTGCCAAGCGCCTGAACGGACAGTTCCCGAACGACATCGGCCTGTTCGTATTCTTCTTCCTCAACTTTGTCAAGCTGCAGCCTGGCGAGGGTATGTTCCTGAAGGCAGATGATATCCACGCGTATATTTCCGGTGATGTCATCGAGTGCATGGCCTCCTCTGACAACGTGGTGCGAGCGGGCTTCACCCCGAAGTTCAAGGACGTTGACACCCTCACCCAGATGCTGACCTACTCCTACGCACCAATCGAGGAGCAGAAGATCCAGGCCACAGACTACCCGTATGCCATTTTGAACGCCACTGCTTACTCTAGCGCCTCGTCCGTGATGCTCTACGACCCTCCTATCGACGAGTTCAGTGTTATCAAGGCCGACTTGAACCGAACTGGCGCCAAGGCCACTTTTGACCCGATCGACGGCCCCAGTATCTTCATATGTACACGTGGCAAGGGCAAGATTACTGTTAGCAACAAGACCGAGGAGGTCAAGGAGGGCTATGTTTTCTTCGTCGGCGCTACCGCTGAGTGTGTGATTGAGAACACTGGCAGCGGTGAGGGCGATGATGATGTCTTTACGACCTACAAAGCATTCTGTGAATTGACCCCGACCGGTGAGGAAAACTAGGTCAGCGGTAACTAAATTGTTATATTCTAATCTGTTGTGTCAAGATGGAACACCCCGTTCTGGGATCGGCGCAAACCTGTGAAGTGGCATGAGAGATAGGGATGACTTTGTGGTATGAAATAACAAAACCACAATATTATTATAAGCCATGCTGCTAAATCTCGAATTGACCACATGGGTGATGCAACTGAGCTTTAGATTTACTACGCCTAAGCCAATCTAATAATATGCCGACAGGCGCCAGAAATACATCCGGTAGACCAGGCGCACGATCTGTCATCCGTAAATTTGAACATATTGTTTAGTTTCTCATCATTGGCACTTGTGTATGAGTGCCGTTTTACGGTTGCGTGACGGTGAGAATCACCCGAGTTGGGCGACCACCCCACTGACCCCCTTAGCTTCCTATCAACTACATTCAGCCCCCTGGTGTCTGCACGCCGCTGATTTTGATTGCCACTTCTACAAGTTGTACGTCTCCTAATTTCCCGGTACCGGCAAAATGCCAATCTACTTCTGGAACTATTACTCGACTGTATGTGCGGCCTGGAAGCTCTTTTTTGAAGGCGCACTTGGTATCTTGTCTGGTATATTTCCGCTCTTTATCAGATCCTATCCACCCAGCTTTCATCAGTCCAATGATACAGTCGGCGGAACATCGAACTACACCTATACCATACGGCCGCTATTTCAGTCTGATCTGAAAATACTGGGCATAGGAGCTTCCGGCCAAGTCTACGAGGTTGACGAGGACATTGTCCTCAAAAGCTGTCGCATTTTTGAACAACCCGGGAGCGACGCCTCTGACAGCGACTGATACCACTACGCCTCAGATACCATCTTCCACTCTAGCTTGTTACAGGATGAACGAGCTGTTCTACGACTATTTCAGCAGTGGCCACATCCTAATATCATCGAAGCTATCGACACTGATCAAGCGGAGGGGATATTTCTTCACAGATATTCTCCGTTACCGGCGAGTGAGATACCTACACAGCCTACCAGAATTCGGTGGTATCGTGAGATCACCGCTGGTCTTTGCCATATTCATAAGCTTGGAATTGTTCATGCTGATATACGAATTGACAATATCCTGTTTAATAATCGGGGCTCTGCTATCCTTTGTGGTTTCAGTACTGCTAGTCCGTTTAGTCAACCAAATCTCGTTATCTCAGATCTACCGCTTCCGGTCAACGGCCCTTCACCAAATCTATCTGAGGTAACTGATCTATTTG
This sequence comes from Penicillium roqueforti, assembly GCF_015533775.1. NCBI lineage: Eukaryota > Fungi > Ascomycota > Eurotiomycetes > Eurotiales > Aspergillaceae > Penicillium > Penicillium roqueforti. The sequence goes on along the minus strand of NW_024067566.1, from coordinate 1,536,729 downwards.
CAATAGGCTCTCTACTATTTCAACTGGAGCATGGCTTCAAACCCGAGTTTTCTACGAATAGAGATGGGGAATTAGAATTGCCTAAGATACAGACCAATCATCAAGGAAATCGATACAATTATTCGAAAAGCTTGGGTTGGACAATACAGTCGCGCCTCAGAGATATTAGAGAACCTTGATTCACTCCACATTCCGATTAGCCAGGCTGTTTCTAATACTCAAGGACACTCAATTGCTCTATTGAAAGAGCGGATTAGGGCTTGGAGAGAAAGACGCGAAATCAATACTGGTAAGAACTTGATGTTTATACCCATTTCTTCACGACTAAAATTATCTATAGGCTCTGTCCTCGATGGCATACTCTCAGAAGAGCAGCTACAAGTACTAGCTGATTGTTATGGCCTGGATAAAGATGCTGAATCACGTTTTATTGGCTATGATGTGCCTTTGCAGCTAAATGAGTGAATATAAGCTCCAGGGAGCCAATGACCGCATTTCTAGTCTTTGAAGCCTAAGTCTAATTAATGTCAGACTCATAAAAATGTGGCCGGTTGGCAGAATATCATATAATGTAGGGGGTTGAGGCGGCGTGCAATACTTATGTCAAGTCACTTTCCAATACGATTCAAACACAGGCGGCATAAAGACCAAAGCTGTGGTCCCTTCTCTTCAAATCTTACATATATTTTGTTATGGGTCTTGCACCCCTTCACACTTTTGCTTTAGGCAATGGATCCCAGTGAGGTTGGCCAGGCTGCGATCGTGCTCGGTCAATGATTGCGCGCAGCCATCTTTACGCTCAGCGAGTCTTCGGCCAAGGCGGGGCTTTCCACCAAAACATATCATCTGGCGGCCGGTCACAACTTCTTCCACGATGATACCAGTCTATCTGCCAGTTGAGATTAGAGAAGGCGGTGAAACAAGCGGACAGGGATTAGAAACCAATAAGATGACATAACTAAGTAGACGCTGATTGGCCCATCCCAATTAGGTGTAGTGGTAATTGTCAGTGGGACCTGCATCCTTCCATCCACACTCGGCAAGCCAATTAGCTTCGACACACACGATTTATACTCAGTCACCATCCACCATCACCATCACCATGCCCGGATTAAGACAGCCTCATCTTCAAGAGCATAGCTCACCTGTCTATAAAAAACAACGTTTATCTGCCAAAGAATCCTCCATTTTTCCGTACCCCGCCATACCAGCCGAGTGCATTGATCATCATGAAGATCTTTTGCCGGATTCAATCGAACAATTTCGGCACATGATTGAGATACCAAGTAAGCATTTGCGTCTTCGACAATACAGCCTAGTATATGATATGCTAATTCACTCTTAGAAACAAACTCATCTGAGTGGGGCGATGAGAAAGCCGCAGCCGCGCGTGCCCTTCTTGAACCGAACGTGACCGATGCGAATCGGCAGTTAATTCGAACCTACCACCCTTCTCTAAGCTGCCTCCAACCTGTCTGGATGGTACTTGAGTGGGATAATAAGTGGATGTGGGCCATAGCGCCACATTCTGCTCCCAAAAAAACCACAGGTACTCACGCAGGGGGCTTGGAAATTCATGTTCAACCATCGGGATACATAGAGCGGACAACTGTCATATGGCCCAAACTCCAGAATGACCCTCTCAGTGTTATCCTCAACCCCCGAAAATTCCTTTCTCCAAATGATCTAAACCTGTTACGGGAGATGTTTCCGTGTGCGCTCGGCGTCAGGGTGTTCATAAGTGGGTTCATTGTGATTCTCTTCAAGAACCGCTCAGACATCGAATATTCCTGGCTCCACGATGGATTTGCAGACAGTTTTGGTTGCTTACGCCTACAGTACGATATCCTGCAGGATGAACCGACTCTGAACGTGATTCCCCGCGGTGCGGCAATTACCACCAGGCCCAACTCTGTCGATGGATACGCCGCGTTAGGTCTGAAGCTTCGTTTCCCTAGCGGGGAAGAGGCGATTACGGTACCCACGCACGCATTCGTCACTCTCCGAACGATGCTTCCAACGCCTCTGCTTCGTATGAATGATTGGTATCAGAAGATCAAGAAGAAAATGGCTCGATATCTCCCTATCAGAAGGAACTCATTTGTGCCAGCTGTCGGGACGGCTCGGCACCAAACAGCAGGTAATTCCCTTATAGGGAAAACCGTTCTCCTTGTCGGAGAATCGCAAGAGGTATGTGTGTTGAGAGAATATTGCCTCCTCTCATTTACGGTCTAAGTTACTAATGCAGTATGTACCTTCGAGCGATAGGTCGGTACAATCTCATTCACGTACGACCAAGCCAGTCGCAGGCCTCTTCGATTCCCAATAGGCTTTACCCACGATCTATCATTGATCACCAACGACCGAGGGCTTCCGCGAATGGTAACACCTGACCACACACCACAGGTATCCGGTTGGGGTTCATATCAGGATGTGTCAGATGGCAATCCCGTCTTTGTGACGAGTTTCAATGTTTCAACCGGGAACCAAATCCGCAGGATAGGCACGAGAGTATCAACACGTGCTCAACAAGCTATTGTCGAGGGCTCGCAGTATCTTTGGGATAAAGAACTGCTATCCCAAAGTGTCTCTATCCTATGGAGGACACAGTATGATCAAGACTCGCTACAAGGCCTCTCCGGTACAACCTTATGCCTCGGTTTGCTTTCAGATAAGACATGTCTTGCAGTCTGTTTCCAGAACTTTGAGACGCCATTATGCTCCTCAGCTGTCCTCAACGAAGATCATCGCGGTCCGTCAAACACGGAAGTTACAGGATTTCGTCTTAAAGGTGGATTTCTTTTACCACCGGATGTGAGAGAATGCCAAATTCTCTGTGATCCGCCAGAGACACCTGCTGGCTCTGGAATGTACCCTGGTAGGGATAGGGCTACTACGGGGCTGAGGAGGTCCTTCTCATCCCATCGTAGAGGGGAATGTTGGGGGAGGGGACTCTTCTGATTTTGAGTCAGAACTAAGTACCTGGAACTGCGTTGCTTCAATGAACAAGGTGGAATCTGCGAATATTATACTTTTTTAGTTTCCTTGAGAACCTGAGCACATCTTTGCCGTACGTTTCTATAACTAGAGGGAGCTTCATGGCAGTAGTTAGATCGGCATCGGGTATCATTCATATCTTCCATTGATCATCACTTCTTCGCTTCTTATAGTCACGTAGTAAATGTACATCAGACCCACTCTACATATCGAAATCTGTTGAAGAATTACAGGTGGGAGTTGCCATACCACATGTTGTACTATAGAACCAAGAAGGGAAGGAAGTGCAAAGAAGTCTCCCAAATTGCTGAAGGTACAAAATGGGAGACTGCGTAATGATAATAGCCCGTTCCATCATTCTACACTTTACAATCGATGAGAGAGAATGTCTACTAGATGAAAAAAAAAACGAAAAAAAAAACGAAAAACATACAACAGTTAGGATTCGCTGGTGGTCACCCACCCAACTACTTACTCACCGGCGTGATTCAAAGGACACAGAAGAAGATCTTATTTTGGCCCCTAGTGCTTTTTATCAGCTATTTTTAGAGAAGAAATTAGAGAAAGTTCTTCTTCGACGAAAAATTGCCCATCATTGTCAGGTAAGAGCTAATAATACTGCGATTGTCGTTTCAGTAAACGACCGAACCTACCGCAATTTGACTAAACGATTTAATGATACCGATATTATTTAGACCGCCATCGAGAGGCAGCTTCGGATATAGTCAGGTCTGTTCTCAATTACGTAGACGACCGTCACTCTCCTCTAACTAGCCGCTAGTCGGAAAGGGGAGAAAAGAGGAAAAGCCTCTATCACGAAGAGAATGCTCGATAAGAGAGCCACTCAGATTCATACTAAGTAGGATGCTTCTAGAGAAAGACCTATCTGGCGCAGCGTCTACAATCTAATGCAATGTGCATCCTCGACTGGCCCATTAGGCCCATACTATTAGGTGGATCCAATAGGGAAAAAAAAACATTACCAACTGAAGACTTATCATCTGAAGCGGCTCGTTACCCACGTCGAAAAAGGTGGGGTGTTAGACGGGCATAAGGGATGTGCCAGAAATAGTATGCGAAGAATTATATATAGAAGAGCAACAGAGACAGGAAAAGAACAATCGCAAAGGAGGACATGTGACTGGAAATGGAGCACCATATCCTACTATTCATATTCTGCTGTGAGCAAGCGCGTCCACATGAGCTCAGTGCCTACCGTGAAGCCATTATCGGGAGTATATTCAATGGGTGAAATTTTGCGGAGAAGGAGAACTCAGATTGTGTCGACAGAATTTTTAGAAGGTCATGCATATGTGAAGATGACGAGGTGACGCGAGTGATACAGTCTAAGGGAATGGCGCTGCTACGTTATATGGTGACTACCTCTTTACCCTATCTCGATATTAAGAGCGGTAGCATTCAGAATGGGATCTGCTGTAGTGGTTGTTGAATTGCTTTGGAAAAGGCTCTGAGGTCATCACTGGTTCAGTCTAATGTTTGTGCTCTACGGGACAACGTTTACTCCTATGCCGAGTTCATGGAACACTTTCGGGATTGTCGAGAAGTTCAAAATCCATGGAAATTGAGGAACCAAGGGGTTGATATTACTCACCTCTCGGAATTCGCTAGGCGTGGAGGTTGCTTCAAGAAAAGGGATGCTATCCTGTCTTCCAAAAGAAAAGAAGGCAAAGAGAAGGGAAGAAGGGGAGAAGGAGGAGCATTGATTCTGTACAAACAAACAGCTAGCTGACTGAATAGTTAGCTGGGTAGAAACCTGGCAGACCAGGTACCATGGCAGGTGATCTGTCTCAACAATATATACATTCACGTCGATCTTATAGTATCCTCAACGTGCACAGCCTTTTCACTTTCGTCTTGCTTCGGCTCATATTCAAGCGTTATCTCTTCATCCTTGAATTTCTCTGCACCCATATTCCAAGCCAGCTTAACCCCCTTGAACGCATCTTCAACTTCCTCCAGTGTCCTCCCCGATGTCTCAGGGAAAACGAAGAAGACGTGCAGGGTCATAGCGAAGGCGAAGACTGCAAAAATGATATAAGTCTTCCAAGTGATGTTGACAAAAGCAGGCGGAATGAAATAGCTCAGAGCGAAATTGAACGCCCAGTTGCTGGCTGTGGACAAGGCAGCGGCTTTGCCTCGTAGACGGAGGGGGAAGAGCTCCGACGGATACACCCACTCAATAGGGCCCCATGTTGGCGCGAAAGAGGCCACGATGAGATAGGAGCAAGCAATCACGACCTTGGCGGGAGCTCCTGTGATCAACCAACTCTCTTCGGGGATATTGTCCAAGCCACCTGGCGGGGCTGCGACACCGTAGCCTCCCATTAGGCCAGCACATAGGGTCCACCAGATGAAGAGAGAAATACTGCCTCCGATGAGTAATGGACGACGCCCGACACGATCCATGAAGAGGAGTGCGGGGATTGTCATAATCACGTTGATCACGGAGCTGATGGATGACGCCACCAAGTTGGAGCTGCCACTGAGGCCTGTCATTCCGAAAATATATGTAATGTCTAGAGATGTTAGTGGTAATTCCACCACACTGGACAGGAGGGAGCTCACAGTAGAGAATGGCGTTGATTCCAGTGAGTTGACACCAGATCTGGACAAAGACGACAATGTGCGTGCGCCAAAGCATATGCGGCCGGAAAAGATCGATGTAACTGTTGTCGGTCCTGTCGCGCTCTAATTCACAAGCATCCTTGAGCTGTTGGATCTCCATCTGGATAAAGTTCTCGTCGAGGTTGTTGTTGGCATGGATAGAAGAGATAATGTGACAACATTCCTCCCAGCGATCTTTCTTTGCCAACCATCGTGGAGACTCGGGGGTGAACAATAACCCTATGAAGAGGAAAATCGCGGGGATCATTTGAAGACCCCAAGGTAGCCGGAAAGCCAAAGGGCCTGTGAGGAAAGATGAGCCGTACGAGATATAGAACATGATCAAAACACCCCATGTGATCGCCCATTGCTGAGCACCCATTACCAAGCCCCTGAGATGAGGAGGCGCGAGCTCTCCAACATACACAGGAACTTGGGCTGAGCATATTCCGACACACAGACCGTTGACGAATCGACCCACGATTAACATAGGGATGTTCTGAGCGGCGCAACAGAGGGTACTTCCGATAATCCTAGTTGTGGATCACGTCAGCTACTTTCAGCTCAACGCATTGAAACATGACTAACCATACGATAGCTCCCAATTGAATCGCCGACTTTCGGCCGAAGATATCAGTCACGAAGCCCGAGATCAAGGCCCCGATGAAAGAACCCCCGGACATGGAGGCGGTGATTCCACCTTGCAGATTGGAACCTGGGCCGGAACAGTGAGACTCATCATTGAATGGAGGCCCATTAGGTCCCTCGTTGAAATAGCATCGGTATTGCTTGGTAGAAAGGCTGCATTGATTAGAAAGCGCTTGTTTCCTCCGAAGATAACTCTCACATGGCAGACATCGAAGACAGATCGAAGCCGAAGAGCGAGCCTCCGATCACAGCGATGACTGTGATCACATAAATATTGGTAATCATCATTGTAGCGAAGGACACGGAGTGTCGTAGTGATGAAAAGATGTCAAGAATAGTCGGACATCTGTAGACTATATATCTTCCATAAGAGAAGAAATTCGCACTATAGCATTACGGCCTATACAACTAAATTGGGTTAAGTTCGCCCCGCTTAATCTACCTTTAGCCGTCTACTGCCTCTCTATAGCATGAGGCACCTTTGTTCACGAATCGCGGGGCCCCAGGAATGCAGAGCCCAGGAATGCGGGGCCCCAGGAATCGTAATCAAGTTTGAGAAAGCCACGACAAGTGGCCCCACTCGATGACCTATGGGCGTTTTATTATCTGGGGTTTCCCTCGTATATTGCTCACTTGGTAGATCATTTACCCCATGGGGTTTGCCCGGTCCATTATCGTCGGCGTGCCTCGGCGTGGAATATACTTTAGGGAACTTTGTCCCGACGCAGACCATACACGGCTGCCCGAGTCACTGCGTAGCTAATATGACATCAAAGAGTATCACACGCTGCTTTCAACCATCTAAAACCACACCGGGAAAGAGATCTCGTTTACAGCTAGCACAAGAACTGTCCGTTTGCGGGTCGGTTTTCTGACTCGGCAAGATTGTACATGTTTCGAGTTGCCCAGCCCCTTGTTCTACCGGTAGCGAATGAGATCCTCGCTGGCTATAGATGGCTTTAGCTAGAGCTAGCCCGCTATCCGTGAGAGGTGATGGGCCCATCACATGCGAGATTTCTAGAGCGTCTTCACTCCAACGTCTCCATCTTTAGCCGCCAACCTTATTCCGTCCTTTTCGCTCATTCTGTCCTCCCAGGGAAGGTTTGCCTTGCTTGTTATCTCCCTTTTTTCAAGTCGAGTTTTGAATTGCATGCTGATTCCATCCAATGAAAGGTCATCGCAGGTCGCTGAAGAGGACTCTTTTGCCAACAAGAGGTCAAAGTGTCTGTCCCGGTCGGGTAAATTAGCACAGAGGATTTTCATTTCAAGATTGTAATTGGAGTTTCTTCCGCTCAAGGCCTTATTCAAGGGGTGACGACAACACCCAACCCCGACTATAAAGCTTTTGATTTTGAGCCGCCTCAAAAGTTAAACCTCACCATAGTGGCTCACTTGTTTCATTATCAGTATGGCTTATAGTATATTTGAGCCTTCGGTGTTACTAGCTAGTTATTTCAAGAAAAGAGTCATCCAATTCAAAACCAAGTACAGAGTATAGCAGGGGGAAGGGGAAAAGGAGGAGAAGGAATAGTGGAGACGACTGTATTTGTGGGGTTCACTCAACTTAGTCGGTGTGAATCGGCAGAATCCTCTTCATAACGTCACTGCTAAGACTGCATTTAGTCTCGAAAGGCCGAGTGCTCTTCACATCGTTATTAAGAAAACTATGATAACTATCATGCCACATTCATCAATTACAAACGTGAGGATATATTATGGGTTAAATCCGCGGGTAGACGGGTTAGACCCGACCCGTTCCTTGGCGGGTTTTTGGGTCCGGGGTTGATAAACAATGCAAACATGATATCCACTTACTTCTATGTGCACATTTGAATCAAAAATGGCTGATCGAGAATACAGGTTTCCTAGCTAATGGGGCAGGTGGCTTGAAATGAAATCGCTTTCAAGTTCCATCATGTGGTATGGTTTCTGTACAAGAGGGTTCAGCACCTATCAGATGGGGAGGGAAGGTAGAGTATAGATAGGGAAGGAAGGAACATGTGAAATCAACTGGTAATTATGGCAACTACCTATGCAAGCAAAGACGGTGACGTGCCAAGTCTATTCAATCAAGAAAGAAGGGAATCAATTCAGGAAGGATGGAGAAGGAAGAAGCAAGTGCAGTGGGAAGCAGCCTGTTGATACAACTGACACTTTGCAAACGTTGCAAACCCTAAACCTCTCGTTTAGCTATCTACCAAACAATCTATGAAATTAAACTAGTAAACAATGCAAACAGGAAGCGAGCAAGCAAACGAACAAACAAAACAAAGATCTAAATGTGGCAGCACGTGATACTGGTGATCGCACACTGAGGTCAAATATCCATCATGGCATCAAATTCAAAGGAACTCAACTCGAGGACTCAAGAGCCAAGGAGTTGAGGTAAGCATGTTTCAAAAATTCCCAAGCAAGCTGTAAGGCTCACTTGAAGCAGTCAAGGTGGTAGTTTTCAACCAGCAAAAACACGATCTCGGATGTCTCCTCACTGATACGTGTAAAGCCCTTGCACTAGGATGAAGAAGGAAGAAGAGAGAGAACCAATCTGGGGGGAGGACCAGGTATTTATAATTTCCCCAGTGGCTTAAGGTAAGAGCAATCAAAGGGTTGGTGACGATCACGGACTATAGATATTCCGAAGTAAAAAGAGACGGGCGGTGAATAGCGGTGATCGGGATTAAGCTGGAGTTAAGCTGGATGAGGAGCTGAGTTGTGGACCGCTTCACACTTCCAGTACATATTTTCAGCTGTGCCACGTGGCCCACTTCCTCCAGGGCTATATGGTAATAAGCAAAGCCTGGGTTTATGAGCTCAATCTATGTGTCTAGTTGAAAACTTATAGATAAGCCAAACCAGCCAGTGATGATGAGCTGGCTGCTGGGTAGGACCTGCTTCCCTCTAGGATCTCTTTTCTCCTGATGCACACATGTATATACAAAAAGAGTCACATACAACTATCTTTCTCTCTCAATTCGTTCCTTTTTCCCTGCTCTAAGCGGTCCCATCCAAACTAAGTCTCTATCCTCACAGTAGCTTCGGCACATGCCCAACGTGCTCCGTTTTTTGATATAGTTCCGGGAGAATTATCAAAATCCAAGTTATCCAACCAGGAAGAACACCTGTTTCATATCACCAGGACCCTTCATTGAGTATTTATTAGGGCTCCTAGTTCATATGAATCTTTGTTGAAACTATGTATGTTGTAAGCTGCCCGGGAGATAAAGGAAGTTAGGGCTACCGAGCCTTTCGCATCTACCCGAACTGATAGTTCCCGAGGTCCCGCTCGTGCATATGAGCGCAGAACCAATCAGCGCCCAACGGACTCAGGTCCCGCTGCCCCACAGCTGAGGGCATTGAGGATACAAAAGCCCATGGCTGAGCGGAAGACTTTCAATCACTCAAACCACCATGTCGTCGAACGAAGATGGCCCTGGGCCGCAGCTCGGTTTCTGGGAAAAAGCAGATATCCCATTCATGTACCTGTCCCTTTGCGGCAGCTTGGTATATGCTGCCATTGCTGGTGTTTTCCGGGGTAAAGCCAGCCCTAGGCGTTACGATCACTATGTTGTGTCCGCTGTGGTTCGCAAACTCCTTACTCGGAGGTCAGATCGTCAGATGCAGTATGTTATTCTCTCTCTCCAATTCTTCTGCAAGTTGCAAGAAAGCAAGCATCAGAATGGACACGACATTGACATTGTATTATTGCACAGGTACCTCAGCCCCTCAACTCCAGCGGCCTACGAAGGCGTTATGAAAAAGCACGGTCTCAAACCCGAGACTGTCGTACTCCCACACAACACCGAGGGCCACTGGATCGGAAACAAAGACGCCAAGAACGTCATTATATACTACCACGGTGCGTCTATGATCCCCACCGTGTAACACTCGGAGAAATTAGCATCCACAGAGGAAAAAGTCTAATCATAACTTAAATGCATGATATCAACCAAAATACTAACTTCTAAAAACAGGCGGCGGTTTCGCCGTCCCCGCCATGGCAGCGTACTTCGAATTCTGGCTCGACATGCTGAAAGACTTGGACAAAACAGGCGACAACCTAGCCGTCTTCTTCCCACGGTACTCGCTCACCCCTGAGTCGACGTATCCGACCCAGATGCGACAAGCCGTCGAGGCCCTGCGCTACATCATCAACGAGACAGGCCGCTCACCATCCAACGTGATCATCGGCGGGGACTCAGCGGGCGGAAACCTTGCCGCTGCGACGCTGCTGCACCTGTCCCACCCGCACGCGGAAATCAAGCCGCTGGAGCTGTCGGTGCCGTTGGCGGGCGTCTTTGCGTTCTCGCCTTGGATACACTTTAGTACGGACTGGCCGTCGATAGAGGAAAATAAGTGGAAGGATATTCTTCCGCGGGAGGCTTTGGAGAGGTGGACTATTTCTTACCGTGCCGGTCTGCCGGAGGATAATTGGAACCAGCCGTTTGATGCACCCCCTGGTTGGTGGGAGAGTGCTAAGACGGAGAGGATTTTGATTCTTGTTGGTGAGGATGAGCTTTTGCTTTCGCCTATTCGGGAGTTTGCGAAGAAGGTCAAGGCGGAGTTCAAAGACATTACCTTTGTGATTGGGCAGGATGAGTCGCATGATGCGCCGTTTTTCACTATGATGAAGGAGGAGACTCCGACTCATTCGGCGTTGCGAGAATGGTTGGCTTCTCGGCTGTGATAGAAACAGATTTGTATTGTTCCTATCTCTTGTACCAAATTACAGATGAGATATCCAAATATGACACCAGTTGCAATATTGAGATAGGTCGTGTCTCTCATAAACAAGTAGGATAAGCTCCCCTGACTCGGATTAAACATAACAAATATAGGGAACAGCATTGAAATATTTCTACGATGAGACCTTAGCAGAGAACTTTGCCGCCGCAGTATCGAAAAACTCGCTCTTCTCCTGGATATCGGTGAGAAGGGGGTGCGCGGGCTGGACCTGCTGTAGCCGGCTAGACAAGATAAAAGTTAGCATCGAGTTCACTATCTTCTTCTCCGATAGGATGACATACGACTCCAGGTCCTCGGTCTGCTTGCCAGCCAACACATTCAAAACAATGCTATTGGCAATCAACTCCACGTCGGTAGGGTATGTCTCAAGGGCAGCGGTGAGGGCAGCCTCAGCCTCAGGAAGACGACCCAGGTGGATCTCAGCGATGGCCTGACCAACGATAGATAGCGGTGCGGAGGTACCGGGTGCGGATGCGAGCTCCTCGAAGACGTAGAAAGCAGACTGGTACTTGTCGCCGCCCTGTACAGAAACACAAATCAGCACTCATAGACCATCAACCATCAACCAGAAGATTATGGGTTTATCATCAACATACAACTCTCAAGCCAACCCACGACTCGGCAACGTTGACCAGCAGCGAATCCTGACCCCAGCGCTTGGCAGCCTGAACCTCCTTGAGCGCGAGATCGGTCCGGTTTTGTACGAGATGGATCTGGACAATGAGGGAGACGCTAGGAGAGATAGAATGTCAGACCAACATGCTCCGTTATATTTGCGGCCTACTTGCGACGGGGTAACTCACGCCTCGAGGTTACCCTGGTGCTTGGACAGCAGCGCCAGCGCCTCCTCGCTGTGTCCCTGGGCCTGGAGCACAGTAGCAGCAAGAACCTGCACCGTGTTGTTTTCGGGGTAGTTCTCTGCGAGCTCTTGTGCGAGCTGCAGGGCAGCGTCTGTTTTGCCGGAGGACTGCAGTGCCAGGGCCCTGACGGCGGAGAGGTCAGGGCTGTCCTCTTCGATGGAGGGCTCGGCGAGGCTTTCTTCGAATTGGCCAAGGGCAATCTGGGCGCGGAGTCGGAGGACTTGAGCGGGGAGCTGGTTCTCGGGGGAGAGCGCGGCGGTCTCGAAGTCAATCACATTCTGGTATTGGCCTGAGTGGAAGGCGCTGTGGATGTTGAGGAGCTCTGCGGGGAAGCTGGGTTAGCGTTGATCGGAGCTGTAGAAAGAACTGGAATGCGTACCGCCCTCTGCAGAAAAGGGATCCATGTTGGCTGTTGTGGAAGAATTGGTTCGAGGGAAATGGGTGTTGTTGATGTCCTGGCCGCAGTTGTTCACGGTGGCTTTATGGGGAAGAGGCAACTCTGCCGAGATAACAGGGGCAGGTGGGCCGACCGCTCTTAGATACACATTTCGATCATCTAGTTACACTTCTCCCACTTACTTCAACGACACTTGTTTAACAAATATATGCTTCATTCTATCTTTTCATAATTGAAAGTGAAAAATATATATTTAATTCCGGATGAAACGCAAAAAAGTACCCCGATTTTGCTTACTGGCACAAGGTGATTTGTCGCCAGCGATAATAGACAATAATATGCATGGGGGTCCATGATCTGCCTTGGATCATGTAACAATCTTCTTTCCTTGGAATCACCGAGAAAACTTCTTCTTCAAGGCCCGACATGATTTGCGGGCCTTGCTTGATACAACTCGCGCAATCACAAGAGCCAACCACTGAGGCTCAGGCTGAGAAGACGACGGTGATGAAGAATGACAGGTGTCTTCGGAGGATCTCCCGTACGGTGGCGTTAAGGCTCCACAGAACGGGAGGAAGGAATCTTCGTACTCCAGGTCAGTCGGAGTCCTGACTAGTGATACCGCGTCCTCTTCTTCGACGCGGAACTCGATGAATCTTCGCCTTTGGCCCTGTTGGTTGAGACAATTGTGCAGCCGACGGAGAGATGACTTGCTGATTAGTCTCGGGATTGGAGGGTCATGTTCCAGCTTCAACGGACCTAGAGCTCGTAGGTCCAGGGAGGAGGAGGACCGGGGCGATGACTGGGGAGATGGCTGGGGAGATGGCTGTTTTTCGGACCGAAATGTTTCGTCCTGGTGGGCTGTAACTACCTGATGGACTTTGAGGGTCCTGTGAATCATTTTAATGTATATCGGAAGAGATATAGATATAGATGCGTACCTTGGGTCTATGCTCCCGTTGTCCCCAGAAATAATATCGAGCCAGTTGAAGTCCATTTGCACATATGCCATCGTGCGATGTTGTATATAGCCCTTGGTCATTTGTGAGGAAGGGTTGGTTCTGGTCTTGTTCCCGTGGGGTGAATCGAGTATTGAATGTACTCTATAGTGAGGGCTAGTTGAGGGATACTTGAAGTGGATTCGATTTATACCTGAGGGCTGAATGATGTAAGTGTCAGAGAAGATAGATGAAGAAATAAGATAAACCAAGCAGAGAGCTGGATTCAAATGGCTGTATATATAGACCGTTATAGCTACTAAGCCCTCTTGAGAGCCGACATCGAGTTCCGATCGTAGTTGAAGGTACTTTCCCCAATAGAGGTAAATTAGGGCTACATCCATGGTTGCCAGGCCGAAAGGTATTTCGGCGATGATAGAAAGAGCGCCACAAGTATCGCAATAAGTAAAGTACATCTTGAAACCGGGCAGCACCCAGACTGCGGGAAACCTTATATACATCATAATGATGGTGAACGACTGCGGGTGTGAATACAATATATCACCAGGAGTGGAGGGTAGAAACTCAGGGAAATGAATGTGTACAGCTGGGTTTAGGTATATCTATGTAAGTATAATTAATGAGCATAGTCCGAGATAATTAGTGAGTTGTTACTCTAGGTGTGGTTTATTCTTCACTTCTACAGGACATTGCCGTTTAACAGAGGAGTGCAACAAACTAGTTTCATGATGTAACTACTAGTTAACTAGTATGTGTCAATATTTAGTTAGAATAGCAAGTGAATGATTTTTATTTATCCTATATTCGGAAATGAATTTGCTCTGCTGAATAAACCGGATTCTCGATTAACCCTGCCATCTGAATTTACCCTCGCGTAGTGTCTTCACGACACCCAGGGGCATAGACTGGCGATTCACGGCATCCAGGCTACCGTAAGTACGGACCATCCCTTCGTGGTAAAACTCCGCCACCCATTTCCAATAGGGCGTCATTGTATTCCAGAAAGCATTTATAGAACCTTCAGAGGACCTTTGATCAAGGCACTTTTGCTCCCTTACCAAGCTCCAAGTCGGATCAACACTCATCTCATCCGGAACCTCGGCTAGTTGCCTGTACACGCGCACAAAAGAGGAGCTAAATGTTTCTGGATACCGGGTGTAGTCTTCCAGGGACATGAATGACGTGGATTCGACCCCCCATTTGCTCGAAAATGGGATGCTAACATCAGCACCGTTCCTTTTGAACTCTTCTTTGTCCCCCTCGTATTCCTTCTCCTCCATCAGCGAGGCCTTGTGGAATAGCTTCTGGGGAGTTTGTTTCATATTCTCACGCATGGCGAGAAGTCGGACGAAGGGATTGAGAAGACCCAGGCCGCCGAGTTCAACAGGATAATAGAAGAATCCATCTGGAAGATCATGGATATCGAACCGATCTGCGATCACAGTGCGTAGATAGTCAGTGACACCACTGATTTGATTCGACGAGCTTTTATCATCTGAGATTTTGTTGAAGAGTGTGCGCTCGATGCGGCTCAGGGTGGAAATGGCCATGTCGATATGGTCCCGACCAAAGCAAGTGGCTGGCTTTGCAAAGTTGTTGGTAAAGAAGCGGCCGAAGTAGCTGTTCCATGCCTGGACCCAAGCGAACACACTTTTGCAGGCCGAAAGCTGTCGTAAAAGCTCTTCGATGTGCTGGTCGACCTGGGTTTGATCGATTATAAATCTCTCTTTCTCCGCATCCAAAACCAGGAAGCCCCAGCGGATATCACCGGTGGGAAGAGCTGAATCTTTTGGAGTTTTATTCAGGCCCATCTGCACAGTTCCCGTCTTCTCCTGATTGAACTTCAACCCCATCACCTGAGTGAACTGGTCCATTGCCCCCCATGCCTTGACGCAAGTATTCTCTGCCCCCCAGAACCAGAAGTCATCATGGAGCCGGTACAGAAAGGCACCGTCTGTAGCTTGATTGACTGCGTAGTCCATACAAAAGAGAACAGATTCTCCGAAGCAATCACTCAGTGTATGACTCATTGGAACGCCACGCTTGCGGATTTGAACAGAGCCCTCGGCTCCATCTTGGGCAAACTTCAGCGGGGCCTCTAGGAACACAACAAAGAACTTGATCCACAGCTCAGAGACCCCAAAGAACTCCAGCACGGTGAGCATGGTGGCATGGGGAATTGAAGGGCCAAACCACTCAAAGTCCGATCGGATTGCAGTAAAGTCCCCGCGCTGACGCTTATGGATGATGGATTCTGTGATCAGAAGGTGCAAAAGGGAGTGCTTTTTATCCATGGGGTTTTCTGGACTGGAATTCGTGGTGTCATCATACTCCCGAGCGCCTTCGGCGGTTGATGTGGGTAGTTGGCTCATGAAATATTGGTCGGCGTATGTCATCCTTCGAATCTCGTTGAGATTGACAGCACCCAAGTTGGCGTCTCGACCAAGGAAGTACTTTCGCATCTCCTTGTGATCGTCTGGGATATCCTCATTTAAGGGCTTCCAGGCGTTCGAGTGTAGGAATGTCTCAAATACAGTTCGCAGCTTCACAGCCCACTTTGTCCCGAGGTACTGTAGCAGAAGGGCATCAAGAAGGTCTTCGTCCATGAAAAATCGATATTTACCATTCAGCTGGCGGCGCATCTCAACAGAAACACCATCTGCGGCTCCGCTCCAGGTCCAGCTGTCAAGCGAGGAAATGCGCATGTTGAGCACATCTGCCACTTCCTGGGCAACCTCGTTGTTCCGCATGAACTCTTTCAGAATGGATGTCTTCTCATCGCTAAGAAGGTCGGACTTGAGAAGTGCGCGAGAGACCCACTTGAGTTCCTCTACATTGAACCAGTTATTCTTTGAGGATAATTCTGTCCCAAACGACTGGATACTTGCTCGGAGATCCATGAGTGCCTGTCGAGAAAGGTTGGTTTGTGTGAAAAGATCATCAAGATAGGACCGAATTGCATCTTCATTGACATGTGTCGCAGCAGTAAAAGTCAAGGACTCCCAAGTCGCGCGTTGCTCAGGCATTTCCGCCCGCGCAATGTTGTCGGAGCTCGAGCCCGAGCTCGTGGATTTGGAAATGATGCTTCCATCCAAGTCCGACAGCCACTCAGTAACCAAATTGCTGTAAAATGCACTGTGCTCATGCTTTTTCTCGAGGTATTGCAACTCCTTTTCAAGTTGATCGACACGATCCTGTATAGCTGCCGGGGAGATGGAAGGATCGTAGCGACTTTGGAGAAGAAAGCGATGTATGCTCGTATGATCTCCCGGCTGCAAACGACCTACTCGCCAAATAATGACTTTATCTTCCGATTCCTCAGGTGAGGGATCGGCATCTAGATCCAGGTCATGTTCGTCAAGCAAATCCTTGGGGTATCCTTTCAGGCGTGTGAGTCCATACAGCAAGGCCTGAGCACGGGTGCGTAGATCTGGGGCTTCGTTGGCAACTTCAAGGATTCTGGCTTTGCGCCGATCAAATAAGGCGCGTTGCTTGGAGAGTTCATTGATTTTCGTGGCAGTGATAGACTTGAGTGTCTGTGGGAGAGCACCATTTGTCGTCATTATGTTAAAGCTTTGAGTGATGTGAGAGGAGCGTCCACGTTTTGAGGAAAAAAGTTGAGATATTTTGAATTTGCAACTGGAGCTGATAAAACGAGGTGGAGATGCTGGGGGTCGGAGGGGATTAAGTAGCAAAGGCAGATTGAATCCACGCTGCAAACAGTATAATGTCCGAAAGAATTAAGTAAATGTTATGACACCAAGGTGAAAAGAAAAGGAGGCGGTACGAGGCGGGCAACGAATTGAGGTTAGCGATGGAAGCTGAACGATTTGAGGCTGAGATCGGATGCCTAATCGGGTATAGCTTCCACAACTGGTCAACATACGTAGCTGAAGTTGAGAATAACATGATTTAGTTGGCTCCACGATATTCTTCTCAGTAGGAAAAATCGGCTGAATTTGGAAACGGGTTTTCTACGTATAATCAATAGACATCTTTTTCTGGTAATAACAAAAGCGACATCCAACAAGCCGATACAGTTCCAACCACTCATGCAGAGTCAAACCGAGTAGCGAATCCTTCCAGCATACTTTGGATTCTCTCTTTGTGGTACTTGCCAGCAAAAATTGCATTTGCAGACTTGATGCACATTTCCAAGAGATCAGCACGACTCAAGCCGAAATGCTGTGCGGCCAACAAGTACTCGTTCGAGACGGGGCTACAGAAAAATCCCACATCGTCGGTCTGTGCAAATAGATAGTCAGAGAGGAAATAGAACTCTATCTCAGTGGGAAGAGCTTACGCAGAGTGCGATAGGGCAGTCTTCGTGTCGCCAATAACCGAAATGGTGATCCAAGAAACCCCCGTTAACCATCTTTGCATGGACATTACAAGAGATACACAGTTCCAGACAGAGCCTGCGCCGCGCAATCTCCTTCTTGACCTCGTCAGGCACATGGATGACATGGCCTAATCGGTCGGGTTGGAATGAAAGAAGGGTTGATAGCTCGCTCGCAGAAGCCGAAGCTGCTGTCTCAGCAAAATGAATGGTGATTCCTAGACCGTTGGCTTTTGCGTTCGAAATTGATTCTTTGTAGATGCTGACATCGCCTTTGGTTGGGTTGCCGCATATATCCACCCCCACAAGACCGCGCGACTTGTTTTCGATGGCAAGATTGACGATCTCATCCGCCTCTGCTGCCGTCATGCTGCCGCGATCGATGGCTAGAATTAAAAACACAGACATCCGTTGTGTTTTACTTTGGAATGTCTCGATTGTAGCTAGAACTGAGCTGATGTATTGCTCTCGAGTGATACCAGGAGATGCTCTTGGTATGGTTCGTAGCTCAAGATACACTACTCCATCTCCAAGAAAGTCCTCCAGGACCGAATTAGTAGCATATACCAAGCTTTCTAGGTCGTTGCAGAGTTGGTAGGTCAACTTGGAGAATGTGGAGAAGAACCTGAGCCTTGGTTAGCATGGAAAATAATTATTTGCAGCATCGTTCGGTGTGGACACAGACACCTACGTTTCCAGTGTATAATCGACCTTGCCCGGAGGCATCAGTACCAGCGGATCCTCTACATTTAGATTGGGATTGTGCTCTTTTTTGCGTTTCCAAATTTCATGCAGGCATTGGCGACTGATGCTCCCGCTGAGATGAGCGTGCAGCTGTAGTGTGATCGAGTCAGAAAAATCGAAGAGGGGAACGAGGCATCAATCATACCTCAATCTTCGGTAGTGCTTTAGTGAATATCTGATCAACTGGCTTTGAATCATCCATGGCTTGGTCAACTAATGAGGGATATTAGTAGAAGCGGGGCAGGTGACTTTCTGCCTTTACAACTTCACATGAACACCACCACCTTGCTATCTCACTGGCTATACTATATGGCCCCCACATTCAAGATAACCTGATATAATGCTGATGTACCAAGCAGATAAACTCGAGCTAATTACATCGCCCAGAATACGCCGAGGGATTGACATCGCGGCTCTTGATAGGCAGGGACTTGACCTCTTTGCTATGGCGCTACATGACCGACTTTACCTTGAATGAATTGGAACCGAGTTTCTAATTCGCGTGGCGTAGCCCTTTGTCTAGTATTTTTGTTTGAAGGTTGGTTTGATTCCAAAGCACCATGTGCTCTCTTTGTTCAACAATCATCCTAAAATTCCCTCGAGACAACCATCCTGCCAGTTCATCAAGTCTGAAACCACCTGAAACTACGCAATGGCCAAGATTCTTGTCACTTTGACATTGCCAAAAGAATTGTCGAGATGCTATGTCAGGTCGACTGTCGTCTCCTTAGATGGCCTGCAGCCGGCCTACTGGCTACGCCGCGGTTTGTTTGTTCATTTGCTTGGCGTGGGCGTTGTGTTTGTTTGAGTATATTACGTGATAATACCTAAAGCACGTGATTGACGTAGAATACATATCACGTGATGCTGGTCATTGCCACGTGACTAATACGTAGTATATAACTATCACGCGATCATAACATACTTAAAGAGCATGTACGGGGAAGAGAGAGAGACTGGGCAGGAAATGAGGGATCAACCTGAAAGCCACCTACCGAAGGTTCATTACTATATGGGGGTAGTCATGCTACCTTATCGCGATCATCTCGAATGAATCGAGGACATGTCACAGTCTACGGAGCTTGAATTATTGCGCATCATCATGGTAACTTGGTCTGCTACGTTTTATTTATTGTAGTTTTCTACCGTTTGTCACGAGTCTACCATAATAAGAATACTGTAAAAGTGGCGGTGTGATGCTTTACAACCAACATCTATGGTGAATGTGGACTTATCATATCCGCGGGATTAACCTGCCTACGACATAGAAGCGGGTTGGGAATCGGAATGAAGTTCACTACGTAGTGCAAGTAACTACTTACCACAGTATATGCAAGCCGTTAACCCTTGCATGTTCCTAGCGTGCCTTGATGGACTTAGATTACACATTCAAATCATTCAAAATCCGCCCTCTAATTCTACCCCACGAATATTCCAAGCTCATTAAACTTCATCATGACTGTGTCATCGGTACGGGGCCTGGACGCGGTTGCTGAGCCTCGATCCAGTGGAATAAACGTTATTGTTGTCGGATTATGAATTGGAGGATTAGCTGCAGCCATTGAATGTCATCGCAAAGGTCATTCGGTGACAATTATCGAAAAGGCCTCCTCACCACGAGCTCAAGGTATGTCAATCCTGATATATATCAATCTGGAAAACTTAAAAAAAAGCATCTAATCAGAAAGAAGGTGATTGCATTGGAATTGGAACCAACGCGGCTCGTGTTGTCTCCAAATGGGGGACAAATGGGCATATTCACCGACAGCTCGAGGCCCAGGTCAGCCATGTCCGAGCAGTCGATATATATGACTATGCGGGGAATTTCATCGTGACAAATGCGATATCTGGGTTCCGAAAGGGCGATGGGTTCTTTTTGAACCGGTGTGACCTGGCGAATATTCTTTATCAGCATACGCAGAACTTGGGATTGAAGTCCAGTTCAGTGCGCGAGTCTCAGAATACTTCGAGACAGACTAGAGGGCCGGCGTGGTGGTCAACGACCAGAAGGTGTCGGCTGATTGTGTAATCGCCAGCGATGGTGTGCATAGCAAAGCTCTAGGATTTGTGACGGGCAAGGATCCGGCGCCCGTGAGTTCGGAATATGCAGCATTCCGGGCATATTTCGACGCCGACGAGATTGCCCCAGACCCTGAGGCAAACTGGTTGCTTGCTGGTGCAGGAAAAACTGACCAGGCGTTAGCATTCGCGGGCAAGGGGTGCGAGTTCACCATGTGCACTGTGAAGCTGGGCAAGGCTGTGATGTGAATCTTTACCCATCCGGACCCCAAGGGCAATGCTCGCGAGTCCTGGACAGCTCCGGCTAATGTTCAGGATGTGCTTGACCAGATCAAGGACTGGCCTTGCTGGGACCAGATTGCCCCAATAATCAAGCGGACACCGCCCGGGAAGGCGATCAATTTCCCCCTCCTCACTAGGCCTCCCCTTGAGACATGGCTATCTCCCGCAGGGCGAGTTCTCTTGGTAGGAGATGCTGCCCACCCCTATCTTCCTATGGCTGGACAAGGTGCTAGTCAGGCTATTGAGAATGCGGCTGCGTTGGCAATTTCTCTAGAGCTTGCAGGGAAGAACAGCGTGCCCCTCGGCTTACAGGCTGCGGAAAAGATCAGGTTGATACATCCGACACATCCTTAAGGTCACTAATATTTTCGGACAGGCATAAACAAGCCACTCTGATCCAAACAGGTGGCAAGGAGAACCACGATTCATGTCACCAACCAGATTGGGACGCAATAAAAAAGAACCCGGACCTGATGAAGACTCCACGGCCAACGTGAATCCTTGAGCACGATTGCCAGTCCTCTGCATACGAGGAGTTTCCCATTGCTGTTGAAGCTATATTGTTCCATAAGGAATATGTCCCCGTCAACGTTCCCACGAAAGGAAAGCACAGGGTGAACGACTTCAAGGGCTTGGAGCAGTCTCTTGGCTCACAGTGGGAGACGAAGACGAATTCCTAAGGTACAAGGGAAGCAGTTCCACTATTTATTATGAATATTATAACAACATGCACTTTTCTGTAGGATTGGTCATCCTGTTTCATCCTCGTTTCACTATAGCTGTTCTAGGTATGGGTCTGTTAGGTATATGTACCTTTTATATGAGTGGGCCATACAAAAGATACCTAATTCTGATAACTTCCGTTTTGTGGGGCATACCCACCCTGACGTTGGATATCATAAGCATAAGTCTCCGGTACGGAAAGATGGTTCATCCGCTCACGAAGTCAGCCAGCCCTGAATTTGTAATGTATCGAGAGTGAAACTGGGAAAAGAGCTAGGTATATTAATTCTCCTGGAGCCGCCTGTTCATCTCATTAATTTGCTTCTCATTCAGAACTATCTCCCCTCCCGGCCACGCAAGGTTGCTTACTTTCCTGTTGAATCGAAATGACCAACACGCAGAACCGCATCATCGTCGTGCTTGGGTCTACAGGACACCAAGGCAAAGGCGTAGTGAGTTCGCTTTTAAGTGACGATTCGCGAGAATTGTGGCATGTCCGCGCAGTCACTAGGGATGTCAATTCCGTTTCAGCTCAATGTCTTTTGAATGATTTTCAAACCTCCGATCACCGTCTTAGCCTTACTTCCGCAGATATTTTCGATATAGAAAGTCTTCAGAACGCTTTCTCTGGGGCTTACGGTGTGTTTGCGGTGACGAACGAGATTAATTCAAGAACGGTCGAAAACGAGGATGACCTAAAGCTGGAGCTCGAAAGTGGGAAGAATATCATTTCCGCCGCGAAGATTTGCCGCATTCAGCACTTTGTTTTTAGTAGCTTGCCAGACATGAGACGAGCGACTTCTGGTCGCTTTGACAAACTTTTCCACATGGATCATAAGTTTATCATTGAGCAGTGGGCAAAGCAAGACCTGCCTGCGGTCACTTGCCTTCTTCCTGGTTAGTCTCCCTGCTGACGCCAGGCGTTCCTGTGGATTTTAACCAACCATTCTCGAAGGTCTCTTCTTCACCAACCTGGATCGTCCGCAGTACTGTCGAAGAGAAGGTCAGTTCTGATAGAGAGTTTCCCGTGGAAAATATTTCTAACTAGTGTAGCAAATGGGGTGGTTCGTTTTTGTCCCCCGATTCCGCCTACAAAATTAGTTCAGTGGGTTGATCCTGTACATGATATGGGTATTTTTGCTGCAGGTAAGTTGTGATATCGAATCTTTTGTAGTCTCTTCTACCAAGGGAGACTTGGTGGGATATCCCACGCCTTGCAAAGGGATACTGGAGAGAAGTTACTTATGGCCAATGAGAAGTGCAAGGCTAAGAGTTTCTCTTAGAGGTATTCGCTTTAGGCATTGCGAAAACAAAGAACAAAAATTACGTCGTTTGCAGTCCGAAATTACGGATGGGCGAATTTGCATCCACCTTTACGCGCGTCACTGGCCAGCCAGCGATTTATTCCCCAATCTCGATGGATGAATGGGCTGATTTGGCGTCCAGAGCGGTAGGAGTTGGATTCAAGGAGGATATTCGCCAAATGATGGAATGGATCTCGATAGCGCCCGAGGACAAGATTTGCTACGGGGCTCTTGATCCAGCCGAAGACTCTTCCTGGGAGGAACTCCACCTACGAGCTAGTTCTTTCGAAGATTGGTTAAGACGTTCTGGATGGAGAGGCCCTCCAGAGGGAAAAATCTGATATGCTTTGATGATGCTCACGTCTGTGATTGAAATAGTACCCAACTGTTAAGCCAAATTTCGATGCCAATTATGACATTGCTCTTGGAGCGAAGAGAGAGAATGGAAGAAGGATAGATTCTCTACGAGATCAAGCCATTGTCGGAGTAAACCGTATGTGTAATAATGGGGGTCCAATCCGTGGATTTCTCGTCAACCTCGCACAGGATGTTGATGCCAAGGTTCTGCAGCTTAACAATCGTCTAAGCTTTTCGTTCTCACTCCTCTTGAACGGTCACCTAGTCTCCATTGTTGGTTCAGGTACCATCGACACAACTAGTCTACTAGCCAGGTGGAAGATGAATGCCCCAGTCTACATGGTCCCGGACCACATCCTCGTCCTGGAATCTCTTCCGATGATGAACGGCAAGACTGATTTCAAGGCATTGAAAGCTATCATCAAGGAATCCATTGGCTCAACAATAGAGGATCCAATATCTGCTACCTCGACACTGAGTGAAGCTGTTATGACAGCTTTATCTCAAGTAGCGGATATTTTAATTGATCAAATTGACGTCAATCAATCAGCAATCAGCTATGGAATCAACTCCTTGGCTGCTATCAAGGTATCCTCGTTATGTCGCCAGTACGGGTTTACAGTTCCCGTGCGCGACATCCTCTTGGAGCCATCTATCCAAGCGTTGATAGGTCGGTGTGACGGGCAGAGATCTCATGTCTCCACGCAAGAGACCAGTCTACAGTGCCGGAAGAAATCAAAGATCACACCCCTTCAAAAGGCCCTCCTCTTAGCTACCATGGACAATCACCAGATGAACTATGTGCAACAACTTTCTCATTATGCTACAGCTGATATCCACCGGGTCAAAAAGGCATGGGAGGCTGTCGTCTCAGTTGAGCCCATGTTTCGTACGTCTTTCAGCTGGTCAACAGAGGAACCCATGCAGATTGTGCAGCCACAAGCTTCGTTTGCTTGGGAAGAAACAACGGTGAAATCTCAACATGATGTCGACGTGGCGTTCCAGGAATTAATCAGCCGTGCCGACCTGGGCAGTAATTTTGCGGTTTTCCACTGTTTTCCACTACGAAGGTAGTGGGCTCAACAGAGGCCAAAGCACAGTGGTGTGGACCGTACATCATGCCTTAGTCGACGGATTTTCAGCCTCCTTGATTTTCCAGAAAGTGGATGCTGCTCTTGAAGGCAGACCCTTTGAGAGCTCTCTCCCGTTCACTATCGCAGCAAGGGATATGGAGCAGCTACGTCGTGAAACACGTACAGAGATCCAAGAACATTGGAGTGATCGTGAGCCACTCATACCTGATGCGTGCGGCGACATAGCATCTCCAAACGCTAGTTTGCTTAGCCCCCGTCAACCAGGCCACGCTCAGATTTCTGTATATGAGAGTGTAGATCGGGCAAAAGTCGTAGAATACGCCTGCGCTGTGAATGTCACCCCAGCGGCCATATTTAATGCGGCATGGATACTGCTGCTCACAACCTACACCAATTCGGACACAATCGTGTACGGAAGTGTCTTCTCAGGCCGCAATCTTCCTTTCTCATGGGCAGACACCATGATAGGCCCGTTGATTCAAACGTTGCCTGTCCTTGTTCGGGTTGACAGGTCCTCATCTACTGAAAAGTTTTTGCAGCAGATTCATCGTGAAATCCAAGGCCTGGCTAGCATACACGTTTCGGAAGTTCCATCAAACATACCAGCATTCTCCACCACAGTTGCTGTTCAAGATGGTGGGCTGAGGAGAGGAACAACAGCCGTAAAGTGCCTCCAAGATCCGTCATTCCAAAATACTGCAGACATTCCTCTCAACCTAGTGATCGACCCAGATGAGGGTATTCGCCTCTTCTATAGGACCGATATGTTCTCACTAACTCAGGTGCAAGACATGGCAGATATCTATGATAGCATCTTACACTCCCTGATTCGCAGCCGGTTCTCTGTGCAGCAGTGTCTCGGCCTGAAATTCCCCGCGCACATGCGCGAGAAGATATTGACAGCCGGAAACAGTAACTCGACTTCCAGCTTTACATGCAATTCGGGTCAAACTATCAGCAGTCTGTTCCAATATTCAACGTGGCACAATGCTTCAGAAATCTCCATTCAAGCAGGAGAGAAGGCTTTGACATATACTCAATTGGCTGAACGTGTGGACAAAATTACAAGCGTTATCACTTTGCTCGTCCCCGCTGGTGCAGTCATTGCAGTTTTGGCAGACCGATCCAGCAACTGGATTGTCGGAATGCTCGCCGCAATGCAAGCCAACACGGTTTATTGTCCGGTGGACGCATCGTACCCTGAGGAATATCGTGCTCAGCTCCTTGAACGCAGCGGTGCCCAGGTTCTACTGCTTCCCAATACTTCGCAAATGGAAAAGACAGGGCCAAATGGTCCACTCACACTAGCGATAGACCATATTCTGAACAAAAACATCAAGCCAGCGGATTTCCAACCTAGGTTACCACAGCCTAGCTCTACGGCTTATCTTTGTTTCACTTCTGGGTCCACTGGCCAGCCCAAAGGTGCGTCTTCGGGAATATTTAACATAGCGTGGAATTATTGACTTGGCATAGGAGTGCTGTGTAGGCATCGGGGCGTTGTCGCCCTATATTCCTCCGTGTCCGCTCGACCCACAAGCCGTCCCAGCACACGAATTGGTCAGATGCTTTCTCCAGGATTCGATGGCTGTATCCACGAGATTCTCTCGACCGTCTGTTCTGGGGGTACTTTGGTACTACCCCGAGGAAAGGACGATAAATTCTCTCACCTGTCAGATGTGGATGTAGCAACACTCACCCCTTCCCTGGCTGGAGAACTGGACCCACGAGACTATCCTAACTTGAAATCGGTATGGTATCCGTTTGCACATCATAACTTTATAGTATATTTCAATTTTCTGACTATCACAAAGATTCACTTCGGCGGAGAACCTGTGCCAGATGCGTTGGTCGAACGATGGGCTTCGGACAGAGAGCTTTATAATATTTATGGGCCCACAGAGGTATTATGGCCCATTCTATCGATCAATTTGAATAATCAACCTATGCTGACGATCGGTGAAATATATATCGCCGGGGTTCAGATATCCCGCGGGTATCTTGGAATTGAAAAGAAGACGACAGAAGAAATTGTACCTGATCCATTTTGCGAGGGCTTTGACCAAGAAATGATGTATCGCTCCGGGGACATTGGCTTTTTGGATGAGCATGGCAACCTGCATTGCTGTAGTAGAGATGATCGGCAGGTCAAACTTCGAGGATACCGTATTAACTTGGACGACATCCCAGCAGTGGTTTATCGGACGATGTGCTCGGTCTCCAAAGCCGTCGCAGTCACAGAGAACGGCGCTGTTGTGCTCTGGGTTGAGCCAGAAATCGATACAGAGCTACTGAGACGCCAGCTGGCCGTGGCACTGCCACCTCATTCGGCCCCGAAAAGCGTTTACTCCATGACAAAGCTGCCCCTAACCAAAAATGGTAAATTTGATATCAAGGGTCTTGTCTCGAACAATCACGTCAAACTGGTTCCCAAGTCAAGTCAGCCCCTGAATTCTCTAGAAGAGACACTTGCAGGCATCTGGAGACAATTGTTGACGTTGGACTCCAAGAGGCAAATATCAAGCGCAGATGATTTTGCCGTCCTCGGTGGTCATTCTCTCCTCCAACTTGCTCTAGCTGCTCGCATCAAGAGCCTTTTCAACATCCCAATTACCGTCAAAGATATTATCTCCGCATCAACGCTCCGAGATCTAGCCCGTCTTATTCAGACTCAGGGCGAGTCACAGGTACATGGCACACCACTGGCATCACCAGAAGCTCAAGTCCAGCCACTTGGTCTAGAAACTCCTTCATCGACAGAGATCGAGTGGATACATCGTTACCAACATTCAGAGACAACAACGAGCTTCAATGTACCTTACTTTGCGGAGCTCTCGACTGATGTTGACATCCAAAAGCTGGCTTCTGCATTCCAGATAGTGTTTAATCGCCATCGAATTTTGCGTTCCAGGTTTACAAGCCGGGGGGGGGGATAAGACGCTTCGTTCAATCACAGGCGAGTCAATCATCGTGCCTGTCGTACGGAAAGTTGACGTCGGACATTATATCAACACTCCCTTCAATCTTGACAAAGAAAGCCCGATCCGCGCCGTGGTTTCCCAAAATCAGTTCGTCATTTGCGCCTCGCATGTTGTGTGTGACTTGACTTCATTCAATGTGATCTTGCGCAAAACTGCTGCTGTATACTACGGTCGAAAATTGGAGCCCGTCAGGCGCGAGTACTTCGACTGCACAGTCTGGAACCAACCCGTTGGCAGTGATAGATTGTCCTTTTGGAGTACCTATCTGAAGGGCCTTCCTATCACAGACGGTCGGGCTCCAGATTCTCCAACTGAGGATCCATCGTGCAGATCCTACCACGGAGAATCCGTGTTCCAGACGATTCCGCCTCCATTATACAAAAGCCTTCTCGCTACCTCTTCCCTCAAAGGAATCACACTGCATCAATTTGGCTTGGCAGTAGTGGGTATCGTTCTTCAGACTATCTGTGGCCGACATGATGTACTCCTCGGGTCTCCATACATGAACCGATCTAACACAAGGGATATGGAAGTGGTCGGCTTGTTTCTTCAGCCTTTGCCAGTTAGAATACTGCTAGAAAAAGCGGATTCTACAACTGAGAACGCTCTTGAAGAAGTTCGATCGTCATCTCAGTCTGCGCTGGCAAATGCCATTCCCTGGTCTTCGCTGCTGAATCACCTAGGACTACCATTCCCAAGCCATCAAATTCTTAGGCAAAGACAACAACAACCTTTATTCGATTGCGTGGTCACTTTCCACGACCAACGGACACATGGTAACGTCGAAAATCCCTTTCCTGTCAAGGGGGTAAAGCCAGTTCAAATTTCCACAGAAGGCTCGAAGTTCTCATGTCTCTTCGAATGGCAGGCCGATGATTGCGTTAAGAATTCGATATGAGTATGACACCGATGCCTTGCCCACCACAATCATTGATGTGGTCAAAAGCTTAGTGCTTCGCTGTCTGGAGCGGATGTTAGACAACAAGGTCTTGATGCTCGATTTACGGTCTGAGATTGAAGACTTGTTTGGGGCGGAATGTCACCGTCAAGGGTTGTTGAGAGCTGATGTGCAGCGATTGGGAAGAGCCTTCCTCGTGGGAGTGTAGAATGTATCCTGTTCGATTTTAATTTCCCCTCCTCCCCGCCTATCAGGAGGGCCTGCAACGGCGTTCCTTCATGTTCATATATGACAGACAGAGCTAGTAAACCATCTGGAAAAATGATAATTAGGGAATTGTTGCTCGCATTGCGTGAATTTTCAGTACCGCCTTCCCAATTGGGTTGAGCACCTGCCTCACTTGCTTCTGCCTACCGCTCTCCTCACCGCGTCTTAATCTGTACACCCTTTTGTATTTGACGGAAAAACGGTGGTAAGGCGAGTGTATTTGTGGCAGAAAAATCTCAATAAATTCTCTAACTCTCTAAAACTGACAATAGTCCTAAAAACATGACAATCTGATGGACAACTTAGTAATCAAAACAAACAAAACAAAATGAAAGGATATTTTTCGGACGAAAAACCAGCCTGGTCAATCATGTGACCTAACTGTATCAGGGATGAAAAATGACAGTATTTATCCTAGATTCTGACAGTAATAAACTGCATGTGATAGTAGCAAGACAGCAGGTACCTACAGTTTGTGTGTAAACCCCTAACAAAAATAAGTCACTCCTGTCATATCTTGTATCAACTGTTTCACCAACCAAGGGGTTGAATCCTATAGGAATCAGGTAGAATATAGAATTTTTTTAATCAAAATTCATACTATGTAAACCAGAAGTACCCGATCAGGAAGGCGATACTAAAAATCTAGGCATGCAACAAGTCCCTAAATTTATGGCGCCAAAGGCTTCATTTAACCCACCCCAACATGTGGTGAAATATGAATGAGAATGACTAAATTGTAACTAGGTAACTAACTTTAGCTTTAAGAAGGCGGTAATAAGTGGCGATCAGGCGTTATGTACTCCGTACTTGTCATAAGGACGATGGGCTGTTCGTGCAATTGAATGACAATTGTTAGAGAAGAAGAGGCTGTAATGTTACACACGGGATGTTCGGAGTAGCCTGTAGGCGGTGATTACTCCGTGGTTCGGAAGTTACCCGAAACGAAGTATATTCTATTACAAGCATCTTATTAAAATTGCGGGTTTTGTCATTGATGTCACAGGCCAGACTTTACAGAGATGTAAGGTGCATTCAGACGAGATGTTGAGTACAGAGCAGAGAAAGGACAGCCTGTTGTATAGTCTTATGCGGACGTCCCATGCAAATGGACATCTGAATCGCTTACGCTTGCTTCTATTTGGGAAGGAAAGATTCCTTCCATACATAGCAGCTGTGATCAAGTCCTGCTCTTTCCTTTGTTGACCGGATCGTCACAATTGAGTTATATATAAAATTACAATCACCACCCATTGAGGCGGTATATATTTCAATCAGACACCTCTTTCAAATTCGGTGAAAGCCACAAATCCGATAAACGGAAAACTGCAGAGTTCACGATTAAAAAAAAAACACAAAATATAGGACCTAATGTAGGTAGTCTACTAACCTGGCCCTTTTCTCCCATTCAACAAACCTTTTGGGTTGTTGTACCTCATTAGAGCCCGGGCTTACTGACTTGCTTACTTCCTTCTTTAGTAACTCGGCCGAATGTACGGCCCAACTGCCTTTAGATTAACTTCGCGATATTAGTTTACCTTCCTAAAATTGAATGATGTGGTCGAGATATCCTGTATGTATTTCTTGAAGTACCCTTTCTAGACCCGTGGGCGGGACCCAAACCCCGAAATGGGGTTGTCAATCCCGAACAGGGCTGATGTTCAGGTGACCACCATGTCCAACAAATATGAAGGTTGGCATACCAGCTATTAAATTGGATTGAATTTCCGAGGTTTCTGCTGGGCAATATTAAAAGTGGGCCTACGAAGTGGGCCCAAGGCCGAAGTACCCAAGGTCAAATACTCATGGAACACCACTGTACTTGCTTACTCCGTGCTTGCCTGTCAGCTTGTGGTTACATTTAGTTTGAAATTTATAAAGTCGCTAGAAATTGAACTAAATGCGGCTGTAGAAAAGTAAATGATTAGAGAAAATGAAAATTGTTGTATACTCATTAGTTAGTTACGGCCGCGGAACAGCATATGAATTAGTTCCTAATGGTTGACTGACCAATCTTCCCGGCAGAATATTAGGGGCCGGCCCGCGGCCCCATACCGGGCGACATCCAGAACAAAGTGGGACCTGCCCCATGGGGCCGAATCTGATCTAAGTAATAGAGAACGTGATTTGCTCTATCACATCTGCGTTGACGTGGTATGTACGATTATCCCGAGTTATATATAGTGGGTCAGTTGCAGCGGGTTGAATTGTTAAATGATAACGATAGATGACGATCTGGACAGTCTTGGAGGGAACCATTCCTCCCATCCTCCGTACTGGCGCACTCATCTGCATGGCTTGGTAAGAACGCCCACAAAGTTAAAACCCATGCAATCGAGACCATCCGCTAGTTTTTCTTTCTTTTCTTTTCTTTTCTTCTCATTGTACTGATTACTCCGTTCGAATACACCTTCCGCTCTCGTAACGACTGGCAAATAACATAGAGACACGGATAACTAAGAGTTAGACAGGGTCTTATGACTCATTTTGTATGGACTAGTGAATGTAAGTAAGCTCGGTATTGCGGCTAACCCGGTGAAGCGGAGCCATAGGCTATTCCGGCCGCATGAGACTCGTTCTTTTAGTAGACCTCTGCATCCCGCTATAGTCTATTATCTTATTCGCCTATAGGGATCTGTAGCTTATGTCTCAGCTTCATTGAGGGGTAGTTTAAGTGGGGCTGGAGGCACCAGAAATTCATAGTATAATGTGACTGGCTAGCATGTTAAATTTCGCTACGAGTAAGTATGCTAGCGTGGCTCTTTGAGATGCACGGCCTATTTTCTCACGCGCAACTAGACCTGGAAGATAGCTAGTTCATATACTTCTTTTGGCATAGAGTGTTCATGAAGCCCGATCCGATAGGTGACCCTAAATCGCCCTGCTGATAGTGGGCGGCGAACAGTAACCGTGGTAAAGTGGAGTAAAGAGAAAGTTGTAAAAGAGGGAAAAAGTACTGAAGAAAACGAGAAATAAAGATACGTCTAGGGAGACATTTGCTGGCACGCAGAATATCGTTGATAGACTGTCCAGTATGGATAGCACCCGCCACGAATCCCCACAAGTCGAACAGCCTCGTCGATCTGCTTGTGACCGCTGTCGAGGTCAGAAGCTGCGTTGTGAGCGTCTCTCACCCAATTCGAGCATCGAGGACTCTTGCCGTCGGTGCCTCAAGGTCGGCGCCCGCTGTGTGACAACATTTTCCCACCGCATCACCAAAGCGAGACCCTCAATGGCCAACGCCTCGCTACCTTCGAACAGGCCCAACCGCATGAGTTCATCCGTCTTTGGCCCCGACCATCGAATGGCCACAGTATCACCAAGCCCTATCTTAATCCTCGACTCGGACTCCCAGCTACCCCATCTCGGCACAGATACCAGCCCCGAGCGTCCAATCTCCGACCCCGAATACCAGACGTACGGCGATATCTCGATGGATGCCGCCATCTCGGGCTTTCCAGGCTCGGATTTACTAGACTTCACCCAGGCCTTTATCGACGCGGACGCTTCCTGGGCGCAGAACAATGACGAGCAGGAAGAAAGAAACAACCCGACGACGACTCTCGGACTGGACAGCCATGATCCCGCTCCTCTGCCATTGCGCGAGGAGGCAGTCCCCCCAGTAAGCGCCTATCACTCTCTACCCTGTTCGCGCCGGCGTAAATCCAACAACCAGGGCCGGATAAACTGTGCCCCAAAGCCCAACGAGAACTGGAACGAAAGACTGTCGGATATCAGTGCGGGTCTTCTCCAAGACTTGACTCTTCTTGACTCTGGAAAAGTGGCCGGCACACTTCTCTTCGCTACCACTCGCCAGCAGACGACCATGAATACTAGCGAGACCGGATCACACCAGTATCTGATTGAACATATGCTCAACAGCTCCGAAGAGCTGCTCCGCACCCTCCGAGAGTTTAAACTCTCGCGACCCCGCAGCCGAAGTGGGACAGACCAACCTTCACGAGAAACTAACCGAGGCCTCTCGCCGGCCTCCCTGACGGATCGGCATGCGCCGACGCCGAGTTCGCGTAACACGAGTGACGGCTCCCCGGCTCCTGCTCCAACTTCTCCCACCGCGTCTAGTCATCCGTCCAAGCGTTCTTCAGACGAGTCCGAGACCGTGGATCCGATCCTGACCATGCTCATGCTGACCTGTTATATCAGCCTTCTGCGCGTCTACCGGGAAGTCTTCTCGCTGATACGGGACTCTATTGCGGAGACAGCCACCATGGTGGAATCCAACTTCCTTCCCACGCTGCCCAGCATCCACATCGACGGGTTGGATGTTGCGCAACGACGGGATCTTCAGATCCGGATCCTGCTCCAGGCGAGCGCGCATCTTATTAGACAAATTGATGAGTGTATGTGTGCGATCCGGCTCGATATGCACGGCGGCCTTACGCGGAGACTATTTGATATTGTGTTAGATGTGCCCGAGGCGGGCGGTGGTGGTGATGTGGGAAACATGAAAAAGTCCCTCGCTCAAATTGTGAGAGCGATCAACCTCAAGCTGGGGAACACTTGGGAATTTTGATTTTGCGGATTTATAAGCGGAAGCGGGGCATAGAAATTTTCTATAATAATAAGAATATATATTGCGATGATATTCCAACCTAAGTATAAGAATCGTTGATGAGCACGACCAACTTTTCCCCGGATGTCTTTTTGGACCGGAGAATTTCTAGCCCCTCGAGAATACCCGCAAATCGACCTGGCAGAAGCCGGACAGGATGGGGCTTGAAGCGTCCTTGATCCAACAGACGTTGGACGGATTGGAAGAAATGAGCACTTTCGGCTCGGAGGCGAGGATTCGCCGGTCGTTCGTAGCCATCCGCTAGTGCGATTTCTTTGCCACTAGCAGCCAATCCTACAATCATTTCTTTTTTCACCGTCGGCCGCAGATGGAGCTCTTCGGAGGGCTTCTCCAAGCAGGTGTATTTTCCTCCGACGCGGCCAAAGGTCTCGTAGCAGATCAGCTGCGAGGGCACATCCGTGATGATGTCGAGAACATGACGCAGTCGGCCTTTTGTGTAGGCTTTGATATCCACAGCACAGGTCTCGGAATGATAATCAAACGATTCTTCTGCGCCGTACTCCTTGACCAAGGCATAGCTGTGCGGGGAACATGTCGTGATGGGTTTGTATCCGGATCTGGATCGGAAGGTCAGTCCATCGCGTCGAAACCTGTGGCTTCCCCCCATGGAATGGATACATACGCGCGAAGAAGCTGCAAGGCGGCTGTACCGGTGGAGGTGCTACCTCCATACACTAGCAGGGGCGGTACGTCGCCTTCAATCGGCGCGTCCGGAGTGCCCGTGAGCCCCAGGGAGTCATAAAATGCTATCCAGAGCGTCGCAAAGACACTCCCACCGAGTACCGCTCCCTGCGCGAAGGAGATCCGTTCAGGAAGCTTTAAGAGTAGATCGGCATGGGCGACGATGTACTCGGCAAAGGTACCGGATGGCAGATCGATCGGGTTGGAACCATGCACACCTCCACAAACACGATCACCCACCTGAAGATCGGGCCTTAGCTTGGCTGCGTCGGGGCCGATGGATAGCACGACTCCAGAAAAATCACAGCCAATGCGAGCGCCAGGACTGGGAAATCGAGATGACATCTTCCAGTCGCACGGGTTGATGGACACCGCGCCCGTTCTCACCAGCACCATGTGTGCTTCTGGAGTAGGGATTGGGGCATCATCACAGATGACGGGTATCCCTTGATCGCCCTGTGCTATGACCGTCTGATGGGCTGGCAAGGAGACCCATTCTGGCGAGAATCCGGTCGGCAGACGGTGTTGGTGAAGACGAGTCATTGTTGCAGTGTGTCTGGAATAGACCGGAACGTCGAACTCTCACTCTCGGAATCTCTCCATCAGGAGAAATGACAGACATGACAATTACCATAATAATACATGTAGACATTCGTCTTTGTGTTCATCTGCGCAAGGTCGGACTCGGATTGTCGGCCTCGGGAGGGCGTTCGGCGAGGATTCGGCTCAGCGAAAACCACCAATCTAGACCTCACCTGGGCGTCAACAACGATATTATGATTTGTATTGCCTGTTGACCGGCCATTGAGAATCATAGTCATTACCATCAGGATGGCGAGAATCAGGTTGGAATTTCTGTCCATCACGTTGCCCGTTCTTCTTCTTGCCTTTTTACTGGCACGGGAATTCGACCTCAAAAACGTCGGCGATGAGGGGAAATATATCCAAACGATCGAACAACAGCTTGATCTGCCCACTACATGTCAAACCAGCCATCTGACGGCATTCGAGACGGCTAATCCGTCCATCCTCTTATCCACCTCCCCATTGGACCCGTTCGATGCACCAAAATTCTCCGCTCTCAACCGGACCGCCGGTGAGCAATGGGCCTTTGATGGGACGTCGGCATCCGGTCGCAGCGGGCTGCTGCTTGGCATCTACCGTGATGCATCTTATGCATTCCTTGGCCCCGGCAACTTTCGAGTGTCGCTCGACGTGGTCTGGGACAACGGGACCACCTTCTCCACGGTCGATTACCTCGCCCGGTCCGTCGTGCATGTCTGTGAGAACCAGGTGGTCGGGATCTGGGCCAGCGCCATAGACGAGTATTACGTCTTCCAGGCGACGCGGGATTCCAAGCACGCCAGAGTCCACATCCACACTAAGGAAGTAACCGGCTCCTTTGCTATTCACTCCACCACCCCGTCCAGGTATCCGAATGGCGCACTCGTTTCGGACAAGGTCGCATCGACCTGGAATGCGCCAATGCTCCACTGGGGCGAACCCATACCAGCCGGCGGGATCGAAGTTGACCTGACTATTCAGGGAAGTGCGTTCCGATGGACCGGCTTGGGGGGCCATGACCGCTGGTGGTCGGGAAAAGGATGGCTAGAAATCCTGACAAAATGGGAAGCCGTCCGACTCACAGCTGGGCCATACTCTCTGAGCTTTTGGCAGCCAACCTCCCGGTTAAATGGCGTCTCGTATCCGTCGCCCTTTCTGACCAAGCACGGGGTCAATGTATTTTCTGCGCAACGCAATTCGGTCTCCGAGACGGACAACCACATTCTCTACCGGTCTGCTCCAGCCCCGAGGGACGGGGGAAGTATGCATGATCCGGTAGGGTACGAGATCGAGCTGATCTCGCCGTCAGTGGGGAAGAAGTGGTCGTTCACTTTGGAGTATCGTAACCAGGAGTTTGCATTCGACCTTGGTGGCGGGGCGGGAGGCAGTGCGTATGTTGGGCGGGTCAAAGGGGGAGAGGACGGCGAGGAGCCGTACGAGGGCGTTTTTTTCATTGAACATGTGGATGTCGAGTCATTGACGGTGCCGAAACTGTATGTGATCGTCTGCGAGTGGTACTATCAATTCCGAGCAAAAGTTTTGGGGAGATGGGATGTGAGTATGTAGATGAGCAAGGCATATCTATACCTAGTACAAGTTCTATATATGATCTTCAAAACTACTGTCTAGTCGCCATCCTATGCGAAGGTGTATAGCGCTCAGGGGTCAATTTGAATTATTTGGGAGGGTTGATGCCTTAATATGTCTGAGGATGCCTTAGGGTGCCTTAATCTATACCGCTTTCGACACCGCTCTTGTATAAACTAGACGCTTCTCACCTCTCCACTGGGATGAATCGCACCTCGGGTGTGGGCAATTTCCAAAACCCTTCAAATCTCAAGTCTCTCTCCCAATCCAGGCTGGATTGATTCACCAAGTCCATATCAAAATGCCATGCTAGCTTGGCCAGCGTCATTCGGGTTTCCATGTACGCCAAGTTTACGCCGAGACAGCCTCGTGCCCCCAGCGAAAATGGCCGCGACGCCGTCTGGTTATCTTCCTTGAATCGGACATCTGCTAGTGGCTGCGTGGTAGCGAGCCAGCGTTCCGGATGAAAGTCCCGTGCATTGCGGAAGTAGTCCTCGCGGTGGGCGGTGGTCCAGGACGCAGTCGACACCGTTGTCTGGTTGGCGGCTGGTTAGAACAATCCCTCGCATATAAAGATCTGGAATGGAGATGGAACTTACACCGGCGGGTACCATATGCCCGTCTACCAATGCACCGGGGCTAATCCGGGGTAGCCCAAAGGAGGTCGGCGGGCAGATGCGCAGTCCTTCTTCGATGATAGCATTGAGATACGGCAGACCCTGAAGTGAGTCGCTGGTAATGGAGGACGAATCTTCAAAGGTGCGGCGAATCTCCTGCTGGAGATGCCACAGTTTGTCTTGGTTCGCAGCCAGATAGTACGTGATGGTGGCCAGGGCCGTGGCAGTCGTGTCCGAGCCGGCAATGACTAGCACATTGGCCTGTGCCATCAACCACTCTTCAGATTTATTCTCCGATTTGTCCGCCAGCAGCCGAGCAAAGAAATCCTCCCGCGTTACCGTATCTTTGCGGGCGACCCGAGCACGGACCAGATCCCGCGAGTATTCGAGGAACAGGTCGAATTTCTTTTTGATATTGGCCGGCAGAGCGAACAGAAGAACGGGCCATAGAAGCGGAAGGCGACGCCCAATCTCAAACAAACAAACCAGGATGCCTGCATCATGGATGGTATCAATCCAGAAATGCGATTTGGCTAGTGGCGTTAGTTGGCATTGTAGGTAGGCAAAAGAGGAATATATTTCTGCTCCTCACCAGACTTGACAGCTCCAAAAGGTTCCGCGAAGGCAAGTTCGCCAATGATATCAAAACTCAAATAATTGAACCACTATTCATGATTAGACCCTGTCTGAAATGGTAGAGCGCAAGAAATCGGGGGTTGCTCTTACTTCCCGCATGTTCAAAGCATTTTCGGTGCCGTGCTTCTTCAGCTGAGATACAAAGAGGTTTGTATAATCATGGATGATGGACTCCTGTGTCTTAAGAGCCCGTGCACTGAATCCATGTGACAATAGCTTGCGGGTTTCCCGGTGCTTTTCGGGGTCACGCTCCGCCACGATGCCCGGTTCTGGTTGGGGGTGCTCGTAGAAGGTGCCTTTGATGAATGTGTTGTGGTCCTTTGACGTGGCATGACCATATATATCTGATATTCACTCCTGTCAGTAAGTCCATTGCTCGATTATCTATTTCCTTGTTGGTTGATCGGACCTTGGAAACTCTGTGCCGTGCTGAATGACAGCTCATTTGGAGCGATCCGAACAACGTCTCCTAGAATGATCAGTCAGTCAGTCTGCTTCAGCAACCTAGAAGATGGAATCCGAGGAGCCAGACCATATTTCTGGTGAGCCTCTTCAATACTGAACGGATATCTTCCTCCCATCCAATGGTAGGCATACCACAGATGAGTTGCCGCGGCCAACTTGGGCCCTGGATACCGGGACAGAGGATGAAACCAGAGTCGATAGACAGTGCGGACCACGTTGAACGCGAAAATTATCTGCCGCTCTAACTTTCAGCTATCATACCCCCCACTGCTTCTATGGAACCGGATTAAGATACTTACGGATGCCAACAGCAGTCCGAGTGTAGTCCAGGACGTTATCTCCATATATAAACCATCCCTCAAGCCATTAATACGAAATTGGGACAGCATTGTGCCTGTCCACCGTCGTTGCAATGCTTTCCTTTCCTTTGTTCATTGACTGTCTTTCTCGTCCGGTGATATGTACAGACAGCATCGGTGTCGGAGAGGTGTTCGGATAT
This sequence comes from Penicillium roqueforti, assembly GCF_015533775.1. Classification (NCBI taxonomy): domain Eukaryota; kingdom Fungi; phylum Ascomycota; class Eurotiomycetes; order Eurotiales; family Aspergillaceae; genus Penicillium; species Penicillium roqueforti. The sequence continues at coordinate 1,498,849 of NW_024067566.1, read as the reverse complement.
CCCCTCCGAGAGTGAGCAAGTGTGTGTCCGAATCCTGCCCTCTCTTCCGACCCTAAAACAATAATAGCACGATTGGCAGCATATTTTAATCGACGAAAAAAAGAAACCAAAGTTTATACAAATTCATTCACCATGCTCAGCCCTACTGTGCTGGCAGCGGCCGGTGTGGTCGCCCTTCTCATTCTCAGTAAGCTAGCTTTCACGCCAAAGCAACTGCCCAATGAGCCAGAAGTGATACCGCACTGGATGCCATTCTTTGGGCATGCGTTTCGGTTTGCAAAAAGTAAGCGGGAATTCTTCCGCTGGGCCAAGTAAGTCGATTGTCATGACTTCGTTGGAGATACAAATCCGCTGAACACCCACTTACAACATTGCTTTAGTCGCAAGGTCGAAGGCCAAGCTTTTAGTGTACCTATGGGGGGTCGGAGACACTATATATTCAGCGACCCGGTGGACATTGCGGGAATTCATAAGAACGGCAAGACGTTAAGCATCCGCGGCTTTGTTCGGTTTATCTACATCTCCATCTGGGGATTCAAAGCGGCGGATGCCGACCAGATGTGGAATATTAAGCCTGAATGGCATCGCATGGACCTAGAGTGGCTGCTCTCGGACAAGAACGACATTATCGCGATGCAGTATTTGCAGCGGATCGAGGAGCAGCTTCGGAACCTGGACGCCGAAATCGACGCAGCGCCCAAGAAGACCATCACGCGGCCCGGTCTAAAGACCGTGGTCGACGTCCAGGGCAAGGCCACTGTGCAGGTTCTGTACGGTGCAACCACCTTGCAAAAACATCCGGGCCTGCTGGACGACTTGACTACCATGGTGCGCGACGGCTTCTGGGGCTTGCTCTTCCGCGCGCCGCGGTTCCTCTACCGCGACGCCTACGAGGCTCGGGACCGCATCATCAACACCTACGCCGACCTAGTGGAGAATATCGAAACACGCAAGGACGTCTCGCAGTATCTCTACGAGCGGACGGTCTACCTGACCCAGTCCGGGATGAGTCCTCAGTGCCAAGGCGCCGATATGCTGCGGACCATGTTTGCCTCGCTCCTCAACTCTATGCCCACGGGGTATCTCGCCCTCCTCCATATTCTGGCTGAGCCGGGCCTGGCCGACGAGGTCCGCAAGGAACTCGCCGACGCGCAATATTCTTCCGACCGCAGCCCTGCGGAACTGCTGGAGATCCTGCCGACAAAAATGCCGCTGCTGCGCTCCATCTGGCACGAAACCCTCCGCATGCACAACAACTCACTGACGGTGCGTGAGGTCGTCGCCGATACCCAGTTCACCGGCAAGAAGAAATGGTTCGTGCAGAAAGGCGGGGTTATCAACATCCCATGTGGTCTCATGCACTTCAATGAGGCCCTGCACCCGGATGCCGAGTCCTTCCACGCGCGCCGGTTCTTGGAGAAGTCGTTGGGCGGAGAAGGCGAAAGCCATGCCCGGACGACGAAGCCGTTCGGAGGTGGTACAACCTACTGTCCGGGGCGGGTATTTGCCGAGAAGCAGATGATTGGAATGGTGGCCGCAATGGTAATGCGCTACAACTTAGAAATCGCGAATGCGGACTGGAAGATGCCACTGGTATCGGAATTCGACGATATCACCAAACAGCCGAACGTGTGGCTGAAGATTTCTAAGCGAAACATTGTAACTAGCAGAGCCACTGAAGACTTAGTTGAAGTAACCGATCTTTAGCCGTGAATATACATACATTATTCCCCCGTTCTTTTTCCATAATAATTGATAGTGTTACTATATAATATGTTAATAGGATAGTCATAATAGTATACTAATCTATGGTATAGTCATCGGTAGATATTGCAAAATTCGTTCTAACTAATTGTTAGACTGGCTATTCAACTGGGAGGGAGAAAATCAGCCATGATTTCAGATCGGCCATCAACCCCGACTGTCCGACTCCATTCCGACTCCGACGAGTTTAGGAAGTTTGCTGGAAATAGTGCTTGTGGAGTAGCAGTAGCAGAGCCGATCCTGGAAAATATACTCCATATATTTCTCACCAGACACTCCCCGCAGATCTATTCAAGGCTTCCGGTACTGGCAACGATCTTTGGAAAGACGCAACGGTCCGTAGTATGACTACCACTAAGACACCCCCAGTCTCCGCGCAGAATCAAGGTGCTCTACCACCACCCCCTCGAGGAGACATCACCACTCCGCTTTTATTTAGCCGGCAGTTCCCTCCCGATGAAACACCTTATATGTACATCAAGTGTCCCCCTCCAGAGGGAGTCCCTTATACCAACATTCGCGGCGAACCGAGCATGGTGACTGTTCAAGACCTGCGCGGCAAGGAGTCCTCTGTCAATCTCGACCACGATTCCATCCATATTGTTCAGGGCGTCCCCATCTCCAAGACCAATTTCGACAACGAGGAGGACATCCGGAAGAACTACTATCCACTAGTAGAACAGCAGATTCTGGCCAACGTCCCCGGTGCCACCAAGGTGCACATCTTCCGCCATGGGATCCGCCACACGAAGAACTTCCCCGTGCCTTATAATCCGCCCGCATTGATTGCCCATCTGGACCATACGGGGGATGCGGTGGTCGATCGCGTGAGATATCACCTGGACGAGGAAGAGGCCGAAAAGCTGCTGCTGGGCCGCTACCGTGTGATACACTTCTGGCAGCCCCTAAACGGCACCGTCTACACCTGTCCGCTCGCGATTGCATCGAGTGCCACCGTCAAGGACGAAGACATTGTCACCATGGTCTCCCATCTCAAGGATTTCTCGGAAGATTTTGGCGCTCCCATCTATCGAGACCATCAGAAGTGGTACTATCTCTCCGGAGTAGGGGCTGACGAGGCGATCATGTTACAGATCTTCGACTCGTATGGATCGAAACCAGGCAGTGGGGTCAAGGGAGGGCGCGCGGTCCATGTCGCTTTCAAGGATCCTCGGACGCCGCCGAACGCCCCAGATCGCTGGAGTATTGAGACCTCTGCGCTTGTCTTTGGACCATGAGTTTTTTTTCACTGGTTAGGAAAGACAATTTCAATGGAGGAAATAAAGTAAAAACATGTCATATTTGTAACGGTCAGTTTCTTGTTTAAATTAGTTATCGCAGTGGGGAAACCCGGAATCATCAACTATTGGCCTTGCTTTTCAGACAGAGAGAAAATCTTGGAGCTCTCATGTCAGATAAAATCCCAGCGGAGAGAAGATAGATTATGCACCACACACAGAATGAAAAGGGGTTCACAGGATGTAGTTGAATTAGGATAGAAGGATGTCTACTACATACGGTCTGTATGTGCTAGCTGATCTCATTGGATAGTTGGTGTTGTTGTGTCGCTCTCGTCTTGTCTGCTAGGCCAGATTGTCCATCGTGAATATCCCTCTTCAGTATACAGTAAAAGCCTATAACGAATTTCCCTTCTTATTACACAGTTCGTTAATTCACTCTTCTCCTCATACAAATATCGTTATATCGAGATTTGGATGTCAGATTTTAATGGTTTTATAGCTTAATTGGGACTAGCTCACCAATTTTAGACCGCCTTCGATACCGCACAATACCACCCATCCATGAATTTCAAGCTATTCCCACCCCCAAACGGTACTTTTTAGGCCTTGACCATATCCAGCATTGAAGTTATACCGACCGTTCAAATCGCCCGTGTACAAAGGTCGCGGGTAATATTGAAGCTATTCCATTCCATCTACTTTGCCCCTTGAACTAGGTTCCTATGTTGTATACTGCCATCCATTGGGCTTGATTGATATGCGTTCATACACAAAAACTGGGAGTTGCTCGACCCCTTCTTGCTTTGATCGAAATGGCAGCTATAGATTAGTGTTCTCTGGTCTTTGGGACTATATACGGACTGAGAATTCAAGCATACACTACTCCGTACGGAGTACTCCGTATATCGGTTAGCCCCACATCGTCGACCACCTAGCGAATCAACTCCCAGCCTAACGCGACCTCCGACGCCAAATGACCGACTACTCGGGGGCCCACTCCGAATACATCCTCCGAGCACATGCCGGATAGCTCTGGGATAGAGTCAACAAAACCCACCATGAAAGGAGTAATAATGGAAAACCTCTCAAGATCATTGTCGGACGGTTATCATCGCCAGTTCTCAAACATCCCGCATCACTGCACTGCCCTTGCGAGACCATGCCACCACTGTGCAGCCTTCCTGAGCCGATAGCCATCGTTGGCAGTGGCTGCAGATTCCCTGGGCAGAGCAATTCGCCGTCAAAGCTCTGGGAGCTGCTACGGGAGCCAAAAGACCTACAGACCGAAATTCCACCCAACCGTTTCAATCCTGATGGCTTCTACCACCCAGACAATCTTCATCATGGCACCAGCAATGTTCGCCATTCCTACCTACTGGAGGAGGACTACCGTGTTTTTGACGCGCAATTTTTTGGAATCAAGCCTGCCGAAGCCAATTGTATTGACCCTCAGCATCGCCTACTCCTCGAGACAGTCTATGAATCGGTTGACTCCGCTGGTTTGCGGCTGGAGGACCTCCGGGGTTCAGAAACAGCAGTCTATGTCGGGTTGATGTGGGGGGACTATGCCGATATGATCGGCCGGGATCCTGAATCCTTCCCCATGTACACTTCCACCGGAACCGCTCGAAGCATCATCTCGAACCGGATCTCTTATTTCTTTGACTGGCATGGGCCGTCTATGACGATTGACACGGCATGTTCGTCTAGTCTGGTAGCGGTCCATGAAGCTGTGCAAACACTTCGTGCCGGCCGCTCTAGGGTTGCTGTAGCTGCTGGGTCAAACCTCTGTCTAGTGCCAGAGCCGTATATTGCGGAGAGTAAACTTCAAATGCTTTCCCCAACCGGAAGAAGTCGTATGTGGGATGCCAAGGCGGATGGATATGCTCGTGGAGAAGGTGTCGCCGTTGTAGTGCTCAAAACCTTGAGTGCTGCTTTGGAAGATGGCGATCACATTGAGTGTCTTATTAAGGAGACGGGCGTGAACCAAGATGGTCGCACCAATGGCATTACTATGCCCAGCTCTACGGCACAGACAGCATTGATCCGTGCCACTTACGCCAACGTGGGACTAGATCCCCAAAAGAAAGAAGACCGCTGCCAATTCTTTGAAGCGCATGGTAAGTTTTGCTCTTAAGGATACGGATAAGCTGTCGAATCATCCCGGCTAATGAACATTATCAGGAACGGGGACACCGACGGGCGACCCCCTGGAGGCAGCCGCCATTAGCAATGCTTTTTTTCCTGCAAGAGGAGAAGAAAATGATCGACTCTACGTCGGTTCTATCAAGACAGTGGTCGGCCACACAGAAGGAACGGCAGGTCTAGCCGGTGTGTTGAAGGCATCATTAGCTCTTCAAAATCGCACTATTCCCCCGAATCTTCTTTTCAATCAACTCAACCCCAAGATCGAACCCTTTTACACCAACCTGGAGATAACTACAACGGCGAAGCCCTGGCCAGTACTGCCGTCGGGTGTACCGCGCCGGGCGAGTGTAAACAGTTTCGGCTTTGGAGGAACCAATGCGCATGCAATCTTGGAGGCATATGAGCGTCCTGTCGTCCCGCGGGATCGAGATCAGGTCAACTTCACGCCATTCATCCTCTCTGCCACTTCTGAGGCCTCTCTCACCCGAAATTTGACATCGTTCGCGGAATATCTCCAGGAAAACCCCGCGGTGAATATCCGAGATGTTTCCTGGACGCTGTACTCGCGCAGATCTCGTCTCGCTTTCTCCACGATTGTCGCTGGTGCAACGACAGAACGCCTACTGGCCAACATTCAAGCCCGCCTTGAGGAAACAGACGCTAAAGCCCCCCTCGCTGTGAGACACCACCAGTCTCAAACGGAGAACCCTCGAGTACTCGGAGTCTTCACAGGCCAAGGTGCCCAGTGGGCCACGATGGGACGCGAGTTACTGAAGTCGGCCAAGGTCCGAGAGATTGTGCAGGGCTTGGATCTTGCTCTCCAACGTCTTCCAAGCAACGACCGCCCGAGATGGACTTTGTTGAAGGAGTTTATGACCGATGCGTTGGCGTCGCGCATCAAGGAGGCCGAGATCTCCCAGCCAATGTGCACGGCGGTGCAAATTATCCTAGTGCAGCTGCTGCGTGGTGCTGGTGTCACCTTGGATTCGGTAGTTGGCCACTCCTCCGGGGAGATTGCTGCGGCCTATGCAGCCGGGTTTTTCTCCGCAGACGATGCCATCTGTATAGCCTACTATCGTGGGTTGTGCTCTCGGTCGGCTCGAGGCCCCGATGGACAGAAAGGAGCCATGATGGCCGTCGGAACCTCCCTTGAAGATGCTCTTGAGCTCTGCAAGGAGCCTGAGTTCCACGGACGGATTTCGGTGGCCGCAGTCAATTCCTCGGCCAGTGTCACACTGTCCGGTGATGCCGAAGCAATTGAGCAAGCCAAAGCCGTTTTTGATGAAGAGAAAAAGTTCGTTCGCATATTGGCCGTGGACAAGGCCTATCACTCCCACCACATGAGAGCCTGCTCCGATCAATATATTTCCTCCTTGAAAAACTTGAATATCAAAATCGGCCATCCGCCACCCTCAGCCCCCGTCTGGTACTCCAGCGTGCGGGAAGGGAACATAACAGTCGCAGGAGCGCTCGATCTTGCAGACACATACTGGAGCGATAACATGGTCCACCCAGTCCTCTTTGCTCAAGCGGTTGAAAGCGCCACCGCTGGCCATGGCCCGTTTACTTTAGCAATTGAAGTGGGACCTCATCCTGCCCTGCGTGGCCCAACTTTGCAGATAATACAAGACTTGCTTGACGCGTCCTTGGACTACACAGGGACGTTGCAGCGAGGCTCCCATGATCTCGAAGCGATGAGTGGTTGCCTAGGATACCTATGGCAGACGCTGCCGCCGTCCAGTGTGGATCTGTGTAGGTACGATGCGCTACTATCGGATGGGTCTCAACCGCAAATTGTCAAAGACATGCCTTCGTACGCTTGGGACCATGATCGCATATTCTGGTACGAATCGCGGCTATGGAAGGCGACCAGGAGTAGATCGACTCCAGTCCATCCCCTCCTGGGCTCTCGGTGCCCGGATGGAGTGGAGCAAGAATTCCGCTGGCGGAATTTCTTGAGCCCCCGTGAGGTCCCTTGGCTCTCAGGCCATCAGATTCAGGGACAGATGGTTTTCCCTGGGGCTGGCTATGTATCTTCGGCGGTGGAAGCAGCGAAGAATATGGCGCCCAACGAGACTATTCGGCTGGTCGAGTTGGAGGACCTAGTCATCCGCCAGGCGATGATCTTCGACAATGAAAGTTCATCCGTGGAGACGCTTGTTTCTATCACAAATATCATCCACAAACAGAAGGACACGGTGCTGGCCAACTTCGCCTTCTACTCTGCCGTCGGGCAGGAGTCGACCGCCATGACCATGAACGCTTCAGGACGTCTCATAATCACCTACGGCACCCCCACTCCAGATGCGCTACCGGTGCGGCGACCATCCCTTGTCGATATGATTGATGTTCCTAGTGAAAGGTTTTACAACTCGCTGGACCCTATCGGATACAGCTATACGGGCCCATTCCGAGCGCTAACCGACATGAAGAGGAAACTGGGTATCGCGACAGGTTTTGTCAACCGAGAACCTACCCCCGATTCAGCCTCTCTGACCTTGCACCCGGCCATGCTAGATGCGTCCATTCAGGCCGTTTTGCTTGCCAAAAGCTTCCCCGGTGATGGGCAATTGTGGTGTCTTCAAGTTCCCAAGGTGATCCGGCGGGTGGCTGTGAATCCAAGCTTGTGTGTCTCATATGACCCAATTGTGCAGACTGCTTTCCAGCTTGATGCTGTGTTAACTCAAATGGAGGCTTCTGACACCTTGGGTGATGTTGATATCTACTCTCCGGATGGTCAGCACACGCTTGCCCGCATGGAAGGCATACATGCTGTGCCTCTTGAAGCTGCTAGCGCTGCCAGTGATCGGCCATTTTTCAGCTCAATGGTCTGGAGCCCTTCATCGCCAGATACAGAGTCGGTGACCTTTGCTGGGAAAGCCACCAACGAGGACTATGAGCTCGCCTATGTCCTGGAAAGAGTGTCAATATTCTATCTCCGCCAACTCCATCTTAAATTTCCCGCCACTCACCAAGCTCGTCACGAGGGTCCCTACCTCGGCCTGCTTCGATTTGCATCCCATGTTTCTGGCTTGGTTGAGAATGATCGGCACCGTTACGCTCAACGGAGCTGGATCCATGATACTCACGCCGTAATTATGCGTGAAAGCCAAAGGTCGGTCATGTTTCACTAAACGATATTTTTCTTTTGCTAAGGAGTTTTTAGGTTCCCCGACAATGTCGATCTTGCTGTGATGCAGATCATTGGGGAACACATGGCGAAAGTCATCGAGGGTCAATCCACCATCCTGGAGTATCTCACAAAGGACAACCTCCTGAGTAGATACTATGAAGAAGCCATGGGAATTGGCTACTTCAGTGATTACCTTGCTGGTGTAGTAGCTCAGATTGTGCATCGTTATCCCCACATGAGAATCCTTGAAATCGGTACGTACATTCCCGCACGAATCGTCAACGAGAGACTTTACTAAATTAATGGATTACTTGTAGGTGCTGGTACCGGTAGTGCGACGAAGAAAGTCATCAGCACCGTTGGTCGTAGCTTTTCTAGCTATACATTCACTGATATATCCAACGGGTTCTTTGAGAATGCCAGGGAACTGTTCTCTAGCCATTCCGGCCAGATGCTCTTCAAAGTCCTCGACGCAGAGAAGGATATTACTTCTCAAGGGTTCCATGAAGAATCCTACGACGTCATTGTTGCATCCTTTGTCCTGCATGCGACTTCGAGATTGGAACACACCCTGAATAACATCCGACGCCTGCTGAAACCCGGGGGGTATTTGGTCATGCTAGAGGTCACCAACCTGGAGCAGTCACGTCTAGGATATATATTTGGATCGTTTCCCGGCTGGTGGCTCGGTGCTGACGATGGCCGGGTACTCTCCCCTTGCGTGACCACGGACGAATGGGATCGGTTACTGCGCAAGACTGGTTTTTCTGGGATTGATAGTATTACACCAGATGCGGATGCACTTCCATTCCCGGCGTCTGCCATCGTCTCCCAAGCGATCGATCCCACTGTCCAGTTCCTCCGCGATCCCCTGGAATCTAGCGGTGAGTTCCTAGATTCCAAAACGGATATTCTAGTCGTTGGCGGCGCCTCAGATGCAGTGCATAACGTGCGCAAGGAAATTCTTTATCATCTTAAATCCCGTTTCGATCATGTATCGGTTATAGACTGTCTGCAAGATCTCAGCAAAGCACCCACTTCCTCCGGATACTTTACGCTGAATCTTTCGGATCTAGACGAGCCTGTCTTCAAGAACATGACCGCAGAGGCGTTGGCTGGTCTGAAGCTCATCTACGAACGATCAGCTTATCTTCTTTGGGTGACTGAGGATTCTCGCGCTGGGAATATTCACCAAAATCAGAGCCTTGGCTTTGGTCGCTCAATGACCGTTGAAATGCCCCATGTTCAATCCCAATTCCTAGATTTGGACTCGGTGAGTTCGTCTGGAGCTGCCCTAATTATTGCACGAGCTATCCTGCGCTTTATCGGTGTGAACATATCAGACAATCCCGAGCGAGCAAATAGGCTGCTCTGGAGCACCGAGCAAGAATTGGCTGTGATCCGAGATAAGGAGTTCATTCCACGTATCCTACTCAATAATGCCCAAAATCTGCGGTACAATGCATCGAGGCGAGCAATTGCGGAAGAGGTCGACCTCCGCTCCAAGATTGTGACGGTAAAGGGGAATGCGGGGGCTTATGTCGTTGAACATGGCTCTGAGTATGACTCTCCCGCTACTCCCCCAGGCTCGAAAAGAATTAGTGTCGAGGCATCTTCTCTAAAGGCGGTCCGTCTACTTAGCGGTAATGATCTATATTTGGTCGCCGGCACAGTTGTTGCAACGGGTGAGAAAGTCTTTGGTTTTGCTGCAAGGAACTCTTCAGTGGTCGACATTCCCAGCAGCTGGACCATTCCTAGCGACGACTCCCCCACGAAGTTGCTACCGTTCGCGGCCGCCCATGCTGTTGCGCGCTCCATTGTATCGTCTGCCCACAGCCATACAGCACTGATCGTGATTGAGCCTGAGAAGGTCGTTTCATCGGCACTAGCATTCCATGCCTCTCAGAGAGGCTTACGCATTATCTTCTTGACCTCAGATGGGAATCACATGCAGCCATCCTGGATTGTTGTGCATCCGCACACTCACGTACGATCATTGCAACAGTTACTGCCCAACGAGCCGGTGATGGTCCTGGACATGCGACCCGGCGCTGAGGGCAGCAGCCTGACGTTGAAGCTTCGCTCGGCATTGCACTCGTCGTCTACCTTTGAGCGGCTCGCTAATTTCTGCAGCGATACCGTGCGAAGTTCAGAGGAGCACATCCCTACTGAGACTATACAGATGATAGCCACGGAGAGACACCATGATGCCGCTACCATGAGACAAGCAGAGCAGGTCTTCATCCCACTCCAGGATATCAGTAGCCTATCTCTGAACCAATCTGCATTCTCCTTCATCGACTGGACATCCACTTCAACGGTTTCTTCCCTGATTCGCAGGGTTGACCATTATCCCTTTTTGCGCAATGACAGGACATACTGGCTTGTCGGTCTGACGGGATCCCTGGGTTTGTCCCTTTGTCAATGGTTGATTTGGCAAGGCGCCATGAACGTGGTACTGACTAGCCGAAACCCCAACATCGATCCTACAATTCTCCAGGAGCTCAGAACCTCTGGAGCTAGAGTTGAAGTATATGCCGGGTAAGTCTATCTCTATGGAGCAAGAAACGTGGCTTCTCGAAGGAAATTGAAGCTAATAGATCACAGCGACGTGACGGACCGAGAGAGTCTGCGGTCAGTATATGACCGCATCTGTCGGAATCTTCCCCCAATTGCTGGAGTGGCTCAGGGAGCGATGGTGCTGCAAGACACCATGGTTAAGGACATGGACATCGAAGCTATGCAAAAGGTGTTGAAACCGAAGGTGACCGGCAGCATTCATCTGGATGAGTTGTTCTCCCACATCCATCCTCTAGACTTCATGATTTTCTTCTCCTCTGCAACTTGCGTCACAGGTAATATCGGCCAGTCCAACTACGCCGCTGCCAATATGTTCATGACCGCACTAGCAGCGAACCGCAAACAGCGCGGGCTAGCAGGTTCTGTCATAAATATTGGAGCGATCATGGGAGTCGGCTATGTCACTCGTGAAACGAGCGAGGCGCTGCAAAGAAATCTTCTGAAGAGTGGTCATGTGTGGATGTCAGAAGGCGACTTCCATACAATATTCGCAGAGGCTATCCTCGCTGGGTCTCCTAGTTCCAACGCCACGGTGGAGCTCACATGTGGGCTGCGTATTATCAGAGATGTTGATGAGCAGCGTCCGTTATGGTCATACAGCCCGAAATTCCAGCATCTAGTCGTTCTCGACGAGTTGTCCACAGAAACCGATGGCGACTCCAAGAGGCAGATGCCGCTTCGACTACAGCTTCTTGAGGCAAGAACAGCTGATGAGATCTCCAAGATTGTTCAAGGTATGTTCGAATCCACTCTGGGATACCATCGAGATACTGACTTGGTGGCAGAATCTTTCTTTGCTAAGCTCCAGATTATGCTGGGTTTGCATGATGTGGCCAGCAGTTCTATCCTCGATAAAGCTGCAGATGAGCTTGGAATCGATTCATTGAACACTGTCGAAATCAGATCCTGGTTCTTGAAGGAACTGAAAGTTGACATCCCGGTACTACGCATTTTGGGAGGTGCCACCATTGACGACATTCTCCACTTCGCCTTAGATAGGCTTCCTACCGAGATGACCCCAAACATTGGAGCTGCTCCTGTGCCGCGGGTTGGTGAGGCTGTTGTTAGACAGCAATCTGAGATTCAATCCCGGACTTCGGAACGGAAGCTTGGCAGTATTCCCAAGTTGGCTAGTTCTGCGGACCCTGTTGCTCGGCCAAGACCCGGTGGACCTGGACGGACTGTCTCCTCAAAGTCTCTTTCGAATGGCCAAAGTTCATCTACGCGGGCAAGCACCACCTCCAGTCTCGTTGATATATCCCGAGGCGAGGACACTTCATCCGGGTCCTTCAGCATCATCGAAACGCCTTCATTCAGTGAAGATGAGCATAATTTGCCGCTTCCGGATAACCCGAGCCAGGCCAATCTCCTGAAGCAGCCGGGCGACAGTGTCCACTCGGCGTTACGGAAGGAGCCACTCTCCTTTGCACAATCTCGTTTCTGGTTCCTCCGCTTATACCTTGAGGATCAGACTACCTTTAATATCACTTGTTCATTACGAATCCAGGGCGCCTTTTCAGTTGATGCCCTTGAGCGAGCAGTTCAAGGGGTGGGCCAACGACATGAAGCCCTAAGAACATGCTTTTCTGCGGAGGATGGAGAATCACCTACGCAAATCATCCTGCCACACTCAACGTTGTCTCTGGAAAGGAAGACTTATCACACAATGTCTGAAGTTGAGGCTACTATGCGAGAGGTTAAGAATCACATCTACGACCTTGAGCATGGACAGCTAATGAGGGTGCTTCTGTTGTGCCCTGCGGTGTTGGCAACACCCCTGGTGCACTTCCTGATAATTGGATACCACCATATCAACATGGATGGTGTTAGCCTGGAGGTGATTCTCTCTGAACTGCAAAACACCTACGAAGGACGTTCTCTCAGTACGCGAGTACTTCAGTACCCCGATTACGCGGCCAAACAACGTCAGCAGCGAAATAACGGCTCGTGGAATGAAGACTTGGCCTTCTGGAGAGAGAGATTTCCCGAACCCCCAGCGGACTTTCCATTACTGCCTTTCGCGTGTGTATCTGACCGCCAAGCTCTGTTACGATATGGTCATCACCGAGTGCAACAACGCCTGAACCCAAGTCTAGGAAGACAAATCCGCCAGTTTTGCCAATCTGTCAAATGCACGCCTTCGCATTTCTATCTTGCAGCATTCCAGGCACTGCTCTGTCGACTCGCTGAGACCCAGGATATCTGCATCGGCATGGCTGATGCCAACCGTATTCAGGTAGAAGCAGCTGACAGCGTGGGGCCATACTTGAATCTGCTCGCCCTACCTTTGCACTATGATGCCAACACGCCTTTCGTTGAGTTAACTCGATCAGCTCGTAAGAAGGTCTACAGTTCTTTAGCTCACTCACAGGTGCCATTCGATATTCTGCTATCCGAACTCAAGGTTCCGAGATCGCCATCCCATAACCCGTTGTTCCAAGTTTTCATGGATTATCGGCAGGATGTCCGCGAGAAACGGCAGTTCGGAGAATGTCTATTCGAAGGTCTAGATTATGAAATGGGTCGAACATCCTACGATGTTGCTTTGGATATTGTCGACAAAGTGGAAGGCGAGCCATTGGTCATTCTTGGCCTCCAGCAATCCCTATACAGTACCGAAGCAGCTGAGACTCTTCTGAACGCCTTTCTAAACATGGTCGCAGTCTTTGCCAATGATCCATCTACCCCCGTGGGCCAGGCGTCTATATTCGCTGTAAAGGATGTTCAAAGGTCCCTTGCACTCAGCCAAGGTAAGCACGCACCCCCAAGCCTGATCTCACCACTATTAACGATGTCTTTGTATTACACAGGCCCGACAGTGCCCAGCCGATGGCCAGCAACGCTCCCCCATCGTATTGACACGATGGTGCAACGGTTCCCCAAGAAACTTGCTTTGAAAGACGGCCTCAACAACCGATTCACTTTTGAGGAAATGAGTCAACGAATCGACTCAATTGCGTTCGCTCTGTTAGGCGCCAACGTCAGCCGTGGCCAACGTGTGGGTGTGTTTCAGCATCCAACGGCCGACTGGATCTGTTCTATGCTGGCCATTCTGCGAGTGGGAGCTACTTATGTTCCGCTCGATCTTCGGCTCGAAATTCCACGTCTCAAATCGATCTGTGATGACTGTAAGCCTATGGTCCTTCTCGTGGACAATGAGACGAAAGATCAAGTGGACGAATTGGGGTGTTCGAACGCACTGTCAATGAACATCTACGATTTACCAATGTCCTTCCCTATCCCTGTCGTCAATCGTGCCGTCTTGGAAGATCCAGCCGTGATATTTTATACTAGCGGTTCGACTGGTGCTCCCAAAGGCATTGCATTGACCCACGAGAACCTGCGCGTCAACGTCGAAGGAAACCAGGAGGAGTTCCGACTCTGGCCGCACGATCACCTGCTGCAGCAAATTGCTTTCAGCTTTGACTTTTCGGTATGGCAGGTGTTCATGGCGTTGGCAAACGCCGCTTCGCTTTTCATTGCCCCGCTGTCTAAACGTGGTGATCCGGTGGCCTTGGTGGAATCGATTCTTACGGAGGGTATCACCGTCGCAGGGGCCACTCCTTCCGAATATCACAGTTGGTTTATGCACGGTGATTTGTCGGGTCTCAAGAAGTCCAAATGGAGGACTGCGGTCAGTGCAGGGGAGCCGATGACTTCGAGCATGATTCATGATTTCCAAGAGTTGAACAAGCGGGATCTTCGACTTTTCAACGGGTACGGCCCAACCGAAGCCAGCATGTCTTCCAACAAACTGCAAGTGCCGTACCTCCGCAGCAAAACCCAGAGTCCACAGGAGTGGATGCACCGTGGGTCGGTCGTCGCCGGATACACGGCCCCGAATTACTCCATCTACATAGTCGACGAAGCGCTCAACCCCGTTCCCGTTGGTATTCCAGGCCAGATACTTATTGGTGGTCCTGGGATCGCGCATGGGTACTTGAACAACGAGGATCTATCACGCAGTCGCTTCATGGAGGACCGATTCGCCACGGCCGAACAAAAGGCTCAAGGATGGCGACGGGTTCACCTCACCGGCGATCGCGGGCGAATCCGGCCAGACGGACAACTTCAAATCGAGGGTCGGATTAACGGGGACACCCAGGTGAAGTTGCGCGGCTACCGCGTCGACTTGCGCGATATCGAAACGGTGATCCTTCAATCATCGCAAGGGATGCTTAAGGAGGCCGTCGTCACTCTCTATACAGGCTCCAATACCAACACGGAACTGCTGGTCGCTTATGTGATTTTCCTTGCCGGATATCCTGTGGAGCAACGCAAGCAATCCTTGCGGGAACTTAGCAAATCTCTGCCTCTGCCTCGTTACATGTGGCCGTCCATGGTGCTCCCCGTGGATGACATGCCAGTCACAGCCCACGGCAAGCTTGACCGCAAGGCCTTGAGCACTCGAAGCCTTCCGCAGACCGAGGCAGAATCGGTGGGTCTCACCTCGCAGCTCACGGGAACAGAAGCCCGGCTTGTCGAGCTTTGGCGGTCGGTCATCTCGAAGGATGTTATCGCCATCCATGGACTAGAGCCCGAGTCCGACTTTTTCGCGGTTGGAGGCAACTCCATGCTGCTCGTGGAGTTGCAGCGGCAGATCAAAGTGGAGTTCCGCACGGAAATTCCGCTAGTGCAGCTATTCGGAGCGACCACGGTGCAGAAGATGGCTCTCCTCCTCGACCCGTCGACCGATGCGGCGAAAATTGCCGCTGGTCCCGTTGCTACAACGGCAGCAGCGCCCATCATTTGGGAGCAGGAAATTCAGCTTCCCGACCAGCTTCAGCTGTCAACACCGATGGCCCCTACAACTCGATTAGAGAATCTGAAAGGGCTCTGCATTGTGCTCACCGGTGCCACTGGATTTATCGGGCGAGCTCTCCTCCAGCGGCTGGTGGAAGACCCGGCCGTAGCCACCGTTCACTGCATTGCCGTCCGGGTTACGAGCACTCGGCGCCCTCCTCTGGTCACCGCAGGCAAGATTATTGTGCACTACGGGGATCTTACGCTGCCGAGGTTGGGACTTGTAGAAGCCCAAGCCACCGCGATCTTCAATGATGCTGACGCGGTGATCCACAACGGAGCCGATGTCAGCTTCCTCAAGAATTATCCGGCCCTTCGTCGAGCCAACGTGGATTCGACCATCGAGTTGCTCCAGCTGGCGTGGCCGCGCCAGGTGCCAGTCCACTACGTTTCCACCAGCGGCGTCGCCAATTTCACCCAATCCTCGACTTTCGCAGAGGTCTCCGCTGCCAGCGTCCTACCTCCGACCGATGGATCCCAGGGATACTTGAGTTCCAAGTGGGCCAGCGAGCGCGTGCTCGAAGAGGCGAACCGGAAAGCGGACTTCCCCGTCTGGATACATCGCCCTTCCAGCGTCACTGGCGAGGGATCATCCCCCTTGGACTTGATGGACAATCTCCTCGAGTTCTCTAGGAAACTACGTGCGGTTCCTCTCCCCGCGAAGTCCTCGTGGCAGGGCTATCTCGACTTTGTGCCTGTGGAACAGGTGGCTCGGGATATTGTACGCGAGATTCTGGCACCTCGGGATCCCTCTCCCTTGAATCAGGTACGGTACCTTCACCATCTTGGGGAGCAGATCCCACTACATGGAATACAACGATACTTGGAGAAGGGTACGGGTGCATCGTATCGGGCATTACCCATGGGGGAGTGGTTGAAGGAGGCCCAGCAGGCAGGCCTCAGTGCACTGTTGGTCGAGTATCTTGGTCAGATGGATAGACCTGACGTCAAAGTGGTGTTCCCACGGTTGGTGGCACGTCCACGACTTACATCGGGAGGGCTGACGCGGCAAGGTTCTTGGGTGTCTAAGGGGGTAGCTATGTTGCTGACGTGGTAATCGGGGTAGAGAGATTGTTTCTATTGATTTTTGTATGCAGCTATTGATACGGATCTATTCACGAGTTTAAACGCTAGAGCATTCTGACTGATACATCGTATGGCATCTCCAAGAAAGTTCTCAAACGTTGAGCTGGCCGTTAATTTCAGCAGTGAGCTTCACATTCTAGTCAAAAAATTTACCTTATACTAGTCTGGGACCCCCCAGGTACGAAGGGGCATAGCGTAGGGTCGTTTTCAGTAGATTGGGGCCTTGATGCCTGGAATTTGGCAAAATGGCCCGCCGATTCTTTCGCCCAGACTTGGCAAATTAAGTGGAGCTCAGTATAAACTGATCTGGAGTCCAAAGTTGGCTGGAGAGTTTGCCCAAGCATTGCCAAGGCCGGCCTCTCCGGGCCGACGGCCTCGGGCCGACGAAAGTTACTCGGGACGGCAGAAGATCCACCCACTCCTTTCTCCTCTGATTTTTCAACTCTCCTTTTCTCTCTTCGCAATTTTGCGAAGTTTATCATAGAAGTGAAAATCTCTTCCGGTCCCTCCCCCGGATTGAATCAGAAAAAGCACACATCAGACCACCCTCTGGGGCGCACACACACTTAGTCGCCCGTACACATTGGAACCCCTTGGGTTCTACAGACATCCAATCCTATAGGACACATTTTCTAACCCTCGGGTACTAGCTGCTAACCCGCGCCGCGGAGGTTTACGCTTTGTATTCTCGTATCTGTCTTTCTATTTACTTTCGTTTGTCGACAATACTGTGATGTAGATTCGTGTCGTTATTACCGCTGGAACGTGATGTCTTCTTTATCGCTCTTTTTGTTTATTTATGGGGTATGGTTCAGGGCGTCAGAAAGCTTTCGGCGCAAAGCAGGCAACGAGAAGAGTGTGCGTTGCGAGATCAGAAAATACCGGTGCCAGCCTCTCGAAACAGAGAATGGAAGAAACCTTTTAGGATTCGATCAACGAAAGTATTGAAGGGTATGGCTTATGTCGTCTTGAAGCCAATTTATCTGGCGCGGGTAGACAAAATGGCCATTTTTCGGTAGACAATGGACCAATGTTCTAGTTGGGAGCTCTCACTCGAGACGATAGTTCACCCAACCTGTGTGCCATTTTTTGGTCCAACCGGTGACCCGCCGGAATCACATGAGATCTCCACCGGCAGTACCTACAATTTGTATGTAAACCACTAATAAAAATAGGGGATTGTTCACCCTCCTTGGATAATCCGACACCCCCCTCTCTGATTTTTCGGGATTCAATCTTACTAATCAAGCATCGATTTAATTTTGCCGGACTTAATTCTGCACTTTGGAATCTTGATTTACATAGTAAAAAAACATGCATTTTGATGAGAAAAAAAGCTCATTGGTTGGATTATTCTGCTAAAGCTAGCCGACTACTTCACCACATTGATTCTAATGATTTTGGAGCCCATAGGAGAAAAGAACGTTCACGTGACATGCACACGAGGTTATGATTTAATTGCGGAGCGAAGCGAAGCAATTAATGTGTTATTTCTCCCTGATTCGCCTCGGTGGTTGATGAGAGGTATTGACGAGAAATGATTGGTGGAAAGTTGGTATTGGTGAGGTATTGGTGAGGTTTAAAACCAAATTATAAAAGTTGACCCAACCGGTGGAGATAAGATAGGTTACCAGTCACGTGCCTTGGGTGGGCTACAGGTTGGGTGAACTGCCCCCTGCCCGATTTTTCAGGGTTTATACCTGAATTTGCCCGAATTATAGACCGCTTTCGACACCGCTCTATAGTTACCGTGTACTATAAATTGAAACGCCATAAATCTCCGACCGTACAAAACGGGTGTATACGGAAATTTGTATGGTAGGAATAACTTCATTTTTTGAACTAAGTTCCAACTTCCAACATTAGATGCTTTGTTTATCAAGCCCGTTGTCATGGTAACTTCAGGTATTTTGATTTCTGCCTGTCTATATTCAGGCATATTCAGACCACGAACCTGGTCAGGCATTTGACATTTGGCCGTTCTGCCCCTTCGCAGTGTTGTAACACATCGGAACATTACTTCTGACATTGTGTTATCCAGCTATCTTCCGACCCCGATTGTCACCTCCGAGTGGTCATGGTCGCCTTCGGCTTACATTCGGCGTCGGACACCGGGTGCAAGGCGATCTTAGTCGGATAATCGCGCGTGTTGTAGGCGTAGCCTTTACTCCAGTCATAGCCGATCGCATAGGCGAAGATACTGCCGTCGAGGTTAAAGGCGGTAGAGGTGATGCTGTGTCCGACGGCAGGGAACGACTTGAGCCGATGGTGGGCGTCTTTGTCCCAGAAACAGTAGGTGCCATCGGAGCCGGCAGTGCTGAAGGTGTGGTAGCGCGGATGGAAGGATACTGCATTGACCGAATAAACCAGTTGGTTCTTGGGGTCGTTGTCTTTGGGGGTGCGTTGACATCGGAAGGTAAAGTTTGATCTGCGGGTCACATCTCCATCAGGGCAATTCTTTCTCCCTGGAAATTAATCTATCGGGGATACTATATGGGTGCGGGTTAGCTACTCACTGCTTTTTGGCGTCGTCAATATAGTTGACGCCGCATCGGCCTTCAATGCTGCCGACCGCAAAGCCGGACCCGTCGGGGATCCAGCAGATGGTCCTCGTCTGATGCTTCAACGGACTCTGTAGGGTTTTGAAGACGGAAGTGGGCTGGTTGAGATTGACGAGGCTGATCTGGCGATCGGCCAAGGCGACCAGCAATTGGCCCTGGCAGATCTCCATGGCATACACTCGCTCGGAACATTCCAGGACGCCAAGCGGGGTGGACTGGCGTAGGTCCCAGTACTTGACGGTGCGATCCCACGACCCGGTGACGACGATCGGCACCTGACTGTTGGGAATTTGGACCATGCGCACGCTGCGCACGGGGGCATCATGTTGCGCCACCTGCTGGGCCTGAGCTGTAGTGGGGTTGCCGCTTGCTAGATCTACGAGACGCGCCGACCCGTCGGCCCCCGCGCCCACAACCTTGGAGCCGTCGGGCGACCAGGCACAACTCAGGACGGGCCCGCCGAAGGAGAACATCGCCTTGCCTTCGCCCTTAACCGAGCGCGTCACATCGTAAATCCGTACATTATGGTCCCAGGACGATACGGCGAGATGGTTGGCGATAGGCGACCAGGCCAGTTCGGAGATACTGTCCTCGGGGGGGTGGTCGAGGATGGCATCTTGCGAGATATCGCCTTGGTTAGTGGTATTCTGGGCGTTGAAGGCCATCGCGAGGTATTTCGCAAGAGAAGGCCGTCTGGAAGGGAAATATATACTCGGTAGGTATTAGAGCAGGGAAGAATGAGGGAGAGCACAGAATAACGACCCCCAATCTTACTAAATGGATGACAGGCCATTTACCAATTTATTAATCAATTCAAACATTGGGGTAACATCGAACCCATACCCGGATAGGCTAGCCAGTAAGCCTCTCTTCCCCCTAGACCGAACGGAGTCATTCCGACGCCTCTTCTTTGTCGTTTGAGACAACAGTCCCTGCTTAGCGTTAATGGATCCATCCAGACCCTCAACCCTCCAATGTCTGTTTCTTTGTCTTCTCCGACTCCGACCGAACAAGATGACAATGTCCGATCCGAAGATGGAGAGCCACACAGCGTATACTGACAATAAGGAAAGCTCGCCAGCGAGACAACCTATAATAATAACGTTAAAATGAACGGATCTGTGCGCAAAGGTCAGCGATTTAACCAATATCGCCATTTTGACAGCTCATCGATCCAGCGGTTCGCCCAATGATTATCCCAGTGTCTCCAACTCCTAGTCCCAGCGATGGCGATACGGATCACTCCCTCGCACCAGAGCTTGACCTGCCCGTCATGCCCATTGCCGTCATTGGCATGGCCTGCCGCTTTCCTGGGGATGCCACCAGCCCCGAAAAGCTGTGGGAACTTTGTGCCAACGCCCGCAGTGCCTGGTCCCCCATTCCTTCGAATCGCTTCAACCAGGCGGCCTGGTATCATCCAGACAAGGAGCACCTCGGGACGGTATTTCATCTTTCCACCTCCATCTATATCCATTCCGGGTTCAATAAGTGGTCTAACGAGTGTCTGTTTTGGTTTTTCTATAGTCGTACGTGAAAGGAGCACACTTTCTAACCCAAGATGCCTCCCAATTTGATGCGTCGTTTTTCAACCTCTCTTCCGAAACGGCTAGTGTAAGGGCACCATTCCACCCTGACATTTTTCTTGCAAACTGACGAGACCAGGCAATGGACCCGGAGGTCAGAATGCAACTGGAAACGGTATACGAGGCGTTGGAGAATGCCGGCATTCCCCTCGAACAGGTGGCGGGCTCGCGAACGGCCGTGTTTGCAGGGACCTGCTTTCGAGATAATCACGACAGCTTAATGCGAGACCCAGACACCCTTGCGCGCTTCTATTTGACAGGGAATGGGGCGGCCATGATTGCAAACCGGGTATCCCATTTCTATGATCTACGAGGCCCCAGTCTCATGATCGACACCGGCTGCTCCACCACTCTCACCCTACTTCATCTAGCCTGCCAGAGCCTGCGAGCTAACGAGAGCAACATGGCCATCGTAGGGGGATCGAATGTTCTCCTGAACCCGGATATGTTTATTTCCGGAACCAACCTCAGGTACGTTCAGACTTGAACAGGGAAGGAACGTGAGAGAGAAATTTCTGACAAGAATTAGTCTTCTCTCCGCGGAAGGAAAGTGCTTTGCTTTTGACTCCCGGGCATCGGGGTATGGTCGCGGGGACGGCGTGGCCACCATCCTAATTAAGCCCCTGGAGACGGCCCTCCGCGACGGCGATCCCATTCGCGCGGTGATCCGCAATACCGCCGCTAACCAGGATGGGAAAACGGCCACCCTGACGTCACCGAGCCAGGAGGCACAGCAGACGCTCATGCGGGAATGCTATGAAGTGGCGGCTCTAAACCCCGTTGATACGGCCTATGTCGAGGCCCACGGGACCGGGACCCAGGCTGGAGACACCATTGAAGCGCATGCACTGGGCACGGTCTTTGGCAATGGCCGACCCGGGGAACACCCGCTTCTGATCGGATCGGTCAAGACGAACATTGGCCATACGGAAGCGGCAAGTGGTCTTGCAGGTATTATCAAGGCGGTCATGGCATTAGAGAAGGGGAAAATCCCACCGCATTTGAACTATGAGTCCCCCAACGAGAAGATCTCGCTGGAGACTTTGAAACTAAAGGTAGGCCAAAGCAATCCATTTTGACTCGTGGCGCCTATGGATACCAATCACTGATCCCATACCTTGGATAGATCCCGCTCAGCCTGCAGTCATGGCCCTCACACTCGCTACGTCGAGCGTCGATCAATAACTTCGGCTATGGAGGCGCCAATGCACACGCTATCCTCGAACACCCACAATATCTCCTTCCTCTCTTGGCCCCGTCGACAGAGCTATGCTCCCCGAATCCCAAGGCCCGGTCTCGAGTGTTCGTGCTCAGCGCCAAAGACCAACAGACGACCCGGACCATGGTCGACCAACTGCGACAATATGTTTCAGAGGCAGGAGAACGATCCGAGTCGAAAAATGACCATCTCATGGATCAACTGGCACTTACACTAGGGCAACGACGGTCCCGGTTTGCATGGACAGTGGCCTGCCAAGCAGACTCGCTGGCCGCCCTGCAGTCGACGCTTGACTCCACACAGCTGTCTCCCCATCGCAGTTCGCGGGCTCCCCGGCTGGGAATGATTTTCACTGGCCAAGGTGCCCAGTGGCACGCCATGGGACGGGAGCTCTTAAGCGCCTATCCTGTCTTTTGGCAGACTATCGGGGAGGTGGATGAATGCCTCCGCTCTATGGGAGCAAGCTGGTCGGTGGTCGAGGAGTTGCAGCGCGATGCCAACGAGAGCCGCGTCAATCAAGTCTCCCATAGCCTGCCGCTGTCGGTCGCGGTCCAAATCGCCCTAGTCAATCTCCTCCGATCCTGGGGCATTCACCCCACCGGAGTCACCGGCCATTCGAGCGGAGAGGTTGGCGCTGCATATGCCGCCGGGGCTATCAGCCTGTCGGCCGCCATGGCCATCGTCTACAGCCGGGGCGATCTGACCAGTCAGTTTCAAAGGCTGCTCGACCGTGCAGGCGGGATGGTGGCCGTCGGTCTGGGTCGCGAGAATGCCCAAGCCGTGCTCTCCCGGGTTCAATCTGGGAAAGCCGTCATTGCGTGCGTCAACAGCCCATCCAGCGTGACTATCTCGGGCGATATGATCGCTATTGAGGAGATAGAGGCAATTCTAGCGCAAGAGCAGGTGTTTGCTCGCCGCCTAAAGGTCGAAGCGGCTTATCACTCTCACCATATGCTGCCCATTGCCGACGACTATAGGGAAATGTTGTCCCGGTTCTTGCAGCCAGAACCCGGTTATGACGGGGGAATTACCTACTCATCCCCGACGACAGGCGATCGTATGTACTCCGGAGAAGAAATCGCGAGTCCAGAGCACTGGGTACGAAACATGGTACAGCCTGTGGAGTTTCTCGACGCCCTTCGCAACCTCTGTGTTAATCCGGCGGAGACTGATGGCACGCCCGCGGTTGATCTGCTCATCGAAGTCGGGCCGCACGGCGCTCTGGCCGGTCCAGTCCGACAGACCCTTCAGCTCCCAGAGCTACAGCCAGCGGGAATCGCTTACGAGTCGTGCTTGACAAGGGGGGAGAATGCCGTGCAGACCATGCACCGTCTGGTCTCGTCGTTAGTCAAACAAGGCTATCCGGTGGATCTCGGGGCGGTCAATTTCCCTTACAGCCACCAGGGAATACCGATGCTCACCGATCTGCCGACATATCCATGGAATCACGAGACGTCCTACTGGACTGAACCACGCATGAACCGTGACCTGCGGACAAGGACTTTCGCACCCCACGATCTATTGGGCGTTGCCGCCGCCGATTCCACCCCTTCAACACCCAGCTGGCGCTATGTCATTCGTCCTCGGGACGTTCCCTGGGTGCGAGATCACGTCGTCCAGGGGTCCATTATTTATCCCGGAGCGGGCTACATCAGTATGGTCGTGGAGGGTCTGCGTCAACTTGGTGGCGGTGAATTCTCGCTAACTCCATCGGGGTACCAGCTGCAGGATGTTCAGATCCGCAATCCGCTCATCCTCGACGATACATCGGCCGCCGGAGTCGAGGTTCGCACATCCATGCGCCCCACGGCCGACGGAGTCCTTCGGGTCCAGGGCTGGTATGACTTCCAGATCCAGTCGGTTGATACTCAGGGCAAGTGGACTATTCACTGTGAGGGTCAGTGTGCAACTATCGCACCACATAACGGAAGTGGATGGGTTGGCCCGGCTTTCGTCGATTCGGGGATTGATAATCAAGCAGAGCAAGGGAACTGGAGAACAATTGATCCGGCGGATACATACAAGGCATTGCACGCCGTAGGCGTGAATCACGGCCCGATATTTCAGAACTTGATCGCTGCGCAATCGATGCCTGGGCACTCTATCTCAACATTCAAAGTGGCTGATACGGCTGACTCCATGCCGCACCGCCATCAACAACCCCATCTCATACAACCGACCACCCTGGACTCGGTTTTCCAGGGGGTATACCATAACCTACCCTCCGGAGGAACGGACCAACGAACGGCCCTGATTCCGACCGCTATCAAGTCATTGTACATTGCGTCTTCGTTGAGTGCAGAGCCTGGACACATTTTTGAGTCTCATTCGTCCCTCATCCGGTCCGGTCCTCACGGATTTGAGTCCTCTGTCCGGCTCGTCGATGCAACCACCCCCGGTCCCCATCGGGAGCCGGTACTGAGGATCGAGGGATTATTCTTTCGGTCACTGGGCGGGACAGCTACGATTGATGAGCCGCATGACAACCTCTGTTACCAGGCTATCTGGAAACCAGACGTGGACTTTGTCACTGCCGCCGATCTGCGTCCCTCCCAAGCTTCTAATCTCGGTGCCAAACAGCTCAAATTCTCGCGACTCCAGGAGATGGCCGTTGTCTTTCTTTCTGCAGTGCTCCGCGAGATTAAAGAAGAGACTGTCACGGCAGACAATCAAGCTTATTGGACTTGGATGAAGAGCGTCGTCGACGAGGCTCGGCCCACACTAGACCTCGATGGCATGAGCGCGGAATACGTCCTGGCGCTGGCGTCGGACCTGGAAGAGGTCGAGGAAGGAAGGCTTCTCACCCGATTTGCTCGAGCATTACCTGATATCCTTTCTGGACAAACGGACGCTCGAATCGTGGCTGAGCATTGTCACTTCGAACTTCTGGAAAGGTCTTCATCTCAGCCAGCTGACTTTTGCGTCTCTGTTGTCCAGGACCTGCTAGGTCTGTACAGCTACAAGTCACCCCAGTCCAAGATTCTTGAAATCAGCAATGGCAGTTTCCAGACGACCCGTATGATACTAGATGCATTGACAGCAGGCACGGACCGAGGTTTCAGTGACTACGATATGGCGACTCTGGAGCTGCAAGAGGCACGGGCTACAACAGATGAGGATGCATTGAAGGATTATGATGGGCGAGTTCACTTCAAGACCTACACCCCTAGCGAGTTTCCAGAGGATCAAGGCTTTAGTCCTGAGACATACGATTTAATCATTCTATCCTCTGCGCTGTGTATCACTGGGGACGTTGAACAGATTCTCAAGAATGTTCGAACCTTGCTCAAGCCGGGAGGCAAATGTCTGATATTTGGACACAGCATTCAGGATTCTGCAATCCAGGTTATCCTGAGGCTGATGCCGCAATGGAAGGGAGTCGCCTCCCTCGAATCGTGGAAGGGCCCACTCGAGCGAGCTGGATTGGACCCCTGCGCCCTTCAGGTTGTACAGGGCCTCGATGCCGAATCATATCGAGGTGAAGTAATTTTGGCTTCAATTCTTCCACCGGAGGTGGCGAAGGAACTGCCATCATCACGCCAGATCATGTTGGTGTACTCCACAGCTGCACCGCCGGAGAGCTGGGTACAGTCCCTCAGGGCCACCCTTCATCAACACGGTTCCTACAGTTTGTCGGTTCACTCCTTGGAAGAGGCGGTCAACGTTGAGAGTGGTGTTTGTGTCTTCCTCGATGATCTGGTTAGCCCTCTTCTCCATAATCTCACTCAGGATCAGTTCAACGCCCTGCGCCATTTGTTGGGCTTCTCCCAGGGCTCCTTATGGGTATCTCGGGGGGCCCAAGCGATTACGGAGGAGCCGTGGGGTGCTCTCCATCAGGGTTTGTTACGGACCCTCCGATGTGAGAACACTGCCAAGCGCTATGTCTCCTTGGACCTGGCTCCGGAATCTGCGGCATGGAGTGCACACTCGGCCGATGTGGTCGCACGTATCCTACACGTCGGCTTTTATCTTTCGCCCCATAACAAACTGGAAACGGAATATTCTGTTCGATCCAATGTAGTCCACATTTCACGTGTTTGCGAAAACGTGCACGAAACCCAGCTCGTCTCTGGTCTCTCTCTGCGGAGAGAACCGGAGCTCAAGCCCTTCTTTGAGATCGGCCATCCAGTTCGCCTCGGAGTGACCACTCCGGGTCTCCTTAGCAGCCTGGAATTTGGCCATGATCCTTTGGCGAATGAGCCGCTACCTGACGGTTATGTCGAAATCGAGCCACGAGCCTTTGGACTCAATTTCCGCGATGTCATGGTTGCCCTGGGTCAGTTGGATGAAATCCGGATGGGATTTGAATGTAGCGGAGTCATCGCCCATGTCACTCCTCAAGCTCGCGCGGCCGGTTTCAGGGAAGGGGATTATGTATACGCCTTTATCATCGGGTACTTTGCCACCCGTGTGCGCATCCCATACACCAGCGTTGCGCCTATCCCCGTGGGTATGGATTTCCCCACGGCTGCTTCAGTTCCGCTTGTATTTATTACCGCTTACCATGCCCTTTACGATTTGGCTCATCTGAAGCCCGGAGAGACTGTTCTCATCCATTCGGGAACCGGTGGAGTCGGGCAAGCGGCCATCATGCTGGCCCAGGCAGCTGGCGCAGAGATCTTTGTGACCGTTGGGTCGGAGGAGAAGCGAGACTTCATCGCTGAGCACTACGGCATCTCTCCGTCTCGGATATTCAGCAGTCGAAACGATTCCTTCGTGGATCATATCATGCACGCCACGAACGGAAAGGGAGTCGATGTGGTGTTGAACTCCCTCGCCGGCCCTCTTCTCCGCCAGACATGGCGCTGCATTGGCACCTTTGGTCGTTTCATCGAAATTGGAAAGAAGGACATTGAGCAGAACAGTATGGTCGAGATGGGGCCCTTCGTCCGCAGTGTTCTCTTTGCCTCGCTGGACTTGATTACTCTGGGGGAACAGCGTGGACCGGAAGTGGCCCGCATCTTTGGCGAGATCAACACCCTGCTCGAGGCCGGTCAAATCCGTCCGGTGAGCCCTATTACAACGTTCTCCATGGGCGAGGTGGAGAAAGCCTTCCGCACGATGCAAACGGGGAAACATATAGGCAAAATCATTTTACAGCCACGGCCCGGCGATATTGTCAAGGTAGGACAAGTCCTAGGACGAAGTCGCTCTGGAAACTACAGCTAATACATACATCCAGGTCCTGCCGCCCGCTCCCAAACCTATTATTCTCTCCCCTAAGGCGAGCTACTTGGTTGTTGGTGGCCTCGGTGGCATAGGAAAATCGGTGGCCCAAATGCTAGTTGACAGAGGAGCCCGTCATCTCGTCCTGCTCTCCCGCAGTGCCTCGACGCTCGATCATTCTAGGAAAGCGTTTGTCCGCTCTCTTGAAGCCCATGGCACGACCGTTACCCTGCACAGCTGCGACATCGCCGATAAGAGTCAGCTGATGGCTGTTTTTGCAGACTGTGCTCGCCGCATGCTACCGGTGAAGGGGGTCATCCAAGCGGCCATGGTTCTCAAGGTAAGTCAACGGCCAACAACAGACCGACCGATGTTTCCAGTTTTTCACTCCCGCTAACCGCCCTGGATAGGACTGCATCTTTGAACAGATGAAGTGGGCTGATTACATGGCCGCCCTCCGTCCGAAGGTCCAGGGCAGCTGGAATCTTCATGAACTGTTGCTGGATGCGGATTTCTTCGTCCTTCTCTCCTCGATCAGCGGCTTTGGAGGAAATGCGGGACAGGCGAACTACGCTGCCGGGGGGAGCTTTCAAGATGCTCTCGCCCGACATCGCGCGGCACAGGGCCTATCTGCTGTGTCAATCGATCTGGGAATGGTCTCGTCTGTAGGTGTGGTCGCAGGGACGCAGCGAGTTGCAGACCATCTCACCAAACTGGGGCTGCGAGCTGTGTCTGAACAGGAAGTCCTGGGCCTGGTCGAATCCGCGATCCGGGATCCCCGTCGAACATCCACAACATGCCAGGTAGTCACAGGCATCCCATCCACGTTTACCCGGTCTGATTCAGCTGCATTCTGGAATCATGATACCCGTTTTGCTGGGTTAGAACAGCGCGGTGACCTCACCGGTTCCGGGGAAGGCTCCGCCGGTCCTGACGGTAGCGGGCCCAACATCAAGAAGCAGCTTACCGCGTCGACGACGTTGCTTGAGGCCGTCCAGACCATCACACACGCCCTAGTCGGGATTCTCGCAGGCATGTTTAGCAGGCCGGTGTCGGAAATAGACCCCAACATGTCGCTTTCGCAGTTTGGTGTGGATTCATTAGTGGCGGTTGAGCTGCGCAATTGGCTGGTGGCCACATTCGAGGCCGAGTGCTCTCTTTTCGACGTGATGCATAGCTCCTCAGTGACCGCATTGGCGACCCTTGTGGCACACAAAAGTAAACTGGTGTGTGTCGGCTGAGCCATTCGAAACTATATAATTACATGCTCCATTTGTTTGTACTCATCGTTTAACGAAATAACTTGTATAAGCCTATAAGAAAGCAAACGCAGTTTCAAACAAGAGAAAAAGGGGATCGTTACAGGGATCCCCCCACTTGGCTAATGGGACCCCCCTCTGCCTGATTCTGCTTTACACATAAGGCATCAACTCAGTTCTGCCAGACTTAATTCTACACTTTTGAATTCTACTCCACATAGTCAAAAAAAACCCTACATTGTGATCGGAAAAAAACGTGTACATATTTCATCTCCACAAAATAACAAATAGATCTAACTCTCTTCGGCCTAGTGTCTCGGAGAGCTCCCGTGATACCCACTTTACCCCTAAGGGTCCGTGCCACCAGCCCCATACCAGGAGACCTTCCCATCTCACCGGAGAACTTGTTGATATTTCCCAAGGAAGACAGTAAATGTCTCGAGAGATAGGAATAGGTAGAGGAAGTTCATGCACCGATCTCTCAACAACTGTCATTATTATTACTATGGGGATAAATTGATTCGATGAACAAGCTACAAAGAAGCTTACGCGAAATTTGGGGGCAATGTGGAGCAGTGTGGAGGACAGTGACCAATGGCACCCTCTCCGAATCAATGTACTGGAGATGTCCGACTCCGAACCTGCATCAGATTAGAAATCAAGACTCCGTTCCGGAATAGTGAAATCGATCAAACAAAGAATGTGCACGCCTCGCTATGATGGATACCCTGGCCATTCCCCCGAGTGAGGGCTGCTCCAATCTTGTCACTCTTACCTGCCAGTCTCACCATTTCACCACCCACACAGTCACTATCCGCCCCGAGGGACTTAACAGCAAGAAAGATGACACCGGAACAGACAGGTCCAGGCCAAAACCAACATGCTGACGGGGAGCCGGGCAGTGGCCCCACGAACCCACCCAAGTCCGCGGCTGCTGCCGCTACCTTCAAGAAAGGGCCCCGTTTCTATGCCATCCTCGTCGCCATTTGCTTTGTGGGCATGATGACTGCCCTGGAGGGCACCATCACCTCCACCGCACTGCCTTCAATCATCGCAGATTTGGGCGGAGGTGACCGCTATGTCTGGGCCGTGAACGGCTATTTTCTTGCCATGTATGTACCGCGACCAATGCCCACCCCCTGATTCCCCGTCCGAGGCGCGCTGACGAACCAACCCACCATCAGGACCGCCTTGCAACCGCTGCAGGGACAGCTGGCCAATGTATTCGGACGACGCTGGCCCACCATCATTTCCACCGCCACCTTCATCTTGGGCAGCGGAATCGGCGGCGGCGCGAGCAATATGTCAATGCTAATAGCAGGACGCGTGATCCAGGGTGTGGGTGCCGGAGGAATCAACGTCCTCATTGAGATCATTGTCTGTGACTTGATCCCGTTACGTCAACGAGGGCAATACATTGGTATGATCTTCGGCGTCATTGCGCTCGGCACGGCCTTGGGCCCCTTATTCGGCGGCCTCATTGTCCAACACACCACCTGGCGTTGGGTGTTTTATCTGAACCTGCCGATTGGTGGCGTGGCGTTGGTGATCCTGATCCTGTTCCTTCATGTGAAGTACAATCAGGAAAAGACCTTTGCGGATAAGCTAACGCAGATCGATTGGTTGGGCAACGTGCTTTTTGTGGCGACCATAAGCGCTATTGTACGTCTGATTTTGATTTTGTTTCATTCATGATCTTCCCGCTGGGGCCTTGATGGCTAATTGGCATAGCTTATCGCGCTCTCCTGGGCCGGCGCCGTGTATCCGTGGTCGTCCTACCACGTTATTGTGCCTTTGGTCATCGGCATGCTGGGTTTAGTGGGCTTCATGTTGTTTGAAGCGTCGCCGCGACTCGCTCCCCATCCAATGATGCCCCTCCATCTCTTTTCGAACCGGACGTCCGCGATAGCGTTCATTCTGACCTTCCTACACGGGATCATCACAATCTGGGCACTCTTCTTCCTACCCGTTTACTTCCAAGGGGTCCTGGGTTCATCGACCACCCGATCTGGTATTCAGTTGTTGCCGACCATTCTGGCGCTAGTACCGTTTGCTGGCCTAGGGGGAACCCTGATGTCGAAGCTAGGTCAATATCGGTTCATCCATGGTGCTGGTTTTGCTTTGGTGATTATCGGCTTCGGACTGTTGACTCTGCTAGACGAGCGCTCCAACACAGGCAGTTGGGTAGGATTTCAGATCATACAGTCTGCTGGTGCGGGTCTAGGTATGGACCATTCGATTTGCCCCTTTTTGTCTTCTGCTCACCCCTCCATATAGTCATTCCCACGTTACTTCCTGCCGTCCTGGCACCATTGACAGAAGCTGACACCGCGCTGGCCACTGCAACTTGGTCATTCCTGCGAACCTTTGGCATGATGGTACGAGACCTCAGACCCTGCAAACGAGACTCAATACTAATCCAAACATTGTGTGCAGTGGGGAACGGCCATTCCAGCAGCCGTCTTGAACAATCGCTTCGATAGCCTTGCTCCCGGACGCATCGGAGACCAGCGAGTTCGTACCGAGCTTCTCGGCGGACAAGCATACGAGCATGCTACCGCCGCGTTTCGTAACACTTTGCCGTCAGAAACCCTGAAGCAGTTCGTTTCAGTTCTGTCAGATAGCATCAAGAGGACTTGGCAAGTGGCCATTGCCTTTGCAGCTTTGGGGTTACTGGTTGTGCTCTTGGAAAAGGATGTTCCTTTGCGTCAAGAGTTGGACACTGAGTTCGGACTGGACGAGAAGGGCAAGTCTGAGAATGCCAAGGATTCTGAAGCGGGTGTGGATACATCTTTGGTCGTAGAAAAGAAAGAATGATTGTCGTCATATAGCGATCGAGGATTGACTTGAGAGAAGTGATTTATTATGGAATTCGTTTGTCTAATAATGTGAAAGCAGAATGTCATATATATGTTTGTCAATGGAAGTATAATTGTCGGAGAACGCAGGATCGGCATACCAGAGAATACCGGAGGATCTATTAATCCTAACAATGTGTAACGTAATTCACAAGCGAGCGGCCACCACAAGCGAGTGGCCATCTCCAAAACACATAGTAAATGTAATAAATTACAACTTGATATCTCAACAACGGTAGTCTATAGGGACTTGTCTTTGTAGCATAGCGCTTTAGATATGATATCTAGCATATCTAGGCAGCCTTAGGAAAATTAATGGCTTTATAACTGCGATATATATATTTCTAGCTTTTAGGGACGTAATTTTCTGTAATTTTTGAAATGGTAGTAAGATAGTATTCTACTCTCTTCAAAATTGATATATAAGTCTTATCAATAGCTATCGACAAACGGGGAGATAGGATGAACATACGGTTGAGATATAAATGTAGAATATGTTGCATTTAATATGTGTTTTGGAGATGGCCACTCGCTTGTGAATTAGTTACGTTATTGTTTATTTTAGTTTATAACTAATCAGGCTCCATAAATTGCCAGTTGAGCCAGTACAGAAATACAGACTGATTGAACTCCATTGATTGGACCTATATTTTACGGAAACGGTTTATCCGACAATAATTCTTACCCTACAGGCTACTGGCAAACAATGCAAACATGAAAAGCTCTTTGTTACCTAATATGAATATGCCCTTCGCACTGCAACTAATTGCACCTATCCTTCACTGAATTAAACCCCAAAAGAAAAGCATCACTCGTCACTAAAAACAAGACAGGAGACCTCAATGCTCCAACGATCGGGAGCACCCTGTGGTGTCCTGGGGTCACGGAAGGCCGAATGGACTGCCCGACCCCCCTTTACTTCACTTCCTTTCGTCAACGCCTTGGAATCAAAGATCTGGATTAACATAGCCTCGTCCTGTGAGATCCCACTTAAATAGAACCATCGCTGTCCTTCCGCGTACCGCGGAGCCCCAAAATCTTCGCGGTACTGCTCGGCAGGATCCGGCTTTGCCACGGGCCGGCCCAAGGGCATGCCCAGGCCGCCGACCCCACCGAGATGACTAATAAAGATGCGAATATCCTCATCCTTGACAGTGGCCGAACTGGCGATGGCCACGGGGCACGTATAGACGGGGCCGTTGAGGGGCGTCCAGAAATGAACGATCCGGTACCGTCCTTGCAGCAAGCGCGGGCCGTCGACCGGGCCCATGTGCCTTAGCACTCGGTTGACTGCCGCGGGACCGGTTTGGTCTAGATGGGCGATCATGGCCGGTGGATTGTACGGGACAGGCCAGTTCTTCGAGTGCCGGATGCCGTGGCGGAAGATGTGCACGGTGTGTGACCTCGAGATTGCTTTCTTGATGGCCGCCTCGACCGCCGGGTAGAAGGTGGTTTCGATGCTGGTGTCTGAGTCCCAGTCAACCGCTGGGCTGCGTGGCATGTCTGTCAGTCCCTGCAGGATCTGCAGCGAGTCATGGTCGAGGGTGACGCTGTCTTCCTTGCCACGGAGGTCTTCCACCGTCACTATGGAGGGGGCAGGGCGGATGTTGGTGTACGGCACACCGGCTGGCGGTGGGTTCTTGATGAACATGTATCCATTGGTGCCTTGGTCAAATTCATGGGAAAACAGGACCGGCGTGGTGATGTCGCCCCTCGGCGGGGGTGGGAGATCTGCGGTGAGGGACTTGTACTCCTCCTGCACCTGTGTACTGGCCGTGGTGGTCATGGTTGCTTCTGGTATGGATTTATTCGCAGACGGATAGATGGGAAAAGCGAGATACTGAGGGGATAACAACAGGTTGAGAAGATGCTTATAAGTCGCCGTTATGGCGAAGACTGCGAGTTCCCACACCCGATGTGACATTAAGACGAACACATCGAATGAATACAGGTAAATCTATCTTCTATGCGATGAAATAATATCGCGTAGTTAGTTCCCTGCCGGAGGTGGCTCTTGTGCGCTCGGAGGGCCGAATCCGAGTGGTTCGGAGACGGAGATCGAATGGCCAGCGACAGACACACCTTCAAGTAGAAATCTGGAAACTGAGTGTCAAGTAGGGATTCCACTTCTCATCTTCGAGTAAAGGGAAAATAAGAGAAGATGTCGTTTCACTCCACCGTGTTAGGTGTCGATGTCTCGACGAGACATATGGTTGGCGCCATGGAGAGTTTTGTCCTAGGCATCACTACAAACCACATCATCGGGGCACTTGGTATCTTCATACTTACCCTACTCGTGGCCAAATGGGACCAAGGCGTCTTATCCGACTCGCTACCTCAAGTAGGATACGGTAAGGGCTTTCTAGCAACGATACAGAATTTTCTGTTGGCCTACGCTCGACACAAGGTTTGGGTAGAAGAGGGATACGAGAAGGTATGTGGACCAGACTGCATAAAAAGGCTATTACAACTTTCTAAGCTTCTTCCTCCAGTACACAAAAAACAATCGGCCATTCATTGTGCCCTGGGGCTTTGGTCGACGTTCTGCGGTGGTCCTGCCCCAATCCCAGATCCGATGGTTGCTGGAACAATCGGACGAGGTGATCAGCGCAGACGAAGCCAACAATGACTCGCTTTACGCAAGATATAATTTTCTGGGCAATGCGCATCCCCAGGATCCGTTTAACAATCGCGCAATCGGCAGGAACCTGATCCGGGCCCTCGGTGAACTCACTCCTGGCATGCAGGAAGAGGTTCAAGATTCCATTGACCGAGAGTTCGGGCTGGATACGCAAAAATGGAAAAGTCTCAATATCTGGGACATGTGGCTGGGTCTCATTCCGCAGATTACGAACCGGATGGTCCTGGGAAAAGACCTGGGGCGGAACTCGAAGCTGTTGAGCAGCATGGTTGGATTCACCGAAAGCGTCTTGCGGAATGTCTTCCTATTAGACTTTTTACCCCGAAGCCTCCATCCTCTGCTCGGCCCGTTATTGGCGATTCCCAACTGGTTTCACCATCGCCGGGCTATCAGAATGACCCTTCCTGTGATCCAAAAACGGCTCATGGATATGGAGAGAAAAGCCAACGGTGATCCAGCCTACAATAGCTGGACCGAGCCGGAAGATTTCATCACCTGGTGCATTCGACAGGCTCGGCTCGAAGGCGATCTAACCGAGTTGAAAGCGTCTAAAATCGCTCAGCGGACGCTGCTGGTGGAGGTTGCCTCGATTCACACGACAGCTATGACGGCGCAGAATGCCATGATCGATATCCTCGCCGCTGGTCCCTCCGTGCTTGAGGCCCTTCGTGAGGAGGCCGATCGTGTATTCCGAGAGGAGAACTATCAGTGGAGCAAGGCGGGTCTCGCCAAACTATACCGAATTGATAGTGCCATTCGGGAGAGCCAAAGGCGCAGCAATTTCGCCGTCACTCTCTTGGATCATAAGGTCATTGCTCGCGAGGGCATCACCCACAAGGACGAAGGATGGCATATACCCTACGGAAGTACCTTGACGCTGAACTTGAATGGTATTTACCATGACCCCGACTTGTATGAAAACCCAGAGTCTTACGATGCATTCCGATATTCCCGACCTATCGAAGAATACGCGGCCCAGAGCGATGGAAGCAAGGATCCTGCTGAAGGAGAGAAATACCGGAAGATGGGAATGGTCACAACCAGTGAAACCCATCTCATCTTCGGTCATGGCAGACACGCCTGGTAAGTGGTGCACGCATTCTCCAGAATTCAAATCATTTCCTCATTGCTGGCTACTTCAGTCCCGGCCGTTTCTTTGTAGCGCATGAACTAAAGCTGGCGATTGCGTACATGGTCCTGAACTACGATCTCAAGAACATCGCAGAGCGGCCCGCCCCGACAGTTATGGGTAACTTCATCCTTCCTTCGTTCAGGATCCAAATGCAAATTCGCCGGCGGGACAACAATGTCCGGGCGCCGTCGGCCGATAACAAGAAAATACACCTTACCGGCGCGCAAGAAACCATGCTGGGCACGCTCTTAGGCCGATTCAAGGATGCGCAGCATCCACAACCCATTCTCAACGACCTGTGGGCGGGGCGAATCCTGGATCAGATCGACTACGACTTTGCCAAACTCAAGATGGACCGCATGCAGTTCAGCGCGATCTGTATGCGTAGCCGCACGTTCGACCGATGGACTACAGAATTTATCGAACGTCACGAGGACACCGGGGCGACCGTTATCTGTCTAGCATGCGGCCTCGACAGCCGCTCCCTCCGTCTCCAGTGGGGACCCAAGGTGCGGTGGATCGATCTGGATCTTCCCGATGTTGTTGCTCTCCGCCGTAAACTGCTACCGACCCCCGGCGGAGACTATCGATTGGTCGATGCGTCGGTCATGGAGGACGCATGGCTTCAGGACATACCCGCGGATCGCCCAACATTGATCTTGCTAGAGGGGCTGGTGATGTATCTCACCGAGGAGGAAGGCAAAGGCCTATTGCAACGCCTGGTGGAACGGTTTCCCTCGGGACAATTGATATTTGATGCGGTTGGATCGATTATGATTGCGGTGCAGCACCGGAGCCAGATCGCCAAAGCTACGGGGACATCCATGTACTGGGGACTCGATCAGCCACAGGCCCTGGAAGCCTTGGCTCCGCGTCTACGCCTGCGTGATATAGCGAGATTCGGGGATCAGGATGGAGCGAATGAGTTGCCGCTCTTGGTGCGGTGTGTCGCCTGGGCTCTGAGCCATGTGCCATACATCCGAGACGTGGGATACGTTTTGCGATATGAGTTTTGAGTTTTGATCAGGCGTTGAGAACGTAGAGATAATTCCTCTTCAGAATCATTACAATATGGGACTATAGTATGATAGTTCTCTTTCATCATTCTTTCATATTCGCCGGTGTTCCGAGCTAGAATATATTTATTGAAGAGGGGACCCCTGAGGGGCACCGACAGCCCTGCCTGCGAAACAGGTGTGAGAGCAGAGTCGTCACTGGGAGTAGCAGGGTGCTAGAGAGGAGAACACCATGGGGTGACTACTGAGAAGAGAGGTGGAAAGGTGTCTGCGTTGCTATCTAGTTAGGCCTCGGGAGTGCTTCTATGTCACACAGCCGCTTAGTCATCCTGCTCTGGAAACCCCCACTGCATTATCTATCCGCCAGTGAGTCAAGCAAAAAATAACACGAGATATATTTTCGAGCTACAAGTAAACCTCCTGTTTTAACTGCCGACGGTATGATCCACGCAGAGCTCATTTTCTATTTGTTGTAATATGTGGAAGGGGTGTAGGTGTAGTCATGTTCGCCCTCTTCGGATTCGGGAGAAGCATCGGGGTCGGACGTGAGTACGGCTCCGACAGCGATTCCCGTTTTCACCTATGGCTGAATGTGTAAATAGTGTCAGTATCTGTTTGGATGTTTTGTACGTAGTTTTGACCAGCCTAGGAGGAAATGATGACAGTGCTAGACGTTGGTTTACATCTAGGGGATTGTTACAAGGACCTCCCTTCTGCCTGATTCTTCCTTACACAGAAGGCATTAATTCAATTCTGCCAGACTTAATTCTTAAATCTACACTTTTGAATTCTACTTTGTATAGTCAAAAATACATTTTGATTAGAAAAAACGTGTGTTCTATCTCATACCTACATGTTTTGATCCCTTGGTGATGATAGAGCGGTTGTTGAAGTTGTTGAAGCAGTTTTTGGAGCAGTTATTGAAGTAATTGTTGACGATGAAGTACTTGATGTCATAAAAATGACTTGATTTTGTTAGTGGTTTATATACAAATTGTAGGTCTTCGACGTTAAGGGATGTGGAGGGCTGGTAAGTTGAATCCCCAAAGGGGGTCGAATTAGCTAAAGCGGGGGGGGGGGGGGGGGGGGGAAGGGAACAAACCCACTAAAAAATTAATTTTTTTGGGGGCCACTATAGTAGAGCATAGTTGAAGTGGTTGGAGTTGTTGGGACAGT